>NC_053493.1:260323682-260635994 GCF_905171775.1 Rana temporaria
AAGTATAAGCTTGCATACCACTGCATTAGTAAATTTAACAGCAACCTGGAGTGGGCCTTTAAAAACGATTAGGCATTTATTGATCATGTCTTTTTACTGATGAAAAAGCTAAACACTTACCACAGCAGTATACAAGCTACCCACAAAGTCTTGATAACTTGAAGAAAACATTGGTCATTTTTCTAACATTCTGCTTAAGGCTCGATTCACATCTATACATGTTGCTTTTGAGCATTTCTGCAGTGCTTTTTGCGGTGATTGCCGTGTTTTTGGACACACGTTTTTACCGCGATTTGCGTTTTTTTTACACCGTATCTAGCTGGTTGCGAAGGAGGGAGCCGGGAAGCCGACCGCTGCGTCCTTAACAACCGATGAGTCATCAACTGTCAGCTGACTTCACACTGAATGTAAAAAAAAGGATTACCGGCAAAAAATTTGAGAAAAAAAAAACAGTGTGGGGTCTGCCCCAAGTCCATACCGGACCCTTGAGTCTAGTATGGATTCGGAGGGGACCCCCCACACCAATTTGTTTTTAAAAATGGCGTGGGGGTCCCCCCAAAATCCATACCAGACCCTTATGCGAGCATGCAGCCCGACAGGTCAGGAAAGGGAGAGGACGAGCGAGTGCCCCCCCTCTTGAACCATACCAGGCCGCATGCCCTCAACATGGGGGGATGGGTGTTTTGGGGCAGGGGGGGCTGTGCTGATAGGGATAGGGACAAGGGCCTCTTCCCGACAATCCTTGCCCGGTGGTTGTCGGGGTCTGCGGGCAGGGGGCTAATCGGAATCTGGAAGCCCCCTTTAACAAGGGGGCCCCCAGATCCTGCCCCCCCCATGTGAATGAGTATGGGGTACATTGTACCTACCCATTCACAAAAAAAGTAGTGTAGTGTTAAAAACAACAGTAGACAGTTTTTGACAAGTCTTTTATTAATATCTTCTTCTTCACCGGTCTTCCTCCATCTTCTCCCGCATCTTCTTCCTCCTTTTTTCTCCTTCTCCCCCTGCTTCTTCTTCTGCTCTTTTTTCTTTGGTGTCCTTCTTCCTCTGCCGCTGCTCCCGCCGACGACCCTTCTCCGTGGCTGCATTCTGCTTATCTGTTGGCGCTGATGTCCTGCATTTCTTAAATAACGATGGGGCGTGGCAATCGGATTAGGTCACATGGAGACCACTCCCCCTTTGCAATGTCACCGCCAGGGGCATGATGGGTCCGGGACATCATAAGGGGTGTGGCCTCTCGTGACATAATCCGATTACCACGCCCCCATCGTTATTTAAGAAATGCAGGACATCAGCGCCGACAGATCAGAAGGGTTTTGCAGTACCGGAGGAGGGTCGTCGGCGGGAGTGGCGGCAGAGGAAGGACACCGGAGAAAGAAGAAGAGCGGAAGAAGAAGCAGGATGCCGGATGCATGGATTCCAATGGGGGGTGTTTTTTTTGAAGAACCTGATTACAGCCAGAGGCTCTAATAGGCTTCAAAATTGGGTGGGCTCAAGGCGCGGAGAATGCAAACCGTGCCCACCCAGGTGTGTTACAATAGCGAATGAATATTCGCTAATGTAACACTGATCCTCCTCCCGGCCAATCAGGAAGCGGGACTTGAGACCCATCACCCAATTGGCTAAAAGGACAGGTGATCCTATTGGACGCCTAGGAGGAGGGAAGGAGCCGCACAACAAAAGCCGCCGTGATGGAGGAGAGGACACACTGCCCGCCACCCACCACCTGCCACCTAGATGGGGTAAGTGCTGGACCAACCGACAGATAGCGAGTGGAGGGGGAGGTGCCACCGTTCAGGGGGGTGGTTGTTTACAGGGGGTAAAGGTATATATATATATATATACCCTTACCCCCTGTATCTCAAATAGGGTCTTCCATAATATTCCCATCTAACTGTCATTGAATGAATGAATGAATGAAAAACTTATATAGCGCGGCACATGCGAACTGAATCGCCTCTGCTTCAGAAGGATGCCTTCCCTCCTCACCACAATGCGAAATTTGTGGAAGCTCAAAAATGGAAATAAACTCACATAGTGGAATGCTGTAAAAAAAATATCCTGGGAAGACGTTTATTGGGCGGAACGCATCGGGCGTGACGTCGAATGCCGAAAGTGATGTCATCACACACAGGAAGTGCGGAGGAGAGGTTAAGATACAATAACAGTCACATGGGAATACAATGGCAGGCTCTATTTGAGATCTGATTGATCTAAGCACAATATAAACATATTTTAATGATATTGATTGTATCAGACATACTACTACTACTATATAGGATTTTTTTCTCTCAAGATTTTTCACTGGCATGAGGGAATCATCACACAAAAGATACAATCAGAGGGGACATCACTTGATTCACCTGACCTATATTGGAAAATCTTTTGGAAGGACATTTTTGGGCTGTGACTTTAAGAGTACATATAGCTTGATTTTAATGAGAGCTGACTTTACTTACCGGTATATGTCACTACCCCATTGGGACTGTGAGGTTTTTCAGTTGCTGCTATAGTCACAAGGTCGATATTGTCATAGCTTCTTGTGCACTGATTGTACAATAGAATTTATTTTATATTCATTTAACTTAATAAAAAAAAATGTCCCTTCTTATTCTCACTGTGCTACCCTGATGCCAACATTTCCACCTCCTGGCACCCCTCTTACTTTTCCTTCCCCTACGTCCTTTTGCCTACAAAAAAAATACCGCTTTAAATCCAAAAAGGGCTGAAGCTCTAATTATTTTTGAAGAGAACACTCTGTGCCTTCTGTCTCAACATTTGACCTTGATCTTACTTGTAGACCTGTGCTTGCTTTGGAAATGCGGTGTCATAGTTGCCAATTAGTCCAAGTCCCGAGGCACAGAGTCTAAGAAGAGCCGCTTGGTATTCACAAGCACATTCTGCAAGGAATGATGGACTTCACTGCAAAGCAGCTCCCATGTTGTGGCCTTTGGGTACACAAGTTGTGAATGTGACTTTCACCGAACAAACATTTGTAATGAACCAATCACTGTCATTACACATGCACCAGGTAGGTTCATCTGAATTGAATGTTTGTTGAATGTCATGTTTACTGCTTTATACAGTAAATATGCCTCTAAACTGGCAACTTTTCCTGCTACCCGATTACTCGAAATTACCACTTTGCTGCTGATAATTTTTTTATTTTCTGAAGTGCTATAGAAAGCTTTTATTTTGAGTGTAACAAAACAGCAGCCTTGCGTCTAATCCTTCTTTAGTTTTTTGGAAGTGTCTCTGGGATAAAACATGTGAGTTTTTTTAGTGTAGCAAAACACCTGCCTTGTTTGAATTTATCCCATTCTACCTGGTCTTGTTCATGTACTGTCCCTGTTTCTGACCCAAATCATGCCTAAGGTCTAGAGCTGCGATATTTATAAAAAAAAATAGAGATATAGCAGGAGATTGTGGTCAATCTGTGGTGAAAGCGTTCAGTGTTTTGGGTGCACAGTGTTTTTATTTTTTTTTAAAAAAGATGCTGTGACGTGCTATAACCACTTAAAGCGGTGGTTCACCCACACTAACAACATTTGAGCATTAAATTAGGCATAGTAGCGCGAGCTACAGTATGCCTGGATTGATTTTTTTAGCCCGGTACTCACTGTGCAATCCTCTATAAAAGATTCCGACTCCCCGCGGGGAATGGGCGTTCCTATCAAGAGGGAGGATGATTGACGGCCGGCTATGGCACGTCACGCTCCCCGAAGATAGCAGGAACAGGTCTCGGCTCTTCACGGCGCTATACGGTGCCTGCGCACAGACTATGTGCAGGCGCCGTGAAGCGCCAAGTCCTATTTCGGCTATTTCCGGAGAAGCGTGACGTGCCATAGCCGGCCGTCAATCATCCTCCCTCTTGATAGGAACGCCCATTACCCGCGGGGAGTCGTAATCTTCTATAGAGGATTGCACAGTGAGTACCGGGCTAAAAAAATCAATACAGGCATACTGTAGCTCGCGCTACTATGCCTACAGTAATTTAATGCTATAAAAAAAAAAAATGTTTCATTAGGGTGAACCACCGCTTTAAGGATCGAGCCTCTTTTTACTTAGAACTCCCAAACATCATACATTTTTCTTTCTAACACCCTACAGAATAAAAATACGGTCATTGCAATACTTTTTGTCACACCGTATTTGCTCAGCGGTCTTACAAGCGCACTTTTAAAAAAAAAAGAAACATTTTGAATTA
This sequence comes from Rana temporaria, assembly GCF_905171775.1. NCBI lineage: Eukaryota > Metazoa > Chordata > Amphibia > Anura > Ranidae > Rana > Rana temporaria. The sequence continues at coordinate 260,327,890 of NC_053493.1, forward strand.
AAAAAATAAGACAACAGTAAAGCTAGCCCAATTTATTTTATATTCTGAAAGATAATGTTACGCCGAGTAAATTGATCCCCAACATGTCACGCTTCAAAATTGCGCCCGCTCGTGGAATGGCTACAAACCTTTACTCTTAAAAATCTCCATAGGCAACAGTTAAAAAAATTCTACAGGTTGCATGTATTAAGTTACAGAGGCGGTCTAGGGCTAGAATTATTGCTCTCGCTCTAATGATCGCGGTGATACCTCACGTGTGTGGTTTGAACACCATTTTCATATGCGGGTGGTGCTCACGTATGCGTTCACTTCTGTGCGCGAGCTCGTCGGGACGGGCGCTTTAAAAAAAAATATATATTATTTATTTTATTAAGCAGCGGAGGGAGTGGGAGAGCGATGAGAGGGTAGCCCCTTTCCCACCGCCGATAATGGTGATCTTGCGGCGAATCTGCTGCAGAGGCCACCTTTATCGTAAACCGGACTGCCCACTAAAAAGATGGATAACTGGGTTATATAATCTTTATCCATCTTTAAAATGCCTTATTGGTTTCTATAGCAAGCGCACCAAAGCGTTTTTGGTATGTTTTTTTAGTCAAATGTCCAAGTTTCAGAGATGCTTGATAAGAGTCCGGAGTCCAGAAAATGCAGCAAAAATGCACCAAAAACACATGTGCATTTTTACCTTGTTTTTTTATCAACAGAGCAGTGTGAAAGGGCCCTAACTTTCCAAAAAGTCAGCTGGTTATATTGATATAGTGGTTCTGGATTGGGCACTTTGTGTTATGCAGTGAAAACACTCTACCTCTGTCTCCCACAACCTCCTGCCTGTTATGCCTTGTTTCCACTGAACGGAACGGTTCGGGTCAGTATGTTTGGAACGGTTTAGAATGGACCGGTCTATTCTCGTGAGTGTTTCCACTGCAAATCGGAACGTCGGGACCATACAGGATTTAGAAAAAATGCCAAGCGCGTCCACCAATCAGTGAGATGTATTTGTAGGTCCACCCTAATGGAACCGTTCAATTTCTATGGCCCCACATCTGAAGCAGGACCCAGAATGGTCCGGTACGGTTCGCTTTTATGGCACGCTTTCATAATGGAAACACCCAAAATAGCGTACCGAACCGAACCGTACCGAACCGATCCGCTCAGTGGAAACAAGGCATTAATCACCCTGTCACAGGCTTTCCCAAAGAAAATATAAGCTGATGTGCTTATGCATATTGCCAATGCACGTTCCCCTGTGATCATTATTTAAAAAAAGGCCTGTAAAAAAACAATTGCAGCTAGCAACAACTGATAAAAAAGGTCTATCAAAAAAACACATGCAGCATGTTAACGCTGTAGTGCATATGAACAGTATCAGGCCCCGTACACACGACCAGTTTCCTCGGCAGAATTCAGCTTCCGACCGAGTTTCTGGCTGAATTCTGCCGAGAAACCCGGCCGTGTGTACACTTTCGGCCGAGGAAGCCGAGAGGACCTCGGCGAGGAAATAGAGAACATGTTCTCTATTTCCTCGTTCTTCTATGGGAGCTCTCGGCCGTGTGTACGAGGCTTCAGACTGCAAAGAGGCATCTGAACATTGGGAGCATTGAGATGTACCAAAGGATGGAAGAAGGTAACCCTCGCTCCAGTTTTCTAGGATACAGCATTTTGCTTCATACATGTCATTCAAGCAGAACTTTACTTGGGCATTGGGAAAACATAAAGCCAGCGGTTACTATTTCTGTAGCTGCTGACTTTTAAGAAGCACATACCAGCCCTTGAAGTCCAACACTGTTATCCATGCAGCTGATGCTTCTCAGGGCTTTTCATCCTCCAAGCCACCATCTTGGCTTTAAGAGCCAGCTGCCACTTTGATGACCCACAACCAGCCCCCTACTGCTGTTAGACTGGTCCTGTAGCCTTCTGGGATGTATAACATTATTCCAGAAGGGTGTAAGTGGTGGATGGGTAACTGGCCAAGGCGACATCATCCCCCACCAAAGCAAAGCATGAGGAATTGAGCTGGTACTATCAAAAAAATGGCTATCTCTCAGAAAAAAATACTGCAATTTGTTAAAGCGGAGGTTCACCCTGAAAAACAACTATATGCCATTACATCCAGCATACTGCTGACATCTGCAGTATGCTGTTTTTTTTTTTTTTGCTGTACTTAACGTCTTATAGTTGTTTTCATCCGGCTCCGGGTTCTGACTCCCGCGGGGAATAGGCGTTCCTAAGACAAGGTTTGATGTGCGGGTAAAGCGCATCATGCCTTCCGAAAATATCCAAGCTGGGACTCGGCTCTTTACGGCACTATACGACGCCTGCGCCTGCCGTGTAGGGCTGAATGTGCAGGTGTCGTAAAGTGGCGAGTCCCAGCTCGGATATTTTCAGAAGGCGTGACGCACTTTGCCCGCACGTCAATCATCTATGCCTCGTCTTAGCAACGCCTACTCCCCAGGGGAGCCAGAACCCAGAAGCCAGGTGAAAACAATGATAAGACGGTAAGTACAGCGGAAGAAAAAAATCTAGCATACTGTCGATGTCAGCAGTATGCTGGATTTAACGGTATATAGATGTTTTAGGGTGAACCCCCGCTTTAAAGGCTGGAGGGAGGAATATTTGGGTAAAGGGTTACTTTCAGTAAGGGTTTACATCTATCTGAATGGACCTGCCAGTGCCTCAAGCTCTACACTAAGCTCTCACTGTGCAGTTTGTCAGAAGCACTCGCTATGCTTTCCCTATCACAAATTAAATACACTGGCAATATGGCTGCTGTGACTTTACCCTTTTATTTCAAGGGGGCTACCATTTCCAAAACCCCCTTTATTGGCTGTCAGCATAGACAGTACCAGGGGCGGACTGACCATTCGGGTACTCTGGCACTGCCCGAGGGCCCCATGCCACTAGGGGGCCCCATCAGGGTTACCAGCCTCAGTAAAACCAGGGACAGTATGTAAAAGCTTTTTTTTTTTTTTATTCCAGGATTATAGCTGCCCCCCTCTCCGGTACCTTTCAGTGTGTCTATGTGTATTCTGTGTGTGTATATTGTGTGTGTGTGTGTGTGTGTGTGTATTGTGTGTCTGTGTGTGTATACTGTGTATGTATACTGTACGTGTGTGTATACTGTGTGGCCCCATAATCTATTGCCTGAGGGCCCCATAATCTCCTATTGCCCGGGGGCCCCATAATCTCCAATTGCCTGGGGGCCCCATAATCTCCTATTGCCCGGGGGCCCCATAATCTCCTATTGCCCGGGGGCCCCATGAGTTGTCAGTCCGCCCCTGGACAGTACCAAGATTTCTGACTGATCATTATGAAAAGAGAAGGGCAGAGAGAGTGGGGGTGCAGTAGCTATGGTGTTTGTAATTACACTGCAAACTAGCTGTACAGTTTAACTAGTAACAATCTTAATCTGAAATAACTATCTTTTGAATTAGTTGATGATTTACTGGGCAATGTCTTTTTTTCCCCCTTGTTTGCAGAAATGTATGAGGCACAAAATGATCATAGAACATGGCCATGGTCATTTAAATAATGAATGTCAGCTTAGTAGCTAAAATAAAAAAATACAAAACAACTAACAAACTAGCTAACAATTATACAAAGTGATCTTTTCACTGGTCTGGTACATTGCATTCTGTCCAGATCTCTTAGGCGCTTTTCACTTTTACTTTGACATTCAAGTTGGCAATTTGTCTGTCTCATTCTTTACAATTGATGCATTTGAATAACATAGGCTGTTATTTGGAAGAGCAGAAGAAATCTAAATGCCACTCGTCCACATTAGTCACAATCAGGGACCTACGCCCCCCCCCCCCCCCCTAGTTGTGGTGAATCTGCTTGATAAATGAGGAGAAAAACTCTGAATACACTGGGGTGGGCGTACGAGGTACAAGGCAGGGATTCCCAGAGAAATTCTATTTCCAGCCCCTTTTGCCCAAGTGAGATTTAAATCCAATTTTCTGCTCTCCTCTGCATGCTCCCTATCTGCTAGTAAACTATGAATGTCAATCATTAACCTGTCCTGAAAACATTTTGTAGAACAATGAAGCAAAATCAAGCAAGAGGTTGGAGGGAGGGAGCAAAACAAAAAAAAAAAAAAACAGGGAAAGTAGAGGTATGCATTGTTGAAGTCTAAATATGAAAAATCTGTTGGTTTTGTAGATCTTTAAATGATCAGCTTCGTACACACGACCGAGGAACTCGACAGGCGAAACACATCGTTTTTCTCGTCGAGTTCCTTGTTAGGCTGTCGAGGAACTCGACAAGGCAAGTTTCTCCATTCCCGACGAGGAAATAGAGAACTTGCTCTCTTTTTGGCTCGTCGAGTTTCTCGACAGTTTCCTCGACGAAAATGTACACACGACCGGTTTCCTCGGCAAAAAAATATCTCCCAGCAAGTTTCTTGCTGGTTTTTGCCGAGAAACTCGGTCGTGTGTACGAGGCCTTAGTAATCATACTGATGAGTGGTGCACAAGGACGCCATTGTGTCATTCAAATCTGGCCATAAACTATATATTGTACACTGTACATGTGCTGTGCATGTGTATGAAATATGTATATACAGTATCTCACAAAAGTGAGTACCCCCCTCCCATTTATGTAAATATTTTATTATATCTTTTCATGTGACAACACTGAAGAAATTACAGTTTGCTACAATGTAAAATGGTGAGTGTATAACAGTGTAAATTTTCTGCCCCCTCAAAATAACAACACACAGCCATTAATGTCTAAACCGCCGGCAACAAAAGTGAGTACACCCCTAAGGCCTTGTACAGACGAGCAAACATGTACGATGAAACCAGTCCGCCGGACCGTTTTCACCGTACATGTCTGCCCGGGGATTTCTGTATGATGGCTGTACTCACCATCATACAGAAATCCGCGCGTAAACAATACGCGGGGCGTGGCCGCGCCGTCGCCGCGACGATGACGCGGCGACGTGGGCGGCCCTGCCAGTTCAATGCTTCCACGCATGCGTCGAAGTCATTCGACCCAGGCGGGCGCTCAGACATGTACGGTAGGTCTGTACAGACGACCGAACATGTCCGAGCGGACAGGATTCCAGTGGGCTGTTTCTAAACAAGTTTGGAAATATTTGCCCGCTGGAAAAAGGCCCGGCGGGCAAATGCACGCTGGAATCCTGTCCGCTCGGGCCTACACACGACCGAACATGTCTGCTGAAACTGGTCCGCGGACCAGTTTCAGCAGACATGTTCGGTCGTGTGTACGGGGCCTAAGTGAAAATGTCCAAATTGGACACAATTAGCCATTTCCCCCCCCCCGGGTGTCATGTGACTCATTAGTGTTACAAGGTCTCCGATGTGAATGGGGAGCAGGTATGTTAAATTTTGGTGTTATCGCTCTCACTCTCTCATACTGGTCTCTGGAAGTTCAACATGGCACCTCATGGCAAAGAACTCTCTGAAGATCTAAAAAAGAATTGTTGCTCTACATAAAAATGGCCTACGCTATATGAAGATTGCTAAGACCCTGAAAATGAGCTTCAGCATTGTGGCCAAGACCATAAAGCGGTTTAACAGGACAGGTTCCACTCAGAACAGGCCTCGCCATGGTCGACTAAAGAAGTTGAGTGCACGTGCTCAGCGTCATATCCAGAGGTTGTCTTTGGGAAATAGATTTATGAGTGCTGCCAGCATTGCTGCAGAGGTTGAAGGGGTGGGGGGTCAGCCTGTCAGTGCTCAGACCATACGCATCACACTGCATCAAATTGGTCTGCATGGCTGTCATCCCAAAAGGAAGCATCTTCTAAAGATGATGCACAAGAAAGCTCGCAAATAGTTTGCTGAAGACAAGCAGACTAAGGTTAAGGATTACTGGAACCATGTCCTGTAGTCTGATGAGACCAAGATAAACTTATTTGGTTCAGATGGTGTCACGTATGTGTGTGGCGGCAACCAGGTGAGGAGTACAAAAACAAATATGTCTTGCCCACAGTCAAGCATGGTGGTGGGAGTGTCATGGTCTGGGGCTGCATGAGTGCTTCTGGCACTGGGGAGCTACAGTTCATCGAGGGAACCATGAATGCCAACATGTACTGTGAGATCTTGAAGCAGAGCATGATCCCCTCCCTTCAGAGACTGGGCCACAGGGCAGTATTCCAACATGATAACGACCCCATACACACCTCTAAGAGGACCACTGCCTTGGTAAAGAAGCTGTGGGTAAAGGCAATGGACTGGCCAAGCATTTCTCCAGACCTAAATCCTATTGAGCATCTGTGGGGCATCCTTAAATGGAAGGTGGGGGAGCACAAGGTCTCTAACATCCACTAGCTCTGTGATGTCATCATGAAGGAGTGGAAGAGGACTCCAGTGGCAACCTGGGAAGCTCTGGTGAACTCCATGCCCAAGAGGGTTAAGGCAGTGCTGGAAAATAATGGTGGCCACACAAACTATTGGGCCCAAAGTGTCTAGACATTAATGGCTGTGTGTTGAGTTATTTTGAGGGGACAGCAAATTTACACTGTTATACAAGCTGTACACTCACTACTTTACATTGTAGCAAAATGTAATTTCTTCAGTGTTGTCACATGAAAAGATATAATAAAATATTTACAAAAATGGGAGGGGTGTACTCACTTTTGTGAGATACTATATACCGTATTTATCGGGGTATTGCACGCTCCGGCGTATAGCGCGCACCCCTAATGTGGATCCGCATTCCTGTAAAAAAAAACATTTTAGTACTTACAATTTTGGTGTCTTGCGCGGCGTCCATCGGCGGCCTCGTCGGGTCCGGCGTCCGTCTGCGGCTTCTGTGGTGTCCTCCTCGTCGGGTCCGGTGTCCTTCTGCGGTGTCCTCCCCGCTCGATCCTCGCTTTCCGCGCTGAGTTTGAACCACTGCGCCGGCATATACCGAGCGCAGTACACTCGGGTATAGTCGGGCAGGCTCGGCTCCTCTCACGGTCACGTCCTGTGCGTCCTGTACGTCCAGGACGTGACCGCGAGAGGAGCCGAGCCTGCCCGAATACCCGAGTGTACTGTGCTCAGTATATGCCTGCGCAGTGGTTCAAACTCGGCGCGGGAAGCGGGTATCGGCGTATATCGCGCACCCACGATTTTGCCCTGATTTTCAGGGCAAAAAAGTGCGCTGTATACGCCGATAAATATGGTATATATAGAGAGAGAGAGAGGGGGAGGGAGAGAAAGAAACTATGTAGTGCAAAGATCTGCCCAACTGAATACAAACTGAATGAATTTTTTAGGTTAGTCTTCATCTTTTTAGGTAAATATAAAGCTGCCAGAACATGGGTCGAAATTTGTCCGGTTCAGCAGGGTCCAGCCAAATTTTAATTCATGCTTGGGCAGGCTATTTGTACAGAAGTCAATCTACTGATCATCTTCTAACCAGCCAATTAGTATTTTTGTCCTCGAACAGTGCCACAGGCTATAGCAGGCAGCACTGATCAGTGTATTTATTTTTTTAATCAATCAATTTTTATAGATTCTTTTAGCGTTTAACCACTTGAGACCCGTGCTGTAGACGAAAGACGTCCACAGCGCGTTTTTTTAATTGCCGGGTTGACGTCCCTGGATGTCCTGCTATTTACGTTCCACCACACGCTCCGCCGAGGGCGCGCAGCAGGGAAAAACTGTGCCCGGTGTGTCACGTGATGCCGATGCGCGTGCCTGGCGGCCGCGATGTCCGCCAGGTGCCCGCGATCGGAAGTGACAGAGCAAGGACGTGGAGCTCTGTGTGTAAACACAGAGCTCAACGTCCTGTCAGGGAGAGAGGAGACCGATGCTGTATCCCTTGTTCATAGGGACACAGCGTTGGTCCCAAAATAGTGTCAAAACTGTCCGATATGTCCGCCACAATATCGCAGGCCTGACAAAAATCGCAGATCGCCGCCATTACTAGTAAAAAAAAAAAAGAAATTCATTAATCTATCCCCTATTTTGTAGAGGCTGTAACTTTTGCGCAAACCAATCAATATACGCTTATTGCGATTTTTTACCAAAAATATGTAGAAGAATACGCATCGGCCTAAACTGAGAAAAAAAATGTTTTATTTTTTAAAAAAAGTGGGATATTATTATAACAAAAAGTAAAAAAATATTGTGTTTTTTTTCTAAGTTGTCTTTTTTTGTTTATAACACAAAAAATAAAACCTGCAGAGATGATCAAATACCACCAAAAGAAAGCTCTATTTGTGGGAAAAAAATGATAAAAATATAATTTGGGTACAGTGTTGTATGACGGCGCAATTGTCATTCAAAATGCGTCAGCACTGAAAGCTGAAAATTGGTCTGGGCAGGAAGGGGGTTTAAGTGCCCAGTAAAGAAGTGGTTAATATACAAAACAACAATAACACAGAAAAAGAAAGAAAAGCGGAAAAAAAAAGACAGTGGGCCAGATTCACATACAAATGGACAGGCGCAGCGTATCAGAGATACACTACGCCGCCGTATCTTACCTGGCTTTAAGTCAAATCCTCAACGATTTTGCGCCGTAAGTTACGGCGGCGTAGTGTATTTCTGGCGTTGGAATTCAAATCGGCGGGTAGGGGGCGTGATTCATTTAAATGAAGCGCGTCCCCACACCGAATGAACTACGCATGCTCCGTTTCTAAATTTCCCGCCGTGCTTTGCGTGAAATGACGTTGCACCGACGTCATTTTTTGAACTTAGACGTGAGTTACGTCCTTTCCTATTCACGGACGACTTCCGCAAAAAAAAAATTCAAATTTCGACGCGGGAATGACGGCCATACTTAACATGGCAAGTCTATCTATACGCCGCAAAATAGCAGCTTTAACTATACGCCGGGAAAAGCCGACTAGCGACGACGTAAGAGAATGCGACGGCCGCGCGTACCTTCGTGGATCGACAGAAAAAGCTAATTAGCATACCCGACGCGGAAAACGACGCGAACTCCACCCAGCGGGCGCCGAAGTATTGCACCTACGATCCGAAGACGTACGAAGCCGTACGCCTGTTGGATCGAAGCCAGAAGCCGTCGTATCTTGGTTTGAGGTTTCAAACTAAAGATACGACGCGGCAAATTTGAAAGTACGCCGGCGTATCAGAAGATACGCCGGCGTTCTCGCTCTGTGAATCTGGCCCAGTGTATTTATATGGTGGGGAGATCCCTGATATCAATATGCAAAGACTTGGTGGGGAGGATTCCCCCCCCCCATCCACTTTAAATGTGTGGATGGGGGAATCTGGTCATTTTTATTTATTTTTTATTCAATCAGCTGGTTGAATGGAAAAACAAGACTAACCTCTGAGTTGCATAAAGGAGGTTGGATTGGAGATTGTACAATCAGATTTCATAGTGCATGACGAGTCTAAAGCCTTCTAGCACACGGGTCAGCATCAGCCGGTTCAATAGAAACTGTCCGACATTCGGCCTGTGTGTATGGCAGCCAGTCAGTCGGCTTCTGTCGAATGCTTATGACCACAAAAAGGTCTGTCAACCAGCTCCCTATCAGTGCCCTTAGTCAATGGCTAAGAGCATTGACCAGAGTGTTCTGGCGGAGGGGGCAGTCCCCCTGTCAGAACACTATAGAACAGCAGGGGAGATCGCTGTACTAACAACATATTGTTAGTAGAGCGTCTCCGACCTGAGCTACCATTTTTTTTTGTTCTACCCAGTAACACATGGTATGAACTAGGCTTTAAGCCTACCCCTGACCCATTATAATCACCTGTGCCTTGCTCTCTTCATTGCTTTGTCAGAGGAACGAGGTGACATTATCAACCCCATGTAAACTCCTCTACCAGCCAACGCAAGCTTAGGACTGCAAAGCAACAGAACTGGGGGGGAGGGGTGCACAGCAAAAGTGAGCATGGATGGTTCAGGGGTTGGGATTTGCCAGTTTCTTTAGTGTTTAGGCAACACACAAAAGTCAAGCAGTGTTCAATAATGTCAGTAAGTGCCAGTTCACACAGGGGCGACTCAGCCGCCTGACAAGTCGCGCTCTGCTCTGTTCAATGGAACCGTTCTAATAGGAGCGACTCAAGTCGCTCCAACTTTGAAAAAGGTTCTTGTACGACTTTGGGGAGACTCGGGGCGACTTGCATTGACTTCAATACAGAAGTAATTTTACAAGTCGCCTCTGAAGTCGTCTTGAGATTGCCTTGCAGAGTCGCCCCCAAAGTCGTGCCGCCCCTGTGTGAACCAGCTCTAAGGAAAATTCCATTCCTAAAGCCGTAATCTCATGATTGCAAAATAGGATCATTGCTTTTCAGTATGAGGCCTCGTACACACGACCGAGGAACTCGTCGTAAATGAAACATCGTTTTCCTCGACGAGTTCCTTGTTAGGCTTGTGGAGAAACTTGACAAGCTTGCTTTGCGTACACACTGTCAAGACCAAATCTCGTCGTTCTCAAACGCGGTGACGTACAACACATACAATGGCAGGGGAAGTTCGATTCCACTGTCACAACCCTTGGGGCTGCTTTTGCTAATCTCATGTTACTGCGTATTAAGTAAAAGTTTGGTAAGAGACGATTTTCACTTTTCAGTCTGTTACAGCGTGACAAATGTGCTATCTCCATTACAAACGCTACTTTTACCAAAGGTGCGCTCCCGTCTCATACATAATTCTGAGCATGCGCGGGTTTCTTAGCATACACACGAACGTGTTTCTCGTCGAAAACCAGCCCGAACAGGAAATTGAGACTCCTGTCGGGGAAAAAGAGAACTTGTTCTCTTGTTTTCTCGTCGAGATCCTCGACAGTTTCCTCGATGAAAAACACACAGCCGTTTTTCTCTGCAAAAAAGCTCTGCCACCAAGTTTCTTGATGGATTCTGTCGAGGAAAACGGTCGTGTGTAGGAGGCCTGAGGCTGCAAAGCTGACATAGGAACTCTGGGGAAAATATTGCACAGGCAGGGAGCAACCTATAGCTACTTAAAGCGTTTTTTTGTTTTTTTTATTACCTAAAGGACTCTTCAATGTGTTCAAAGATACACAGGGGCCCTTTCGTTGTGTTTCTGAAAGAATGCAATGCAGCAAATTCCGATACAGTACACAATAAATCTGCCTGGCAACGAGGGGGTTTATTTTCAAATGCAGTTATCCCTCATCTGGTATAATGGCATGTTTTGCTTTTCACAGAGATGTGACCTCAGGTTTATTCAGCCCTCACAACCACAGAAAATTTCATAAATTATGAATGCTGCTCATGTGTATGGAGGTACTGTCAAGCCAGCCTGGTAATACTACCTTGTACTTGAGACATACCCTTATGAATAAATGATAGAATTGACTCTGGGAAATAGATGCCTGTAGGGAAAAGAATATATGATCATCATTAAAAAAAAAAAAATCCAGATCATTAAATTATAAACTGGGGGAAGAAGTACTGTCGCTAGGTAGGCTTACTGTTGTGCCTTTCTGTTGCTTGCATTTGTTCACACCATGAAAACGATGCACATAAAAATAAAATAACAAAAGACAAAAAAAAAAAAAAAACGTGTAGCTTTTGTATGCATAAACCCATCACCAAAAAAAGCAAGGATAGATGGAGTGCAAGGGATATGTGTGATGAAGTGAAGTGCATCCAAGTGTACATTAAAAGCTATAATTTATTAGAGGGACTCCGGTGACATTTATAAACCACCGAGCGAGACTCGGGTGATTTATATTTGTCACTAAAAGCCAGGAGATAGATTGCTTTCTGTGATGTAGGGGTTTCTACCCTTTATACAGTACAACAAATAGCATGCATCAATACTCCCTTTTATTTATGGAAAGAGATGGTAAATTGGATCATTGCAAATCATTTACATATACAGTGGCCCATCTGCATTTGCATAGACGTATATATTTATATACGGCCTATTTGTCTCAATATGCTAATGAGAGCGCCTCATGAAAATATTTACATATTATTATGCCGGGTAGGTGGCGGAAAAAAAACATATTGTTTTGTTCCCGGGTCTTGTAAATAAAAGGAAGTATTGCGGATGTGGATTATTTTTTTACTAATTTTGTCTGACACAATCGGGTCTGTTTAGGTTTCCCCTGCCTTTAATGGCCTAAGGGTCCTCTTAACAGAACTCTTTTTAGTCTGAGCACTTCATACATTATCATTTTAATTCTTGTACAAGTGAGTGCTGCGCAAAGAGAAAGCATTTATTGCTGGATTATGTAATCCTGTGCAGCTTTAAAAACTGACCGTCCTATCACATGTATTGTACAAAAAAAAAGAATGTATATATATACATATATATATATATATATATATATATAGATATAGATATAGATATATAGATAGGTATATATATATCAATATAGATATAAAACTAAATGTAGTTCAAACTTTCTCATTGCGTCATTTATGATAATCACTTGTCCCCCTATATTTTGAGGGTATTTAAAAAAAAAAAATAATAATAATATATATATATATATATATATATATATATATATATATATATATATATATATATTTATATATATATATATATATATATATATATATATATATAGATATATATGACAGATAGATAGATAGATAGATAGATAGATAGATAGATAGATAGATAGATAGATAGATAGATAGATAGATAAATAGATAGATAGATAGATAGATAGATAGATGTATCTATCTATATAGATATATATCTATATATATCTATATATATATATATATATATATAGATATATATAGATAGATAGATACATACATATATATATATATATATATATATATATATATATATATATATAGATATAGATATAGATAGATAGATAGATAGATAGATAGATAGATAGATAGATATATAGATATAGATATATATATATATATATATATATAGATAGATATATATATATATATATATATATATATATATATATATATATATATATATATATATAGATAGATATATATCAATATAGATATAAAACTAAATGTAGTTCAAACTTTCTCATTGCGTCATTTATGATAATCACTTGCCCCCCTATATTTTGAGGGTACACATATGACAATAAGTCCTTAATAAGTACAATATTTATTCACTTCTCATGCATATTAAAGAAAGGAAATAGGCAACCACTTGATTTCCTTCAACATTTATTATTCCTCATGTGTATTTACTTGCACTTAATTAGCTGCCAGCACAGAGCAGTTTAGTACAGTCCTTTGCTTGCCAAAATCTGACAATGGAGATAGGGTATATATGATGCACAGAACAGATATGTTGTAACCATGATGACCAATCGCATCTCGGCTTTCACCAGTTCAAAGCGATGAGAACAATAAAAGAAAATGTATAATTGGTTAGCAATGACTATTTCAGTTTGCACATTTCTGTTTTCCTTATTAAAGTCACGTTTTGCTAATTGAAACACTAATGCTGTTGACAATACATTAAGGGACAAACCCTTAAATAGAATTTCAATATCTGTGCATGTTATGGGAATGCATTTTTACCGTATATTTTCTTTATTTTTTTATTATTATTATTAATTGATTGGTTTAAAAAAATGCAAAGGAAAAAAATGACTGGGTAAATATAAAGTATTGCATATAAATATTATTAATATTATACAGAATTTATTTAGCTCCAAGAGTTTGCACAGAGCTTTTATTTATTGTGCAATTTTCTTGGTGGAGCTCTAGATACCGATTCACATGTTTACCAGGCTAGCTTTAACTGTTTTGCTTAAAGGGGTGGTTCACCCTAAAAACTACTTTTTTTTATTACATTGGCCCCCCACATTACAATACGATTAAGGCTATTATTTTTTTTTTTGATGCTGTACATACCTTTGTACAGCATATTCACCCGTGGCTTCCGGCTTGCGAGTCCCGCGGGAGTGGGCATTCCTAACATGTCTGTGATTGACGTTTTGACCAAAAACGAGCTCCCCCCGTCGCATAAGCCGCGTCACGATTGGCGAAAGGAGCCGAACGGCGATGCGCATGCGCAGTATAGCGCCGACTCGCCGTTCGGCTCCTTTCGCCAACCGTGACGCGGCTTACGTGACGGGGGGTAGCTCGTTTTTGGTCAAAATGTCAATCACAGACATGTTAGGAACGCCCACTCCCGCGGGACTTACAAGCCGGAAGCCACAGGTGAATATGCTGTACAAAGGTATGTACAGCATGAAAAAAAATAATAATAGCCTTAATCGTATTGTAATGTGGGGGGCCAGTGTAATAAAAAAAAGTAGTTTTTAGGGTGAACCACCCCTTTAAAAAAAGCCTGATCTTTACAGAGCTGATTTACACACAAAAGTGAATGAGCCAGAAGAGTGGCTCATCACATCCCTTATCCATTCCTAAAGCAAGGTATACACATTGAGTTTTATTTTGTTCAACCAGCGAGTTGAATATAAAAAAAACTTATAGATCCCTGCATCAACACAAGCAATGTTGAAGCAGGGATATCTCCCGTTGTGTCTTTGTATTCTGACAGTGGGGGCCCCCCCCCCCCCCCCATCAGAATTTACTGATCAGCACTGTAGCCATCGGCCTCAAGCTCTGATCAAATGTTGTTTTTCCATCATAACAGTTCAACAGAAGATGGTCATTAGCCCGCTTTCTGTTATTCAGACAGAAGTACACAAGGACCGAAATTCAGCCGGTCCCTGCTGAACCAGTCAAAGTTCGATACACGTATACCCTGCTTAAAGTGGTTGTACATCCTGTGCAACCACTTTTACATACAGATAAGCCTAGATTAAGGCTTACCCGTAGGTGCTCGAAATATCTCCTAAACCTCCATGGTTTAGGAGATATTTACAATAGAGACGTGTGCGTAGACAACAGCGCAGGCGCACTTTAGAAACGGCGATCGTGCCATTTCTAAAGGAGGTCATGCCGTGACTGGTGTCTCCCGAAGCAGGGTCTACGTTCCCTGGTGAGTATTACATAATGACCTAGTATGCTATGCATACTAGCTCATTATGCCTTTGTCTTGCAGGTGTTATTTTTTTTCCAAAAGTGGGTTTACAACCACTTTAAGGAGTGGTGTTAAAATCCAGTTAAGCCCCATACACACTATCAGTTTTCCTGTAGGTTTTTGTCTTCAGGTTTACCAAAACCATCTAATATGAGGTCAAACCTTAACCTCCTTACTACCGGCGGCACAAGAGCTCTCTTGTTCTGAAGCCTCGTACACACGGCCGAGGAACTCGACGTGCCAAACACATCGAGTTCCTCGGCCAGTTCAGCCCTGAAGCCGCCGAGGAGCTCGGCGGGACGAGAGCTCCCATAGAACAACGAGGAAATAGAGAACATGTTCTCTATTTCCTCGTCGAGCTCCTCGTCGGCTTCCTCGGCCGAAAGTGTACACACGACCAGTTTCCTCGGCAGAATTCAGCCAGAAACTCGGTCGGAAGCTGAATTCTGCCGAGGAAACTGGTCGTGTGTACGGGGCCTCAGAGGACGTCATATGACCTCCTCGTCTTTCAGAGCCACTAGGGGGCGCACGCGCACACCCGCCACGTTTCTGGGAACCCGATGCGTGTGCCCGGCGGCCGCTGGGCACCCGCGATTGCCCAGTAGCTGAGTAGGACTGTGGATCTCTGTGTGTAAACACAGAGATCCACGTCCTGTCAGGGAGAGGAGACCGGTGCTGTGTCCCTTGTACATAGGGACACAGATCGGTCCCCTCCTCCAGTCAGTCCCCGTCCCCCACAGTTAGAATCACTAGTAGGGAACACATTTAACCCCTTCCTCGCCCCCTAGTGTTAACCCCTTCCCTGCCAGTCACATTTATACAGTAATCAGTGCATATTTATAGCACTAGTCGCTGTATAAATGTGAATGGTCACAAAAATGTGTCAAAAGTGTCCGATGTGTCCGCCATAATGTCGCAGTCCCAAAAAAAATCGCAGATCGCCGCCGTTACTAGTAAGAAAATTAAAAAAATTAAAAAAATCATAATTATGTCTCCTATTTTCAGTCACTATACGCTTATTGCAATTTTTTTATTTTTTTTTATCAAAAATATGTAGAAGAATACGTATTGGCCTAAACTGAGAAAAAAATATATATATATATTTGTAAATTGTGATATTTATTATATCAAAAAGTAAAAAATATTGTGTTATTTTAAAAATTGTCGCTCTTTTTTTGTTTATAGCACAAAAAATAAAAACCGTGGAGGTGATCAAATACCACCAAAAGAAATCTCTATTTGTGGGGGAAAAAGGACGTCAATTTTGTTTGGGAGCCACATCGCAATTGTCAGTTAAAGCGACGCAGTGCCGTAAGCTGACATTTCGCCTGGCCAGGAAGGGGGTATATGTGCCCAGTAAGCAAGTGGTTAAGAGTTTCAATTCGTATGCAATCGGGCAGTCCCTTGCACTACATGGTTTTGGTAAACCTGAAGACAAAAACCTACAGGAAAACTGATAGTGTGTATGGGGCTGTAGGGTTACAAAGAGAAAGGCTACTCCTGTGCTCTCTCTTTGGAAACCTTGTATGTTCTACAAAACCAGAGTCATATGTTTACCTGCAACCATATGTCTATTTGATAAATAAACATTTTAAGTAAATCAAAAATTATACAAAACACGAGTTTACTTGTAAATTAAAAAAAAAATTGACACCAAACCATCATTGTTTCTTATAAAAATACACTTCAGCTTACGGCACTACGTCGCTTTAACTGACAATTGCGCGGTCGTGCGATGTGGCTCCCAAACAAAATAGATGTCCTTTTTCCCCCACAAAAACCGCAGAGGTATTTGATCACCTCTGCGGTTTTTATTTTTTGTGCTTTAAACAAAAAAAGAGCGACAATTTTGAAAAAAACACAATATTTTTAACTTTTTGCTATAATAAATATCCTATTTTTTAAGAAAAAAATAAATGTTCTCAGTTGAGGCCGATAAGTAATATAACATACACATAATTATAAAAAATTCCAGATTTGCAGATATTATTTCTATATGTCCAATCCATGTGCGTGAGCTATGATACCTTCTCATAGCACATTAGCGTTTTAATGACTTAAAAATGCCATGGAGATTTTGATTGTGTAGATCTTGGCGATATTTCGCGTAGCAAGCCTCTTTTTTGCAAGAGATTGAGAGGGTGCTTATTATGACATGCTATTAGGAGCAATCAAGTTGTTACAATACTTTTGAAATCTTTAATTGCGTGTGAACTTAAGACAATAGCTCTATCAGTAGGTTAGGTGAATTATTTCTGTATATATAAAACAAAAATAGAAAAAAGTTCACCGCTTAATTTTAGTAATAATTTAAGTGCCAGCAAATTCAGTGACACTTCATGTTAAATATGATGGAATATGTGTTATCTGCCTGATTTACTTAAAAAAATATGCTAATAGGATGCTATCATATAATAGATTTGAGTTCAGATTGTATATATTATTACGTTACAGGCAAGGATTATTATAGTTTTGTAAATGGAATGATCTTTTTTTATAGATTTTTCTAGTCTAACAAATGTCAGAAAATAAAAATTAAACTGCAAATTTAAAGGTTAGGTATGATCATATGAAAGGGAATTTTCAGAATTATGGGAAGTCATTTATACAATTGATGAGCTATTACATGTATTCAGATCTTATCATATTTGACATGTTATAAGAATAACAGTGTTTTCTTTTAACCTATGATGAAAATTATATATTAAACTCATAAAAGAGGCTGTTCTGCATTACAATGCACTAATGATTTTTTTTTTTCTGTGATAGATTCCTGTGGTACAAAGCGGAAAGTGCATGACTGCTTTGGTGGCAATTATTGCCTCCTCTAAAAAAAAAAATATACACCTGTCATTGTAACGAATAGAAAGGAGAATGCAATTAGTAATCTGTAACAAACGCCTGATCCTTGTTCCCCCAGCCAATACTGCATATAATTTACTTGATCTATATTTAGATGCCGTATATGCAAACCACTCCAATTATTCAAATTACTATATGAAATATTTATATATGCATCCGACCACAAGCAAGCTCTCGCTAATCATCAGATCCATAGTCTCTGCTATTAGATATAGGTTTTCAATGAGAATGTTGTAGCATTATTTCTAAGGAATTCTTAAGTGCTCACTAATGTGCTGCCATTTATATATATCTTTTATTAAACATACCTAAGAAATCTCTAACTTTTGATTTGCTATTTATTCCAATTGTAAGCAATATTTGTCACAGAAATTGACAGGAGGGTGACCAGACAGGCAGATAGGGGGGTTAGACAGATGGCCTTGGTTCACATGCTTATTATACTTCCATAAAATTATCCACAGGAAAAAGATATGATAAATGTTTTAGCCGGATAATTCGCTGAATTTGAATTATTACTTTAATTTAACTACTGTGCAGCAATAAGAATTGTTTTTCTCCTGACTTGTAGAAAACATATTCATTTCATTGTGAGGATTATAGCTGGTCCTTTGTAAAGACACCAGATCTCTGGATCACCAAGACAAAGGTAACATTCTAAAAATGGGTCAGCTGCTCACTTTCATGGGGCAGAGTTCATTAACCAGGGAAGGCAAATGCTCTCAGCACTTAGTTAGAAGAAGACAATCAAAGGATGTTGTACTGGCAAAACCAGACAATTGGTTTCGTTATATTCTAGATATGGGATTGAACCTCTAAATAGATTTTTTCCGCTAGAACATGTCTGGGTTTTGTTACCATGTTCCTTCCCTGCCTATTTTGACATTTGTGCCTGTTCTGTGCACTTAGTAGTCTGCTACAGATAACATTTAGTGGCCCCATGATTTCACTTGTCTGCTGGCTCAACTTGTTGCTGTTGGCTATGCGTGAGGAATCGTGGGCGCACATACCAGATTTGAAAAAAGTTCAAATATATTATGAATATAATAAACAGAACAGTGGACCTGGTGCTGAAGGACTGAATGATACAGTTTATTGACATACAATGTTATTGTAGAAAGTGTGTTTGAATATAAGGAGGTTTTTTTTTTTTTGTAAATGTATCACTTTGGCTGAGGATATAGTGTGTATTTGAAGAACTACATTTTGATTTACAAAGTAGCTAAAGTAGTTAAAAAGGGTTACGTTTTTTTTTTACCTTAATGCATTCCCTGCATTAAGGTAAAAAATCCTTCTGTAACCAGCCCCCATAAATAATTACCTAAGCCCGATCTCGATCCAGTGCTGTGCCCGAGAGCAGCAGGTTTCCTCGCTCCCTCCCTCCTCACAGGACATGGAGACAGCAGTGGGAGCTATTGGCTCCTGTTAAAGTCAATCGAATCCTGTGACAAGGGAGCAGGGGGCAGGGTTGAGTCGCGTTGTCTCTGTCTATGGATGTAGGCAGTGTGGTGTGGGATTGAGCCTGCACGAGTGCCCCCTTAGAAAGCAACTTCCTTTGGGGGGGCACTTGCCAAAGAGGAGGAGCCAGGAGCGCGGGTGGGGGATCCCAGAAGAGGAGCTTTTCACATAAAAAACATTGCACAAAGCAGCAAATTATACGTTTATTATTGCTTATATGTTTACTATTGTAATTTGTATTTTTTTAAAGAAGGTTTAGAATCACTTTAACCTCCCTGGCGATAATCCCAAGTCAGGCTCGGGGTTAAATTTCAGTACTAATAGCGGTAACCCCGAGCCCGACTCAGGATCGCATCGCAGTATCCAGGCAGAGTTACTTAACTTGTCCCTGGATCCTGCGATGTCTCCCCGCTGTGTTAGCGAGCTGTCTCCTCGCTCGATTCACACAGTGCCGATTGCCGCTGAGCTCCGTTCCCTGCGACGCTACGATGCACGGGGGCGGAGATCGTCGCTAAATTAAAAAAAATAAAAACACAGTACACATACAGTATACTGTAATCTTACAGATTACAGTACTGTATAAAATAATTACACATCCCCTTTGTCCCTAGTGGTCTGTCCAGTGACCTGCATGCATTTTTATATTATAAATACTGTTCTTTCTGCCTGGAAACTGTAGATTGTCTATAGCAACCAAAAAGTGTCCCTTTATGTCAAAAGTGGTTTTAGACCAGCTAGAAAACAGCGATAATAAATTAGAATCACTTGCAGAATTGAGAGATAGTGATTTGTGGGGAAATTCATCTTCAAACACTGAAAGTAATGACAGCGACAATTCTGCAACTGAGAAAATGTCAGTGTTTTTGATTTGATTACATTATTGAATAATTTTTATTATTATTATATTATTATTTGTTATAATTATTTATAGTTATGTATTATATTATAATTAATGATTTTGTGTTTGTTTCAAACTTCCTTTCTAATCTTTTTCTTCCTAATCTGCCTCTTCCTAGTCTGCGGCTGGTCTTAATCCTCGTGTTGTCTTCTGGAGAATGGGGCGCGCTGCCTTCTGGCAACTGTGTGTATCCCAGAGAGCAGCCGCCCATTTATACAGCGCCGCAAGACTTGTGCATGAGCAGTAGGAAACGTTTCCCTTAGTGAGGATGGCGGCCCCGGGACCTGCCACGATGGAGGGATCGGCCTCCGGGGGGCTGACATCGCGGATGCCTAGGACAGGTAAGTGTCTTTATTAAAAGTCAGCAGCTACTGTGTTTGTAACTGCTGACTTTTAAAAAAAAATTGTGGGTGGAACCCCGCCTTAAAGTGGTGACCATAGTTGTTCCTGGCACAAGCGGTGAAGGGAAATCATCTAATGGGGACACTAGTTAACAGGACAACCTTTGAGAGATTTCTTTGAACTTCCTGTTGCATCTCTGGGACAGGAAGTGAAGTGAGATTTCTTCAGTGGACCACTAACAGGAGCTTTAACCCCTCCCTACTCCACCCAAAACAAAACAAAAAAAGTTTTGGCTATTTTGACTATAGATCCATGTAGCACCTGGTGTCCAATTTTTACACCAATTATGGGGCCTTATGCCACGTACACACAATAGTTTTTCGGGTTGTAAAAAACGACGTTTTTCAGGCTCTAGAAAAAACAACGTTTTTTTCAACTTGATCATTAAAACAGTCTTGCCTACACACGATCGTGGAAAAAAAAATGCTCTAGCAAAGCGCGGTGATGTACAACACGTACAACGGCACTATAAAGGGGGAGCTCCATTCGGATGACGCCACCCTTGGGGCTGCTTTAGCTGATTTCGTGTTAGTAAAAGACGATTCACGCTTTTCAGTCTGTTACAGCCTGATGAATGTGCTTACTCCATTACGAATGGTAGTTTTACCAGAACGATCACTCCCATCTCATAACTTGCTTCTGAGCATGCGCAGATTTTTCATGTCGTTAAAGCTCACACTCGACCACTTTTTACAACCCGAAAAACGACAACGTTAAAAACATCGTAAAAAAATAGAGCATGTTCGAAAAAAAAATTTGCCCGTTTTTCAGAACCCGAAAAATGCTCTGAAGCCCACACACGATCATTTTTAATGACATTAAAAAAAAAACGTCATTTTTTAGAACCCGAAAAACGGTCGTGTGCACGCGGCATTATACTTTTGATCATTAAAAATAACATTTTGCAGGATTACAGCTGATTGCCAACCATTTGTGGGCACCTCAATGAAAAGCAAATCTATCTAAAATGTATACTTCAGGTATGGGTGGTTTCAAATGGTCTGAATTACTCATTGGCTTCTGGCATCTCTCAGGAAATGCAATGATGAGATATGTCAGTTGATGTTTGCAGGTTGTCCTCCCTAAAGTGAGTGTTGTTCTTTTTTCCTATTGAAAAAATCTAAATTTTCCTGTTTGGTGCCAAAAAACAGTGCTGCGCTGCTTGATGACTTTTAAGGCCTTGTACACACGATCGAGTTTCTCAGCAAAAAACAGCAAGAAACTTGCTGTGATTTTTTTTTTTTTGCCAAGGAAACCGGTCGTGTGTACATTTTTCGACGAGGAAACTGTCGAGGATCCCATCGAGCCAAAAAGAGAGCATGTCTTCTTTTTCCTCGACGGGAATGGAGAAACTAGCCTAACAAGGAACTCGAGAAGGAAAACTATGTGTTTCGCCCGTCGAGTTCCTCGGTCGTGTGTACGAGGCTTCACATGACTAAAACCATGCATAACATAATCCGTGAATAATAACTGTACAAAAGGAATAAATATATATCATCCAAAATTGTGATGACTGATTGAATGCTGCTCTACTAAATATATATCAAAACGTGTACAACATCAATAACATTGATCAAATTCACTACTGCAAAAAATCTTGTATCAAAAGTTTGTGTGAATAATGTTTGAGTGAAGAAAATCCTGCCACAAATCAATTCACCAGAAAGTGCAAAAAAGGATGAGTGCTCTCCACCATATCTCTCATATCAGAGAAAAATCAACAGTTATCCCCTCTGGGGATATGATGACACCTGGCATACCATGGATCACAGACCTCCTTGGATAAATGGCTCCTAAATAGGGTTCCAAGACTTTGATTGTCTTGCCAGATGGGATATTATATGTAAAAGAAAGGTAACGTCTAGTGCTCCCTGTTTCCAAAGAGTTTTTATAATATAAAGGTAAGTAGGTGCACATACAAGTTGTTTGTGCATACTGCAACAGTTATTATTCAAGGATTATATTATGCATGGTTTCAGTCATGTTAAAAGTTATCAAGTAGGGCAGCATTGTTTTTTGGCACAACATTTCTTTACAGGTGGAAGTGAAATCACTTTTAGTGACAGCAGCTACTTTAGTAATTATTATTAATTAATTATTCACATTAATTATTCACATTTAATTATTCCCATTATATTGCGCCAATTTATTTTTCTTCAATCTTCCTGTTTCGTATTCTAAAATGTAAAATAAAGACATTTAGTGATGTGTACAGTATGGTATTGTGAACCTTCAAACATTCTATCAAGTAAACAAGATGTTTTCTTTTTTCAAATTGTCTTGCAAATGACCAGGTTTATGTCACACTTTAGCAAATCTGGCCTGTAAGATAATGCTCCATCGAAATGGTGGCGTGAGATGGAAAGTGACCTGAGAAACAAAGCAGAGCAGAAACAAGGCAGAAATCCAACATAATGGCATTTTTCCAAAACTTTATATAGTATTAAACCTGAAAAAATTATATACAGTATCTCACATTTTTGTAAATATTTTATTATATCTTTTCCTGTGACAACACCGAAGAAATTACACTTTGCAATAATGTAAAGTAGTGAGTGTACAGCTTGTATAACAGTGTAAATTTGCTGTCCCTCAAAATAACTCAACACACAGTCATTAATGCCATTAATGTCTTTTACCGCTGGCAACAAAAGTGAGTACACCCCTAAGGCCCCTTTCACACTGGGGCGTGAGGTAACGGTAAAGCGTCGCTATTTTTAGCGGTGCATTGCCATCGGAATAATGGCGGTATAGAGGCACATTGCAGAGGCGCATTGCCCACGGTATATCCGCGGTTTCCCATTGCTTTCAATGGGAAAAAGCGGTGGAGGAGCGGTAAACACCCCACTCCTTTACCGCTCCAAAGATACGGCTAGCAGGACTTTTGGAGCGGTCCTGCTAGCGCTGGTCCTCGGGCTGTAACACTGGAGAAACAGCAGCCGCTGTTTCAGGTCGGTTTGCAGGCGCTATTTTTGCACAATAGCGCCTGCAAACCGCCCCAGTGTGAAAGTAAAAATGTCCAAATTGGGCCCAAAGTGTCAATTATTTTGTGTGGCCACCATTATTTTCTAGCACTGCCTTAACCCTCTTGGGCATGGCGTTCACAAGAGATTCACAGGTTGCCACTGGAGTCCTCTTTCACACATTTCCTGTCTTATGGTGTCTCCACTCAATGGAGTAGCAGTAGAGATACTATGGACAGTGGAATTTTCTATCCAGGTCGAAGTAGTATTTTATGGATTAGCAGATTTAAATAGACTTAACTAACAAATTAAAGCCAGTACTTACAGAAAAAGTTTTTGTTTCCCCTTTTGTATTGTATTGTAACTGTACTGTCTCCCTTTACTTTGTAAGGAACTGTGCAAACTGTTGGAGCTATATAAATCCTGTATAATAATATTGAAAGTTCTATTGAAAGCACCTCTATCAGTTATAGGTTTGTCTCCGTCCTCAAACTTCCACTTTGTCTGGACAATTTGGTTTGCAAACGAAAGTTTAAAAATAACAGACTTACTGGTTGGATCACCAGTTAAAAAGAAAAAAAGCCTAAAAATAGCAAATACAGCCACCACATCTAATTGGTAAGCTGGAAATTATTATTTTTTGTTTGGGGGGTTTAGATCCACTTTAAAACATAACAAACTAGCAGTACATCTCTGCAATTCCACCCAAAGCTTTACCCATGTAAAAACCCTACAAGTACAGAATACCCATTGACGTGCCGGAAATGTACTTATCTGTCATTATGTGGACAGAAAAAAAAACGCAACATTTTTGTGGACTGAGGCCCCGTACACACGTCCGAGGAACTCGACGTGCCAAACACATCGAGTTCCTCATCGAGTTCTGTGTTGAAGCTGCCGAGGATCTCAGCGAGCCAACTTTCCTCATTGAACAACGAGGAAATAGAGAACACGTTCTCTATTTGGCCCGACGAGTTCCTCGTCGGCTTCCTCGGTGAAAAGTGTACACACGACCGAGTTTCTTGGCAGAATCCAGCTCCGATCGAGTTTCTGGCGGAATTCTGCCGAGAAACTCGGTCGTGTGTACGGGGCCTCAGGGTTGCCAGCCCTGCCTAGTATTGTCTTGACAAACTACAATAATGTCATTAATTGTAATGCCTAATTCCAGTCCATATGAATTGTTTTCTCTTGGACAAAGTAGGATAGGGATAGACCCATTTGTTTCTGAAGAGCTAGAGCTCTCCAATTAACTTACCTCATACTCCCTGGCGATTGGAGAGCTACAGGTCTGGCTCAGCAGGGGGCGTGTCTTACTTCTACATAGTGACCACAACTTCCCCACAATGAGCAAGAATCCTTCTCCACAGGCTTTTTTAGGCTGCGACTGCTTTCTAAAGGAAACACATTGTAGGACTTTTACACCATTTGTTTAGACTCACCTGTAATGTATTTAGCTGATTTAACCTGAAAGTTCAAATGAGCTATTACCCAACCACAGTGTCTGAAGCCTACATATGACCTGAACATCTGTGGACTAAACCAAAAATTAAATACTATGGGGTTGATTTACTAACGGAAAATAGACTTGCTACAGCAAGTGCAGTTGCGCCACAGCTTAGTAAATAAGCAGAAGTTCGGATGACATCCATAATCAAATCATGTGTAAGCAAAAGCAAAAATGCTTTTTTTTTTCCTTGCATCTGTTGAGTATTCTTTGTAAAGCAACACTTTACCTCATTTACTAAGCTCTGGAGCAATTGCACTTTGCAGAGCTATAGTCTGAATAGATAAGCCCCCTGTTTATCTACCTCTAAACTCCCTCCTTGACACAAATTTTCAGCTACTGTTATCTTATGTGTCGGAAAGCTTGTCAGATCTGACTCATGCTGATACCAGAGGAACAGAGCACCAGAGAGAAGTGTCACTTAGAGCTTTGAAGAGAGACAAGTAAACACTACAGATATATATGTGCTTTGATCAAATTTCATGAAATTTCAAGTTTCAGAAAGTGTTTTACAACCTCCCTGGCGGTAATCCTGAGTGGGATCGGTCTATTCTCGTGAGCGTGAGCGTTTCCACTGCAAATCGTACCGTCAGGGACCATTCAGGGTTTAGAAAAATGCCTAGCGCGTCCACCAATCAGTGGAATGTATTGTATCTCCACCCTAATGGAACCGTTCCATTTCCTATGGCCCCACATCTGAAGCAGGACCCAGAATGGTCCGGTACGGTTCGGTTTAATGGCACACTTTCATCATGGAAACACCCAAAATACCGAACCGTACCGAACCGTACCGAACCGATCCGCTCAGTGGAAACGAGGCATATGTGGACCAACCATGGTGTATTTTACAAGTGTTCTTACGTAGTTGCCCATTATAACATGGAAAACACCTAACATTGATGTCTTCTCTGTAGCAGAGGCCGTTGCGCTGCTGTCCCTTCATGGCTTAACCCAGCTCAACAACTACTCCATCCAGTGAGGAACTTCTGAAGCCTCGTACACACGACCGAGAAACTCGACAGGCGAAACACATAGTTTTCCTCGTCGAGTTCCTTGTTAGGCTGTCGAGGAACTCGACAAGCCAATTTTCTCCATTCCCGTCAAGGAAATAGAGAACTTGCTCTCTTTTTGGCTTGTCGAGTTTCTCGACAGTTTCCTCAACGAAAATATACACACAACCGGTTTCCTCTGCAAAAATTCTCACAGCAAGTTTCTTGCTGGTTTTTGAAGAGAAACCCGGTCATATGTACGAGGCCTGAGAAGACAATGATGTCTAGCCTCCGAGGGAACACTGTCACTTGTATTCTCATCTTACTTCATGGCAGAAGCACCCCTTTATTTCTAACATTATGTTTTACCTAAAAAGAATACTGATGGTTAGCACAGTGATGGGTCCTGCATGAAGAAAAAAATTCTCATTATCAATAGATTGCAAGATCTACGACAATGGATCTTCCTTTGTGGAAGTCTGATTTCCAACACAACATATGTGGAAGGATTTACAGTATAAACTTCATATGGCTAACACATAGGACCCCTGGTATTATTGTGCAGCTCTCAGAATATTCAGTTGCTTATAATAAATAATGTTTTTGCTTGTTTTTCAGCTTTGTGTGGTATTTTAATTTGTGGTATATCTTATGTTGGCTACATATGGAGCCTCAAATCCAGCTTCAACTTGGCAGTACAGTATACAACCTTGCCTCTAGAAGATTTGGCTTAGCACACAGTCTACGTTATGATCCCGCTGGCACATTTTCCATATGTGATGGAGTAATTTGGAAACAATAGGAATAGCCACCCAGTGACCACACATAATCATAAAAGTGGATAATGACCAAGAAAAAGATTCATTTGCACTCCATACACTTCCAGATTGGCAGTGGAGAAGATATAAAGATTTTCTAAATGGAAAACTGGTCCATATGTTGTTGTTTTTTGCCTTATATGTTCAACGTGCAATGAGATTTCAGCATAGCTTAACCCACAGGTAATAAATCTTACAATAAGTCTTAAAGGTAAACTGTCATGAGTGCAGTGCTGGAGCACCTATTGTTGACCTCTAGACCGCTAAATGCTAGTTGCTTGGCTGTCCTCAATATTTTTGGAATCACTGACCTAAAATAAGTGTACAGCATATGAAGACAGAATTTCTGATCTTATATTTGTTCCAGGTCAGTGACTCAGAAAGATAGATGATTAACATAACAGCCAGGTCATTAGCAATGGAAGCCTGTATATTCCACTTATTAAAGGTTTCCTTTTTAAGATTTAATTGGATGAGAAAAGTTTAATCTGACATTTTCAGCTATATGACATGTACATTTAATGGGAATATTTGACATTAGAGAAATAACACATCAATCTTAAAGTGTAACTAAAGGCAAAGCATTTGTTTTAGTTCTGGACAGAGTGGAAATGGATTACAACACTTGTCAGTTTTTATTGCTGTCATTATCATTGAAAGTAAAAGAAAATCCCAAATTTTGGGTTGTCACTATAACAGAACAGTAATCAAGTAGAAATTTCCCAATGGGGACACCAGTCAGTGTTGCCAACCGTCCGTATTTTTACGGACAGTTTGTAAAAACGGGCACTTTTTCCCCCATTTGTAAATGTCTGTGGTTGCGGGAATGTGCCAGTAAAAATAGCCGAGATCAGTTCGGCTTGGAACTGTGCATGGAGATTGGAGGCAGGGGTGATTGGAGGTAGGGGGTGATGGTGGCTGGGGTGGCACTGCAGAGGGGGATGGAGGCAGGGGGCAATGGAGGCAGGGGAGATTGGAGGCAGGGGGTGTTATTGGCACCGCAGAGGGGGACGGTGGCACCGCAGAGGGTGGGGGATAGAGGCAGGGGGCCTGGGGGAGATTGGAGGCAGAGGGAGAGCAGGGGGAAATTGTGGCACCGCAGAGGGGGTGAAGGCAGGGGGTGTTGGTGGCAGAGGGGGATGGAGGCAGGGGGTGATGTGACTAAATAATTTGCCCTTATTATATCGAAAATAACAAAAATATGTTTTTTACCTTAATATCTAAATCACATTGCTATTTGCCTAGCGTACTTGTTTGTAGCCTAAATACTGAAATTAAATTTAATTTAGTAACTTTTGTGAAATGCCAGTAAAAACTTGGCTGCGCCAGTAAATTTCAGGTGTCGTGAAAGTAAATTTCAATCTGGTAGGTTGGCAACACTGACACTAGTTCTAATGACATAGTGGTCCCCAATGGATTCCCTTAATTTGCAGGGATTTCACTTCCTGGTTTGGCTATGGGATAGGAAGTGAAGACAAATCTATCCAATAGGACACAGATGGCAAAAAAACTGACAGGGGTTATAACCCTCCATTACTCTATCCAAGATGGAAGAAAAAGTACCTATAGTCCCTCTTTCATGAATATAACCTATTCATTAGGCCTGCACAAGTGCCCTTATAAAAGAGGGACTAGAGCAATTTTTTTCATCTTGGATAGAGTAAGGGAAGGTTATAAAGTTTTTTATATTTATTGTTTAACTCCCCTGACAGTCATAGTTTGCTACAGAATGTAAATTAAAGTGGTTGTAAACCCTCACATATACCCAGGAAAGTGAACAGCCTCAGATGATACTCAGAGATTAAACAAATCCTCCTATATAAGTTGTACATGTATAGCTGTTGTCTTCAGCTTTCTACACACTTTGAAAAGTGCACATTATGTTAAAAATCTTTCCTTCCCTTCCAGCAGCACATAGGGGTGGATGGGGAGTTTGGGATTACACTGTGTGAGAGCTGATTGGAAGAAAGGGACACCCCCCCTCCACATAGGCAGAGAAATGAAAGAACATGCAGAGCAGTAGTCTGAATAAACAAGCTCCCTATCTACCTCTAAACTCCCTCCCCAACACAAATTTTCAGCTACTGTTATCTCGTGTGTTGGAGAGCTTGTCAGAAGTGACTCATGCTGATACCAGAGGAACAGAGCTCCAGAGAGAAATGGCACTTAGAGCTTTGGAGAGTGACAAGTAAAACACTACAGATATATGTGTGCTTAGATCAAATTTCATGAAATTTAAAATTTCAGAAAGTGGTTTACAATCACTTTATCCTCCCTGGCAGTAATCATGAGTGTGGGTCGGGGGTTAAATTTCAATACCATTAGGGGTAGTCCCCGAGCCACACTCGGGATTGCATTGCAGAATCCTGGTCCAGGTTACTTACCTTTGTCACCAGGATCCTGCGATGTGTGTCAGCGGGCTGTGTCCTCCGCCAGATGCTCTGTGTGGCAGGCTCTGTTCCCTGCGAGCGTCGTGAAGCATGGGGGCGGAGCCCGGTGGCAAATTCAAAAAGTACACAAAACATAACACATACAGTACACTGTAATCTTACAGATTACATACTGTATTTAATCATTTCACATCCCCTTTGTCCCTAATGCTTTGTCTAGTGCCCTGCATGCAGTTTTATATTATATATACTGTTCTTTCTGCCTGAAAACTTGAGATTGTCCGTGGCAAACAAAAAGTGTCCCTTTACGTCAAAAGTGATTTTAGACCAGCTAGAAAAAGCGATAGTAAATTAGAACACTTGCAGAATTGAGCGATAGTGAATCGTGGGGAAATTTATTTTATTATTATTATATTATAATTTTTTTATAATTATTTATAGTTATTTTTTATATTATAATTTATGATTTTGTGTTTCAAACTTTATCATACCCAGGATTTCTACTAGACTGTTGTTTGGACAGATTTAAGTCTATTATTCCTAAGAATTACAGGCCTACAATAAAAAATGCCAAATTTCTATGCAAAACAATGTACTGCTTTGAGACGCAAAAATCTGACACAATCATGCCGCCAGGGTGGTTAAGGTATCTGTCTGTACCAAGTGTCCATCAAATTTTTTTTTCTAGATTTGATGGACAAGGATTACATCTGTTGGTTTTTTATTGCTATCAAGGGCTCCTTAGAGAGATTTACCCTTACTTCTTTTCCTGCTGACAATGCTTTTCACAAGGCAGGAAGTGAGGAAAAATCTACAACGGGGCCACATACAGAAATAGAAACCCTATACAGGTTCAAGACTTCCCCCACTACGCGTAAAAGTAAAATTAAAGGCAAAACTTTTTGGATAGAATAATGGAAAGTTATAAACCCTGGGCCAGATCCACGTACCTCAGCGCATCTTTCCGTCCGGCGTAGCGTATCTCTGATACACTACGCCGCCGTAACTTACAGCGTATTTTCTGTATCCTGAAAGAATTGGCGTAGTGTAACTTTGTCGGCGTAAGGGCGCGCAATTCAAATGGATGAGATGGGGGTGTGTTTTATGTTAATACGTCTTGACCCGACGTAAATTACGTATTTTTTTAACGGCGCATGCGCCGTTCGTGGGGGTATCCCAGTGCGCATGCTCCAAATTAACCCGCAACAAGCCAATGCTTTCGACGTGAACTTAATTCTACGCAAAGCCCTATTCGCGAACGACTTACGCAAACGACGTCAAATTTTCAAAATTCAACGCGTGAACGACGTCCATACTTAACATTGAGTACGCCTCATATAGCAGGGGTAACTTTACGCCGAAAAAAGCCTTACGGAAACTACGTAAAAAAATGCGCCGCACAGACGTACGTTTGTGGATTCGCGTATCTAGCTAATTTGCATACTCAACGCGGAAATCGACGGAAGCGCCTCCTAGCGGCCAGCGTAAATATGCACCTTAGATCCGACGGCGTACTAAGAAGTATGCCAGTCGGATCTAGCCCAGCTTCAGGCGTATCTTGTTTTGTGGATACAAAACAAAGATACGCCGGAGCATCCTAGCAGTTACGCGGCGTATCAATAGATACGCCAGCGTAACTGCTTCGTGGATCTGGCCCCCTGTTTTTATCTTTTGTTTTTCTTTTATTGCTATGTCCTTATAGACAAATCAGGAAGTGAGAAGAAATCCCTAAATGCGAGGGTTGTCACCGGGGGCAACAGTGTTCTTATTGGAATGTTTCCCCTCTATTAATATTGGGATTTTCTTTTACTTTCTATGATAATGGTAAAAGAAAAGAAGAAAAGAAAGAAAGAAAAATGATAATGGTATACAGGAGGGATACAGAAGTTGAATGTCTCTAATGTGGGCTCAGTAAGCTATACAAACTTGACAACTGTTCTAATACCTCTCCACTGTTTCCAAAACTAAAAAAAAAAAACATTAGTTATGCATTAAAGGGGTTGTAAAGGTTTGTTTTTTATTTTCTAAATAGGTTCCTTTAAGCTAGTGCATTGTTGGTTCACTTACCTTTCCCTTCAATTTCTCTTCTAAATGTTTTTTTTCTTTGTCTGAATTTCTCACTTTCTATTTCTCCTCAGTAAGCTTGCCCCCATCATCCATGATGGGGGTTAGTCAGCCAGAACAGCTTACTGAGGAGGAACAGGAAGTGAGGAATTCAGACAAAGAAAACTAAGAAAAAAAACATTTAGAAGGGAAATCGAAGGAAATGGTCACCAACAATGCACTAGCTTAAAGGAACCTATTTAGAAAATAAAAAAATGAACCTTTACAACCCCTTTAAGGAAAGCATTTGTATTTCTGTCTGTGTAGCTGTAGAAGATTTCCCCACACTACCTCTCTGGTAAAACATTGTTAGCAGAACAGGAAGTGAGGATAAATCTCTGTGATTCCTAACAAAGCACCAAATAACAGTAAAAACACAGATGGGTCTAACCATTTCTCAATCTATCAAAAGAAATGTTTTGGTTGGACATATGAATTTTAGCTGGCTATCACACTAGTACTAACGTAGTTCAATATTTTTTACAAGTGATTTTATAAACTATAACTAATCAAACATAATAATGAATAGAAATGTAAATTATAAAATATAAGTATTGTTTTACATATAACAGAGATCATTACATAGTTACATAGTAGGTGAGGTTGAAAAAAAGACACAAGTCCAACCATTCACGTGCATTGAGTAAAGACAATGAACAATAACATGGGATCTCTTGTATGACACAATGCATTCAAGAGGCAGGTGCTTTCTTGGTCATAAAAACCATTTTGCAAATAAACCTTGTCATCGACATTTGTGTCACTGCAAATGGTGGCGAGCAGGCCATCCTGCTCCTTGGAGGGTAATGTCTCATTACTATGTAATTACGTTTCACCTGCACACCAAACACTATAGTTTCAGCTTAGCGATATCTACTTGACAACAGGCACATCTATCACTGTGTTCCCTTTGGCATGTTTTAATGACATGGTTTAAAAGATAACCCTGTAGCTATCATCCTGATTGTCTTTTTGTCTAGAATTCTTCACATTTTATAAATAAATGATTGCATTGGATGTAAAGACAGACGCAGAAATTGAAAAATGGAAAAAAAAAATAGCAAAAGGATCATGGATATCCATGCCCAAACTTGATATATATGCTTAATGTCAGTTAATTATAGCTGAATCAGCCAAAAGTCATGGGTGGCTTTGTTGGCATCATCCCAGCTTGACAAGTTTGTTTAAAAAACAAAGGAGCTGGGTGAAAAATTGTCGGCTGAACTGTGACTACATCCAATCAGATGCGGTCACTGTTCAGGTATTCCGATGGCCTTGGAGGGTGCTGCTGCTTTAATAAAATAGCCGGAAAATGAGATTCCTTCATCCATGCTGTTTAGCATGAGTGGAGGAATCTATTCCGTTTCTCTAGAGCTGAACAAGAGAAATCTATGTGTGAACAGCTAGCATTAAATTTAGTGTTGAATCAAGACCTATTTAGATGTTGAGAGAGAGAATAGAAAAGAAAGAAAGAAAGTGATAGATAGATAGATAGATAGATAGATAGATAGATAGATAGATAGATAGATAGATAGATAGATAGATAGACAAACAGACAGACAGACAGACAGACAGACAGATAGATAGATAGATAGATAGATAGATAGATAGATAGATAGATAGATAGATAGATAGATAGAGATAGGATAAAAGAAAGAAAAGTGGGAGATAGAGAGGAAAAATTGGAGATAGAAGACAGAGAAGAGATAGAACACAGAGGGGAGAGAGACAACTTAAAGAGATAAGACAGCAAAGAGAGAGAAAGGTAAAAATGGTGGAAAAGGAGGTGGAGAGAAGACAGGGGAGTGAGAAGATAAGACAGGAGAGAGAGAGAGAGAAGAGAGTTTAAAAAGACGGGGGAGAAGGGAGAGAAGACACAGCAGGAGACGAGAGAATGAAAGAAGACAAAA
Source organism: Rana temporaria (assembly GCF_905171775.1). Lineage (NCBI taxonomy): Eukaryota > Metazoa > Chordata > Amphibia > Anura > Ranidae > Rana > Rana temporaria. The sequence continues at coordinate 260,361,070 of NC_053493.1, forward strand.
AATAGAGAAAAAAGGAAAAAAAAAGGGGGGGACAGAAGAGAAGGAAAGAAAGGAGGAGAACAGTAAGGCCAAATTTCGATCCATGTATGGCCAGCTTTAGCGAAGAGAATGAGGGGTGAAAAGAATAAAGGGAAGAAGGAGAGAGATAGGATGATGAAGAAGAAGACGGAAGTCAGAAAAAAGGATAAAAGAAAGGAGAGAGGTTAAAAGAACAGATACAGGAGAAGGAGAGAAGACAGGGTAGAAAAAGAAAAAGAGAAAAGACACGAGAGAAATAAAAAATGACAGGAGAGAAGAGAGGGAGAAAAAGAAGACTGGGAGGAAAGAAGGGGAGAGGTAAACAGAAAAGAGGGCATAATAAAAAAAAGAAGATGGGGAGGGGAAAATAAAGTAGAAGGGGAGAGAGAGGGAAGACAGAAAAGAAAGAAGAAGAAAGGGGTGGAAGAGAAAGGGAGAGATATACTTGTATGAAGTATACCTATAAAATAGTTATATGCGGAGAGTAGATGGGGAAAAGGAAAAAAAGAAAAGAAAAAAGGGGAGAAAGAGATGAGAGAGAGGAAAGAGAGATGAGAAAGAGAGAGAGAGGGAAGAGAGGGGGAAGGAGAAGGGAGGAGAAAGAGGGAAGAGAGAGAGGGAAAGGAGTGGAGAGAGAGAGAGAGAGAGAGAGAGAGAGAGAGAGAGAGAGGGAAGAGAGAGAAGAGAGGAGAGAAGAGGAAAGCGGTGGAAGAAAAAAAGAGAGATGTGCATGTACAGAGTATATCTTTAGAATAATTATATGTAGAGAGTAGACAGGAAAATGAAAAAATGAAAATAAAGGGGGAGAGAGGTGGGGGAGTAGAGAGAGAGGTAAATGAGAAGGGAGAGAGAGGGAAGAGAGAGAGAAGAGAAACCGGGAAAGGAGAAGAGAGAGGGATGGAAGAGGGAGGAGAGAGAGAGGGAATGGAGAAGAGAGAAGAGAGAGAGATAGGAGAGAGAGGTGGAAGAAAGAGAGGAGAGCAAGGGGGAGAGAGGGAGAAGACAGGAGAGAGGAGGAAAGGGGTGGAAGAGAAAATGAGAGGTGTGCATATACAGAGTATATCTTTAGAATAATTATATGTAGAGAGTAGACAGAAAAATTAAAAAGAGAAAAGAAAGGGGGGGGACAGATAAAAGAGTGAGGGGAAGGAGAAGAGAGAGGGAAATGAGAAGAGAGAAGCAGAGGAGAGAGGTGGAAAGAAAGAGAAGAGAGAGAGGAGAGAGGTGGAAAGAAAGAGAAGAGAGAGAGAGAGAAGAGAGAGAAGACAGGAGAGAAAGGGAAAGGGGTGGAAGAAAAAGGGAGAGATGTGCATATACAGAGTATATCTTTAGAATATGTATATGCAGAGAGTGAAAAAGAGCAAAACAAGGGGGGAGAAAGAAAGAGAGAGAAGAGGGGGGGGGAGAAGCGAGAAGATAGAGAGAGAGAGAGAGAGAGAGAGAGAGAGAGAGAGAGAGAGGAGAGGCAAAGGAGAGAGAGGTGGAAGAAAGAGAAGAGGGATAGGGAAGAGAGAGAGAAGACAGGAGAGAAGAGAAAAGGGATGGACAAGAAAAGGGGAGATGTGCATATACAGAGTATATCTTTAGAATAATTCTATGTAGAGAGTAGACAGGAAAATTAAAAAGAGAAAAAAAGGGGGGAGTGAGAGAGAGAGAGAGAGAGAGAGAGAGGAGCGAAGACAGCAGAAGAGGGGATGGGGGTGGAAGTGAATGTGAGAGATGTGCTTGTAGGGAGCACATCTATAGAATCATTATATGTAGAGTAGAAGGAAAAAGAGAAAATAAAGAAAGGGGTGTGGAGGAGAGTGAAGCCATGAGAGAAGAGAAAGGGGTGGAAGAGAAAGGGAGAGATGTGCTTGTACAGAATATATCTATAGAATAATTACAGAGAGTAGAAAATGAAAAAAGAGAAAATAAGGTGGGGGGAGGGGGAGGAGAGAGAAGACAGGGAAGAAGAGGAAGGGGGTGGAGGAGAAAGAGAGATGTGCCTGTAAGGAGTGTACCTATAGAATAATTATATGTAGAGAGTAGAAAGGAAAAGGAGAAATAGAAAAGAAGGGGGAGAGAAGAGAGAGAGGGAAGAGAGAGAAGACAGGGAAGAAGAGGAAGGGGTGAAAGAGAAAGGTAGATATGTGCTTGTAGGGAATATATCTATAGAATAATTATGTGTAGAGAGTAGACAGGAAAAGGAGAAATAGAAAATAAGGGGGAGAGAAGAGAGAGAGAGAGAGAGAGAGAGAGAGAGAGAGAGAAGAGGGAGAAGACAGGGAAGAAGAGGAAGGGGGTGGAGGAGAAAGAGAGATGTGCCTGTAAGGAGTGTATCTATAGAATAATTATATGTAGAGAGTAGACAGGGAAAGGAGAAATAGAAAAGAAGGGAGAGGGAAGATATAGAGGGAAGAGAGAGAGGGAAGAGAGAGAGAGAGAGAGAGAGAGAGAGAGAGAGAGAGAGAAGAGAGAGAGGGAAGAGAGAGAGGGAAGAGAGAGAGGGAAGAGAGAGAGAGAGGGAAGAGAGGGAGGGGAGAGAGAGGGAAGAGATAGAGGGAAGAGAGAGAGGGAAGAGAGAGAGGGGAGAGAGAGAGAGGGAAAAGAGAGAGAGGGAAGAGAGAGAGAGGGAAGAGAGAGAGGGGAGAGAGAGGGAAGAGAGAGGGGAGAGAGAGGGGGAAGAGAGAGAGGGAAGAGAGAGAAAGGGAAGAGAGAGAGGGGAGAGAGAGAGGGAGGAGAGAGAGGGAAGAGAGAGAAGGGAGAGGGAAGAGAGAGAAGGGAGAGAGAGAGAGAGAGGGAAGAGAGAGAGAGTGGAGAGAGAGAGAGAGGGGAGAGAGAGAAGACAGGGAAGAAGAGGAAGGGGTGAAAGAGAAAGGTAGATATGTGCTTGTAGGGAATATATCTATAGAATAATTATGTGTAGAGAGAAGATGGAAAAGGAAAAAGAGAAAAGATAGAAAGAGGGGAGAGAGAAGAGGAAGGGGGAGAATGAGCGATGTGCCTGTAAGGAGTGTATCTATAGAATAATTATATGTAGAGAGTAGAGGGGAAAAGAGAAAAGAAAGAAAGAGGGGAGAGAGAAGAGGAAGGGGTGGAAGAGAAAGAGAGATGCCTATAAAATAATTATACAGGGTGTCTCAAAAGTCACAATGTGTAAAGAAATTGGAAAGTGTATCTAAATGTATCTTTATTTACAAAATATTCATCACAAAATATTAATAGGTATCTTAGAGAGATGCTTCCATATATAATTACAATGGGCATGGTATGTGTCCAGGTAATCCTCAGTGATGTCACAGTGTGTGAATATATAAGGTAAGTGTATTATGGATCACACAAGGTGATATATTTTAGCCACGAAGGTGACATTATACGTCCCAGCTGTGATCACCTCTCCGATCCTTGTGTCATTCATTCTCCATGTCCCTATCATCTCCTATAACTGTCCTCTTACCTTTCTATTTCTTTTTCCTGCCCCCAAAAGTTGAATGGATGCTTGTCTTTGAATGACAGGAGGCATAGGGAGGCATGGGGGGGTATAGGGAGACATGGGTGAGAACTGGTCTCCTCCTCCCCCTTGTACTCCTCCCTCCTCCCCGCCCGCTCCCATCCCATAAATAAGGCAGCAGAGAGTCAGCTCGCAATCTGCAGAGCAGGGAGCCAGGAAAGATCGTTGTGTTTCGTGTCTGTCCGCCGTCCATCGCGCTGTCATACGCCGTCACCTGCCTAGGAAGAAGCCACCCTTGCCCCGGATTAATCCCTTGCATGCCCCACCTGTGTTGAGGCAGAGATCCCCGGTGCCCTGTGCAGAACGTGCCATGAAAGCGGTGAGCCCCGTCCGCCCCCATACTAGGAAAGCCCCGGTACCGGGTGTGTGTGGGGAGCTGGCCCTGCATTGTCTGTCTGATCATAGCCTGAGTGTGGCTCGTTATAAGATGGAAGAAGAGGAGCCCCTGTGTCTGCAGTATGACATGAATGACTGTTACAGCCGGCTCAAGAGGCTGGTGCCCACCATTCCGCCCAACAAGAAAGTCAGCAAAGTGGAGATCCTGCAGCATGTCATTGACTACATCCTGGACCTTCAGCTGGCCCTGGACACACACCCTGTACTGCTCAGACAGCAACCCCCAGCCAGGAGCCCGCTAACGGACCTCAATACAGACCCGGTAAGAAATGCCCACCTAGCCACCCATCCACCTACCCACCGCATCGCTGCTTTGTCACAGGCTGCGCTACTGCTGTGGTGCCGCTACAGCGCTCACTCTCGGAGGCTCATGACAGCTCTGGCATGTGAGAAAAGGCAGATCCACCTGACAAGGCTCCCTGTGATCCATCAGTCCCAGGCACTAGCTTTATTCCTGGAACTTCCTCTTGCAACAGAAAACAGTAGTTGTGGCCACGATGAGTGGAAAGCAGCTGGCTCTCCTTGAATTATACAGAGGTTTTTTTCTCTATAAAATGTGTTGCAATCACCAAATATAGTGATTTCAGCATCTTCATTGCTTAAGATGGCTCTCCTTTCTGTCATCCTGAGCCCCAGCTATGAGGTCCATCCAGAGCCCCAGCTATGAGGTCCTGACATCCAGAGCCCCAGATATGAGGTCCTGACATCCAGAGCCCCAGCTATGAGGTCCATCCAGAGCCCCAGCTATGAGGTCCTGACATCCTGAGCCCCAGCTATGAGGTCCTGTCATCCAGAGCCCCAGCCATGAGGTCCTGTCATCCAGAGCCCCAGCCATGAGGTCCTGTCATCCAGAGCCCCAGCTATGAAGTCCTGTCATCCTGAGCCCCAGCTATGAGGTCCTGTCACCCTGAGCCCCAGCTATGAGGTCCTGTCACCCTGAGCCCCAGCTATGAGGTCCTGTCACCCTGAGCCCCAGCTATGAGGTCCTGTCACCCTGAGCCCCAGCTATGAAGTCCTGTCATCCTGAGCCCCAGCTATGAAGTCCTGTCATCCTGAGCCCCAGCTGTGAGGTCCTGTCATCCTGAGCCCTGGCTATGAGGTCCTGTCATCCTGAGCCCCAGCTATGAGGTCCTGTCCTCCTGAACCCCAGCTGTGAGGTCCTGACATTCTGAGCCCCAGCTTTGAAGTTCTGTCATCCTGACCCCCAGCTACGAAGTTCTGTAATCCTGATGCCCAACTATGAGGTCCTGACATCCTGAGCCCCAGCTATGAGGTCCTGTCATCCTGAGCCCCAGCTATGAGGTCCTGTCATCCTGAGCCCCAGCTATGAAGTCCTGTCATCCTGAACCCCCCCGCTATGAAGTCCTGTCATCCTGAGCCCCGGCTATGTGGTCCTGTCATCTTGAGCCCCAGCTATGAGGTTCTGTCATCCTGAGCCCCAGCTGTGAGGTCCTGAACCCCAGCTATGAGGTGCTGTCATCCTGAGCCCCAGCTATGAAGTTCTGTCATCCTGAGCCCCAGCTAGGAGGCCCTGTCATCTTGAGCCCCAGCTAGGAGGTCATGTCATCCTATGCCCCAGCTATAAGGTCCTTTCATTCTGAGCCCCAGCTATGAAGTTCTGTCATCCTGACCCCCAGATACAAAGTTCTGTCATCCTGACCCCCAGCTATAAGGTCCTGGCATCCTGAGCCCCAGCTATGAGGTCCTGTCATCCTGAGCCCCAGCTATAATGCCCTGTCATTCTGAGCCCCAGCTATGAGGTCCTGTCAACCCTAGCCCCAGCTATAAGGTCATGTCAACCCTAGCCCCAGCTATGAGGTCCTGTCAACTGTAGCCCCAGCTATGAGGTCCTGTCAACCCTAGCCCCAGCTATGAGGTCCTGTCATCCTGAGCCCCAGCTATGAAGTCCTGTCATCCTGAGCCCCAGGTATGAGGTCCTGTCATCCTGAGCCCCAGCTATGAGATCTTGCCATCCTGAGCCCCAGCTATGAGGTCCTGTCAACCCTAGCCTCAGCTATGAGGTCCTGTCAACCGTAGCCCCAGCTATGAGGTCCTGCCAACCTGAGCCCCAGCTATGAGGTCCTGCCATCCTGAGCCCCAGCTATGAGGTCCTGCCATCCTGAGCCCCAGCTATGAGGTCCTGTCATCCTGTGCCCCAGCTATGAGGTCCTGCCATCCTGAGCCCCAGCTATAAGATCCTGCCATCCTGGGCCCCAGCTATGAGGTCCTGCCATCCTGAGCCCCAGCTATGAGGTCCTGTCACCCTGAGCCTCAGCTAAGAGGTCCTGCCATCCTGAGCCCCAGCTATGGGGTCCTGCCATCCTGAGCCCCAGCTATGAGGTGCTGTCATCCTGAGCCCCAGCTATGAGGTCCTGTCATCCTGAGCCCTAGCTATGAAATCCCTACATGCCTGGATCATGTCACAATGTCATGAGAAGCAGACAAGCAGAAGGTGATGGCCAGGATAAAGGTCTTTACTTTCAGCCTGATCTCAACTGAAAATAACTGCTACTTTTTTAGAATATTTAATAGAAGGTTCCTTATCCTGGTGTTAGCTTTGTGAAATTAGCCATTTGTGGGATGATCTTATCCTTGTACCTTTCACAGTCTTGGAAACCAGTGCCATGCTATGATCCACCCCTGACTGTACTTTTTTATGTCATTATTAGGCTTAGCTGAAAATAACAATTATTTTAAAAATATAAAGATCGCTGTGCAAACTGTTGGCGCTTTATACATCCTGTGTAATAATATTATTCCTGGTGTTAGCTTTGTGAATTGAGCCTTTTGTGTGGTGCTCTGATTCCTGGACCTGTAACAACCTAAGCGGCCAGTGCCCATGCCATGATCCATCCCTGACTGTTTTTTTTTTTTTTTTAATGCTCATTAGGCTTAACAGAAAATAACTCACGTTTTCTTACAAGGATTCCTATCCTGGTGTTATCTTTGTGAATTGAGTCTTTTGTGGGATGCTATGCTCCTTGGACCTGTCACAGCCACCTAGGCAGCCAGTGCCCATGCTGTAAACCCATCACTGATTGGACTTTTAAAATGTCACTAGGCTCAGCTGAAAATAACTCACATTTTTAATTAAAAGGATCCCTATCCTGGTGTTAGCTTTGTGAATTGTGCCTTTTGTGTGATGCTCTGTTCGCTGGAGTGTGACCTGTCACAGGCGAGGCAGCCAGTACCCATGGTGTGATCCCTCGCTGACTTATGTTTCATATGTCATTGGATTCATATGAAAATAACTGTCACTTTTTTTTAATACATGGATCCTTATCCTGGTTTTATTTTTGATTTGAGCCTTTTGTGTGATGCTCTGATCACTGGACTGTGACCTGTCACAGCCCAGGCAGCCAGTAGCCATTCTATGATCCATCGCTGACTGTACATTTCATATGTCATTGGTTATCATATGAAATAACTGTCACTTTTTTTAATACAAGGATCCCTATCCTGGTTTTATCTTTGTGATTTGTGCCTTCTGTGTGATGCTGTGATCGCTGGAGTGTGACCTGTCACAGCCTAGGCTGCCAGTGTCCATGCTATGATCCATGTCTGATTGTCTTGCTCTATTTCAACCTATCTATAACATTTTTTTTTTTCAATTGCAGGCTGCGTCAGTTGTGAACAAACACGGGGACAGTATACTGTGTCGCTAGGATGTCTTTTAAGGTGAGTCTTGAACTTTTGCTTCCTCTCCAGTGATTATTATGGATCGTTGCTAGCAGTCTACCCGAGATATCCATCTCCTGTCATTGATTGACTGAAAGTCAGAATAGCAGCCCAGACAATAGTTAATGTTTAATCTGGCAGATTTAGGTTGAATGTAAAGGCAGTTCTTGATTTGTGCCCCCCCCCCCCATTCCTTTGTAGATTGTATTAGAGGAGATATGCTTTTTCCCTGGGGTGGGGTAGGGCTGTACTTGCTATAATGGCACTCGTGGACCAGTGCCTAGGGAAGTAAGGTTGGGGGGGGGGGGGGGGAGCACTCAGATTTAGTAATAAATTGTGACGTGTATGATTTTTTTTTGCTTACATCTGAGCCTTTATATTTACAAATATTTTTATTTTCTTAATATTTAAACATTTTTGTGTTTTTTTTTTCTGGCCTTAATATTTACAAATTTTCATCCCATGTAACTTTTTGTTTTGTTTTTTTCTGGCCTTAATATTTACAAATTTTCATCCCATGTAACTTTTTGTTTTGTTTTTTTCTGGCCTTAATATTTACAAATTTTTATCCCATGTAACTTTTTGTGTTTTTTTTTTCTGGCCTTAATATGCCTTAATCTGGTCTTAATATTTACAAACTTTTTATGGTTTATTTAGATTTTTTTGATTAATTTTGATATTATTTAAAAAAAATTCTGAGCATATGTCAAATTCAGGAGAACTCTTAAGACCCCATCCACACTATAAAACTTTTTTTTGTCTGATTTTCCTTTAGATTTATCAAAAACATGTAGTGCAAGGGCCTGCCTGATTGCATACAAATTTAAACTCTTAAAGCGGGAGTTCACCCGAAATTTTTTTTTTTTAACATTAGATTGATGCTCATTTTGTCAAGGGGAATCGGGTGTTTTTTTTTTAAATCGAAGCAGTACTTACCGTTTTAGAGATAGATCTTCTCCGCCGCTTCCGGGTACGGTCTTCGGGACTGGGCATTCCTATTTGATTGGCAGGCTTCCGACGGTCGCATACATCGCGTCACGAGTAGCCGAAAGAAGCCGAACGTCGGTGCTGCTCTATACGGCGCCTGCGCACCGACGTTCGGCTACTTTTGGAAAATCGCGACGTGATGTATGCGACCGTCGGAAGCCTGTCGGAAGCCTGTCAATCAAATAGGAACGCCCAGTCCCGCAGCCCATACCCGGAAGCGGCGGAGAAGATCTATCTCTAAAACGGTAAGTACTGCTTCGAGTTTAAAAAAAACACCCGATTCCCCTTGACAAAATGAGCATCAATCTAATGTTAAAAATTTACTTTTCGGGTGAACCTCCACTTTAAGGTTTGATCTCATATTATATTGATTTGGTAAATCTAAAGGGGGGAAAAAAAATCGAAAGAAAATTGTATAGTGTGTATCCAGCTTTATAGTAAAATCACAGTGCAGGATATTACAGGGGGACAGATTATTTTTTTTTATATTTTATTTAATTTTTATAGTTAAATATGCAATAGGGTTGATTTACTAAACCTGGAGGGTGCAAAATCTGGTGCAGCTGTGCATAGAAACCAGCTTCCAGTTTTTTTTTTCCTCAAAGCTTAATGGGAGAAGGTGATTGGCTACCATGCACAGCTGCACCAATTTTTGCCCTCTCCAGTTTTAGTAAATCAACCCTATGATTTCTCCTTTTTTTTTGGTCACTGCTGTTATAAAGAAGTCTTTTATATAACAAAGCCTACATGCTGCCTCCAGTAGCATATCATAGCATTAGTTTTCAGTAAAATAATCACACGACGCAAGAGGCTTCATCTTTCAGGTGTGCCTAGAGCAGCGTGATGTTTAAATCCAGCCCTGGGTGGGGGGGTCAGAGTAGATAGGACACAGCCCCAATAGCAGAGACACACAGCATGGACTGAGCAGTCCGTTTGCAGCTGCGTTCCTATGCTCTGGGCTGGCTTGGGAGCTGTGCTTGTAGTTTGACCTGGTTTGTTTTGGGTTGTTGATCAAGCATGTCTTGTGTTTTGTTGGTGGCGCCAGTCAGTCTGGAGCAGAATGGTTCACACACCCCCTCTATTCATTCCTCTTCCACAGGTGTGCAGCAGGCAAATCCAGAGCCAGGAGGAGCACAGAGAGAAAGAGAGAAACAAATTAGAAAATAAGGGAGGGGAAAGGAAAAAAAAAAAAAAAACAGTCACCAGACAAAAGAGGGAAAAGCAATCTACACATCGCTTCTACACACGAAGAATATAGCTGTCCGCCATTTGTGCACGCTCATGCCACTTAACACTGTCCTTCTCATCTTGTAACAACAGACGTGAATTGTCCTTGCACTGTGGAAGTCCCTGAACTGATGGAATATGGGGGTGATGGGGGCGGGGGGGTGGGGGGGTGCAGCTTATAAAAAGCATACACTATCCAACGGACAACTGAAATCTCAAGCTTTACTAATCTACCAGAGTATTGTAGATATTTTGTCCTTTTTTTTTTTTTTTTTTTACATCTATTGTTTAAAATAGATGATTTTATCGGGCAAGGGAATTTTCTTCTCCCTGCAGGAATGTTACATATTGTATAGAGAATTAAAAAAAAAAATGAGTGACATTTCATACTGTATATATAGAGATGTTCTATAAGTGTAAGTGATAAAAAGTATATGCTTTAATAGACTACTGTAATTATGAAGTATTTTTAATTAAATATTTTCTGTAAATAGCAATGTGTGCTTTTTGTTTCATCCCTGGGGAAATTGATTTCTGTCTGTATATGGAAAATAAATAATAATAATAATAAAATAATAATTTTAAATTATAGATTAAAAAAGATGTTAAAATGGTAAACGACACTAACTTGGATCTGCTATTTGGTTGCCTGCATGATGGCATGGAATGTATAAGCTATAGTTAAAATGGCTTTAGGAGAATTTGTAAAAGACAGTATTATAGTCTTGCTTCATTTTTACATTGTTGAAGCTGACTATATACTCTGCTTGTTTTCAAATGATGATTGTTTTATGTGGTTCAGATGCTGGCTACACAAACAGTATTTAGTGGGTGTAGCATCACACTAAGCTATATTTGAGTTACATTAACCAATGTACACTCTTAGATTTTTTTTTTTTCCCCACAAAAGTTTGTGTCTCACAGGGATTTTTCATAGGCCAGTGAAAGTATATTGAGTGTTTTTTTTCTTCTTTTTTGGGGGAAAAAACAGTGTTTAAAAAAAAAAAAAATCAAAATAAATATCATTTTTATATGCTTTATACAGATCATCTTGACCTTACCTTTCTGCAAACACCTGTTCCAACACCCACTTCAACAATGTATGACAGATTGCACTGTGACACATGGTATTCTTGGGGTACTTTATAATAAAATGTAGCATAGCTCAGATTAGAGCACACATACTCTATAAATAATATCCAAAGGCCTCTGCAAATAAGCAACATTTTCTATCGATTTAATCTTCATTAAAAAAAAAAAAATGTTTGCAGCAGGTTCTTAAGATTTTACATTTTGACATTTTGATCTGTCTACAGTTCAGTGTAAAGAGATGTGACGTGCCCTTTTTGTATACATAATTAGTAATGGGGAAAAAATGCCCAGTAATATGCAGCCCTGTTCTTCATCGTCCCATTAGTCTCTGCTTCCTTGCTCATTCTTTGGTTTGCATGTATTCAATTAGCTTATGAATATGGCCAATTATGGTCATTTACTACCACTCGTTCAGTTCTATTTCTACAGAAGCAGTGTCTGGTTTTAATTCAAGCCAGAAAGTATAATCACCCTTGAAAAGGAGATTTCCCATAAATTCTGGTGCTGTCACATAATATTTTATCTTGATTTTTTCTTTTTTTTTTATGAATAAAAAAAGCATTTTAGCCTCTCGTACGAGTCGAGTCGGTCATCTCAGTGGATTCTGTGCTAAGTAAGCAGATACTTTATGCTTGCAACCAAAGGAACTCTTACCTGTTACCTACAACTGTATCTGTCTAAATTACCACTTTCTGTTTTTTTGTGGGTAAAGAAAGAACAGTAAACAAATTGTTAATAATGATATAATGTCTAATTTTATCACAGTTACTACTGTAATTTCTCCTATGTCTTTTTTTACACATGAGTATTAAAAGGACATTTTTAATGGTCTCAAAACTGTCATCTTGTGTATTTATTTTGCAAACACCATTTCTTTAATGCTTTTATTTTTTTTGGGGCGTTGTGAAGTGAAGGCGATTTCTTTTTCACATTTATAGAAGTTATATTCTTTCTACATTGCCCTTGAAACGCAATCCATTTAAATTTTTTCATGTGTAACATCTGAAGCCTCGTACACACGACCGAGGATCTCGACGGGCAAAACACATCGTTTTCCTCGTCGAGTTCCTTGTTAGGCTGTCAAGGAACTCGACAAGCCAATTTTCTCCATTCCTGTCAAGGAAATAGAGAACATGCTCTCTTTTTGGCTCGTCGAGTTTCTTGACAGTTTCCTCGACGAAAATGTACACACGACCGGTTTCCTCGGCAAAAAAATATCTCCCAGTTTCTTGCTATTTTTTGCCGAGAAACTCGGTCGTGTGTACGAGGCCTGATTCTTGAAAGGGCTACAAGTCAAACTAAGAGTACCAAAATTAATATAAGAAGACGTGTATAAAAAATTATATATATATATATATATATATATATATATATATATATATATATATATATATATATATATATATATATATATATATATGTGTGTGTGTGTGTGTGTATGTATATGTATATATATATATATATGATACAAATTACATTTATATGTAGTTAAAATGGAATCCAATCAATAAAACTGTGCCGCAGGGTTCAGGTGAAGAAGAAAAAAAAGCAGCTGTGTCAGTAAACGGTTTATAATTGCGACATTTGAAACATCACTACTGTGCTATTAATTATGGTTATTGATTCGCTTCTTTGTTACAATAACCCAGTTGCTACTGAACAACTATAAACTATACATAGTTTATAGAATATGGATACTTTGTGCTACTATTTAAAGCAAATGATCACCGTCATTCCTCCATCACAAAATATACATGAATGGAATTTAATTAGTGATGGATCATGTCCATATTGTAGGCAAATTCAACAATCTTTTGCAATGATTTGTGGAAATTATATACAAAGGTGACCTGTTAAAAAAAAAATATATATAAGCAGCAGATACTATAAGTATAATAGATTTTTAAAAGCAATTGCTAGCAGGTGTAAGAAGAAAATCAGAGTAACCAAACATGGGCAAGCCTAAAATATCCTATGGAAAGAGGATGGAGTAGACAGACCATTTTTGGTCTATTAGTATTCCATACCTGTATCAATAATTCATGTATCTATTTCATGTAGGGAAGAAAATGGTATTGTTAATATATTCCCTAGTCCATTTTTCTATCATGTTATACAATACCTTTAAAGCAACCTGCAAGTTTGATTCCTAACTGACAATGTATGCCAATGGTCTATGAAACGCTGCATTACCCACAGTTTTAATAGGTGTAAGTGTCAATTACAATAGCTTTTTTTTTTTCTTTTCAGTCTATGCTCCTTTAACGTGCCATATAATGATAATATTTCTGTCCAACATAGCCATAAAAAATGGATTATGGCCTACTTCAAGAGGTGTTAATTACATATAATTATAAACATTAAAAAAATTCTAGCGCTTAACGTTTTAATTGTTTCTAATGACAAAGTTGCTTACAACGCTGCATACATCTTATTAACAATTTACCAGGGGTTGCTTGTAATAAGCAAATTAGTTGATGCCGAAAACCAAAGACCTAAAATTCTGTTGCCCCAGTTAGCCTGTTTTACACCGTTTGGGAGTCAGTGGGTGGCATGCTGTGTCTGAGATCACCTCTATCGTTGCATCATCATGACTGATAAATGGGACACAAGAAGGAGGTCTACTATTGGTTCACGGAAGCAGAACCTTTTTTTTGTTCTCGATTCAGATTTGGTTAGGTCTGGCAAGCTGAGGAGGAACAGTGGTGGTAATATTTAATTCTTCCAAATGTATAGGCAAGAAATCCAACGCAGAAAATACAACCATACGTTCATTCTATAGAATAAACACACATCATATCTGTATTTTTATGCCCTGTGCAGATAGCCACAAGACACCCTTTTTTCTTGAGAAACATATACATGATCAGGGAAAATCCATCCTGGACAATGGACTTTTACCCCAGAATCAGCAGATCTAATGATGTCCACATAGCTTTGAAACAGCCCACAGGTATATTAACATTCCCTGATCTGTCTTTGGGTACCCATATAGCCCCAGGGATTTTACAAAGAAAATGTTGTGCTGTATTTCTGGAATGGCATTGGGTCTATATTATGTGGGAAATGTAGAAATAAAGGATGCTAGGTTGAGTTTTTCTATAATTAAGAGTTTGTGGAAAAAGTCAGCAGTTACATTACATATATCAAATGAAAAAAAAACATTATCCATCCTTTGCAGAAAATCTTCCACCATTAAGCATAATACAGCATCGCTTGGCTCCAGTCTGGTCACTTAACAGTAATCACAGCGGTAGTGTTGTTTAACATATCCAAAGCACTCACTCCTATTCTTTATAAAAAGCACATAGTAGTAAAGTCGGAATATATCACAGCAACATACTTCAAAAGTTAGAATTTGGTTTAAAATTTCCATAAACCAAGATGATTAAAGATGGTTATTTTGCACGGTAAAAGAACATTAAGCTGATGTATATGGCCATCCTAATGTTGGCCTTAATAAAAGCAACTCTTTAGTATTGTTAAAGGTCTTTTAGATGTGAGTAGCATATTATTCAACGCCTAGTACTTATACTTCATGTAGTAGATGAAGTATGTTTTTTTTTTTTTTAATCCATGCTATTGTAATTTTTTTAAAAATATTTCATACTCGTGTCATACATTTTCCAGAATGCTGCAACACATCTCAATTTAAAGTCATCATATTTTTATCCTAAGAAACAAACTTTTTTTGTATAGAACAAAAAAAAAGCCTTGCACAATGGTTAGCAATCCAGTGACTCTTCCCAATATTATATTCATTCATTACAGGTACTCCGTAGCGTTGTCAATTTATGCATATACTATATGGTCAAAAATAGTGGGACACCTGCCTTTACACGCACATGACCTTTAATGGCATCCCAGTCTTAGTCCGTAGGGTTCAATATTGAGTTGGCCTACCCTTTTCAGCTATAACAGCTTCAACTCTTCTGAGAAGGCTGTCCACAAGGTTTAGGAGTGTGTCTATGGGAATGTTTAAATATTCTTCTAGAAGTGCATTTGTGAGGTCAGGCACTCATGTTGGACGAGAAGGCCTGGCTCAAAGTCTCCGCTCGAATTCATTCCAAAAGTGTTCTATCAGGTTGAGGTCAGGACTCCGTGGAGACCAGTCAAGTTCCTCTCACCCCAAACTCACTCATCCATGTCTTTAAAGACCTTGCTTTGTGCACTGGTCCAAATCATTTGGAGGCGGGGGGGGGGGGTTCTATGGTGTGGGGTTGTTTTTCAGGGGTTGGGCTTGGCCCCTTAGTTCCAGTGAAGGGAACTCTTATGCCGCGGACACATGACTGTTTTTCTTGACGTGAAAAATTAATTTTTTTTTAATGTCATTAAAAACGATCGTGTGTGGTCTCCAGAGCATTTTTCATGACGTGAAAAATGGGCATTACAAATTTAGAGCATGCTCTATTTTTTCACGTCGTTTTTCACATTGGCGTTTTTCACGTCGTAAAAAGTGGTCGTGTGTAGGCTTTAACGACGTGAAAAAAATGCACATTCTCAGAAGCAAGTTATGAGACGGGAGCGCTCGTTCTGGTAAAACTAGCGTTCGTAATGGAGATAGCACATTCGTCACGCTGTAACAGACAGAAAAGCACGAAGACTGAAAAGCGCGAATCGTCTCTCACCAAACTTTTACTAACACGAAATCAGCAAAAGCAGCCCAAAGGGTGGCGCCATCCGAATGGAACTTCCCCTTTATAGTGCCGTTGTACGTCACCGCGCTTTGCTCGAGCATTTTTTTTCACGATCGTGTGTAGGCAAGGCAGGCTTGACAAGAATCACGTGAACAAAAACTTTGTTTTTTCTAGATCATTAAAAATGGTCGCGTGTACGCGGCATTAGGCGTCAGTATACCAAGACATGTTTGGACAATTTTATGCTCCCAACTTTGTGGGAATAGTTTGGGGATGGCACTTTCTTGTTCCAACACGACTGTGCATGTTTAACATACAGGGAATGTATTTGGGTTAATTTGCTGGTAGAAAGTGTTCACTTAGCAAATTAACTGTTCCCTTAGCTTAGTGAACATAGAATTACCTTAATCACTGAGCAGGGTGAACATTTACTTACCAAGTAAATATTTTTAACTATATTATTAACGCTATTGCTTCACTAAATGACTTTTCAACAAATAATATTTTTCTGTTACCGTAGCTAAAAAATTAACATGATTACTTCTATGGGGTTAATATACTAAAGAAATAGAGGCTGCCCATTGACCAAAGTGAATATGCATTGTAAATGAGACAAAGCTGTGTTCACTTCAGTCACATGCAAGAACAAATTTTTTTTTTTTTACATGTGATGGGGTATTGATAGTGAACACTTTGCTTCACTTTATTTATTAAACTCAGTAAACATTTACTTTTCAGAGTGAATATAACATAATATGTGAACAGTCCCAACCCCAGGGTGGACTGTTTGTTTATCAGGGATAACATCATTTATGGTAAGGTTTATTGCTACGGCTATATATACAGTTATAAGAGATGCTCATTGTGATCATTGCACATAGGTGTCCTTGAGCATGTAATGTTACAGGTGCTATAAAGGCCAGTGCACACCAAATGCATCGCCATGCATCTTGCACCATCTAGTGCAAGTACAGCATATAAAAATGAATAAATCTTTTATTTCTAATAGACTCTGTTCATACCAGTTGTCTGTGTCAGGCCTCGTACACACGACCGAGTTTCTCGGCAAAAACCAGCAAGAAACTTGCTGGGTTTTTTTTTGCCGAGGAAACCGGTCGTGTGTACACTTTTCGGCGGGGAAACTGTCGAGGATCTCGTCGAGCCAAAAAGAGAGCATGTTCTCTATTTCCTCAACGAGAATGGGGAAATTTGGCTCGCCGAGATCCTCGACAGCCTAACAAGGAACTCGACGAGCAAAATTATGTGTTTCGCCCGTCGAGTTTCTCGGTCGTGTGTACGAGGCTTCACAGTACAATGTAAAGGAAGTCCAGAGAAGGTTTTTTTTTTTTTTTTTTAATGGAATGCCACTCAAAACATGTTATTGCATTGTGCATTATTGTGTTCGGGTGAAAAGAAACCCTAAATTACATCAGAATGAATAAACTATAATCACCTAATGTAAAAAAATAGATACGTTTATTATAATTCTCAGCTTACATAGCCTGAACCCCACTCTCTTAAAAAATAAATAAAAAACGAATAATAAAACATCAAAATATTCCCAGTGTTATCATTAAGGCTGCTTTCACATTGGGCAGTGGAGCCGCTTTGACGGTATAGCCACGCTATTTGTAGCGTCGATATACTGTCGTATTTACCGCGATATTCGGGCGCTAGCGGTGCGGTATTAACCCCCGCTAGCGGCTGAAAAAGGGTTAATACCCCGCTCCTATACCGCTCCAAAGATGCGGCTAGCAGGACTTTTGGAGCGGTCATGCTACCGCACCGCTTCAGTGTGAAAGCCTTTGGGCTTTCACGTTGAAGCCTGCAGGGCATGAAAAACGCCTCAATGTGAAAGGGGCCTAACTGTAGCATATCAAGGCTTTGGTTCAGGATATGCTAGCACGGTTATCTCTAGGTCTTATGGTAGTCATACACCTAGTGATTTTTGATTAATCTAGATGCAATTGATCTCAAAGAAGGATATTCATCATCTAATACCTAATATTGCATCAAAATACCTAATGTTACAACACACATGGGGAGATTTACTAAGACTGGTGCAAACAAATTTTGGTGCAGCTGTGCATGCTATTAACCAAACAGCTTCCAGGTTTTATTGCCAAGGCCTAATTAAACAAGCTAGAAGCTGATTGGTGACTTTGCACAGCTACACCAGGTTCTATGTGTTCTAGTTTTAGTAAATCATCCCCAGAGTCTTGTCTCCAACTTTGCGATTGACTGAAACAATTGTTAAAAATACTATCTATCAGACATACATTGAGTTTGCATGTTCTGACTTTGCCGACGTGGGTTTTCTCTGGGTACACTCATCTACTTCCACTCTCCAAAGACATGCTGGCAGGTTAATTGACGAAGAAAAAAAAAATGCTAACTGGTGCAAACAGAGAAAAATGGCAAAAAGTCCCAAAAAGGAAATCCGGGATGTAGGGAGATCACTTGTTCAAAGGTTATACAAGAAGACACAGAAGGTCGCCACCATGTAGATGTATCAATTTAATAACATGTGAGATAACACAAAGGGTTAAAATGCACTCACAAAAGGAGGTGAATAACAGGCACATCAATAGTTCCTTGGTCGCTTGCAAGGCTCTGTGTAGGGGGCTGTCAGGAGGACTGGAAGACTGGCGCCTATGAGCGTTAGGTTAATTGGCTCCTGTCTAAATTGACCCTAGTATATGTATGAATGTGAGTTAGAGACCGTAGATTGTAAGCTCTTTGAGGGCAGGGAATGATATGAATGTATAATAAATACGTGTAAAGGGCTGCGTAAATTGACAGCGCTATAAATAAAATAAAAATAAATCCATGACAATCGGCTCTCTGGCACGTGCGGATATTTGTTCACTCAACCAGAAGCGATTGACAAATTGCCTCCACAGCCCCATTGACTTTGAAGAGGTGATATATTTAAATTTATAAACATTACACTCATATATATATATATATATATATATATATATATATATATATATATATATATATATATATATATATATATATATATATATATATATATATGTGTGTGTGTATATATAGATATGTATATATCTATATATATATTATACACTCATTTCTTGCTTAGGGGTAAATGTGTATACATAGATATGTATATATCTATATGTATAGATATATATCTATAGATATATATATATATATCTAAAGATATATCTATTATACACACATTTCTTGCTTAGGGGTAAATGTGTATATATAGATATGTGTATATATATATATATATATATATAGATATAGATATATATATATCTATAGATATAGATATATCTATTATACACACATTTCTTGCTTAGGGGTAAATGCACGTCTATTTAAATAACCATTTATTGTGCCATTAAATAATCTTTAATTAAAGACAAATTGAGCAGGTGGAAAAGGTTCTGGAATATCTACCAGCTGGCAAATTAGTGGTGGACTGGATCCCTTCTTATTTTCTGCCACACTGATAAAATATGAATAACTCTCCTTGAACGAAGTGAATTGGTAATCACTATTTGAGCTAAGAAAACCCTTGCAAAATTTACGGTGCATCCAACTGGCTCAGTTTCACTCTGCAATTCTTTTGGTAGTGGATAATAATATCACCACATGTACTGATAACACACTATGAGCTTTACTTCGTTTTTTGGAAGGGACTCAGGCCTCGTACACACGACTGAGGAACTCGTAGGAAAAGACACATCGTTTTCCTCGACAAGTTCCTTGTTAGACTTGTCGAGAAACTCGACAAGCTTTCTTTGCGTACACACAGTCAAGACCAAACCTCCTCGTTCTCAAACGCGGTGACGTACAACACATACGACGGCAGGGGAAGTTCGATTCCACTGGCACAACCCTTGGGGCTGCTTTTGCTAATCTCATGTTACTGCGTGTTAAGTAAAAGTTTGGTAAGAGACAATTTGCACTTTTCAGTCTGTTACAGCGTGACAAATGTGCTATCTCCATTACAAACGCTACTTTTACCCATCTCATACTTTATTCTGAGCATGCGCGGGTTTCTTAGCATACACACGAACGCGTTTCTAGTCGAAAACCAGCCCGACGAGGAACACAACGAGGAAATTGAGACTCCCGTCGAGGAAAAAGAGAATTTGTTCTACTTTTTTCTCGTTGAGTTCCTCGACAGATTCCTCGATGAAAAACATACACACGACCGTTTTCCTCGGCAAAAAAGCTCT
The DNA here is from genome assembly GCF_905171775.1 of Rana temporaria. Classification (NCBI taxonomy): domain Eukaryota; kingdom Metazoa; phylum Chordata; class Amphibia; order Anura; family Ranidae; genus Rana; species Rana temporaria. The sequence goes on from NC_053493.1 coordinate 260,380,815, forward strand.
GCCACCAAGTTTCTTGATGGATTCTGTCGAGGAAAACGGTTGTGTGTACGAGGCCTGAGAGATGGCAGGCCATCAACCTAAGTTTAAATCCATGGAAATATTATAGAAGTAAAAGTGTGGTTTTTCTAGGGGTACATTGCTATTTTTTTTTCTTTCAGTTGAATATAGGATCAAATATTTATTATGTGTGGCAGCATTAGCCTGGCACCATGGCAGTGAGGTATCTGTCACTGGTGGCTATGCTGCTGGTGTGGGTTCATTCATTTTTATAAGGATGAAGAAGCTGAAGTTCTTTACTTCTTTTACCTTTCTTTCATTTTGATGACAACACTGGCACTGGATTGCTTTGAATACTTACTCAGAAAGGATCCTAAAGGGTTAAAAAGAAAGCACAAAATAGGAAACTGAGCTAGTTCCATTAACCCAGTCTGCATGAGGCTAGGATCAGTTCCGTTTAGATAAGTGATGACTGGTACACCTTGAATGATAATCGTTATACTTAGTAGTGTGCTCATGTTAGTGCTCATCCGAACTGCCAAGCTATCGAATGGCTGATGTCATACTTGATCACATGTGCAGCAGCATCATCGCAATTGAAAATCAGTGTCTAAGTTTCCTTGACTGTAAAAGATAGGAGAGTTTAGTTCTGCTTTAAGTGTTGGGTTAAGTGTAAGGAGCATGTAAAGAAGAATTCCAGGTATGGATATTTTATACTTACAGTAGCTACATTGATCCACCTTGTACCAGTGAAACTATACATCTACCATACAGTGGCGGTGCGTTTATAGAGGGTGCCAGAGCGCCGCCCCCTCTGGCTCTCGCACCGCCACTGATTACAATAACATAGATTCATGCATTGCATGAATCTATGTAATTGTTGCCGCTGCCGCCGACTATTCAGATGGCCGGATGGTGAGCGTCGGCCACCTGAATAGCGGCAGCTGGTTGGCTGTGTGGAAGTGCCTATCAGAGCCAGCGCGTTTGATGGCATGGCACAGTGGTGACAATTGATGGCACAGTGGCTGCGTTTGATGGCATGGCATAGTGACTGCATTTGATGACAAGGCGCAGTGGTGACAATTGATGGCACAGTGGCTGCGTTTGATGGTATGGCACAGTGGTGACAATTGATGGCACAGTGGCTGCGTTTGATGGCATGGCACAGTGGTGACAATTGATGGCACAGTGGCTGCGTTTGATGGCATGGCACAGTGGTGACAATTGATGGCACAGTGGCTGCGTTTGATGGCATGGCACAGTGACTGCATTTGATGACATGGCGCAGTGGTGACAATTGATGGCACAGTGGCTGCGTTTGATGGTATGGCACAGTGGTGACAATTGATGGCACAGTGGCTGCGTTTGATGGCATGGCACAGTGGTGACAATTGATGGCACAGTGGCTGCGTTTGATGGCATGGCACAGTGGTGACAATTGATGGCACAGTGGCTGCGTTTGATGGCATGGCACAGTGGCTGCGTTTGATGGCATGGCACAGTGGTCACAATTGATGGCACAGTGGCTGCATTTGATGGGCCTAGTGGCTGTATTTGATGGGCACAGCGGCTGCATTTGATGGGCACAGTGGCTGCATTTGATGGGCACAGTGAGGCTGCAATTGTTTGTTTTTTTTCGTTTGCGCCCCCCCCAAAAATTTTGAGCACTCCAGTGATCTCCAGTTTCCAAGTACTGTGCCAAGCAGCTGCATTCTGAACACAGGTAGTTGGCCAATCGGCATGGGCACCATTCAAAGAATGCAAGGAGGAGAGCATAGTTCTACTTCCCAATCTCTACATCTTGTCCAATCAGAGAACACTTAGATTTCATTCTTGCAAAGCATTCTCTGGCTGGTGCCCGGTTCAGAATACAGCTGGGCAGCTGCTTAGCATGGACCCAGAACAATGGGGTAGTGTTGTCTACAGCGGGATTGGCCAGGTATGGTATATGCATTGTTACATTGGATAAGCTGGACGTGGATGTAACCTAGATGTAACTATGTATAAAATAGCCATACCTGGAATTTTTCTTTAAGTATAAGGGATATGGGTCACTTGGGGGTGTTATTATATTAGTACTATTGTTAGCTTGCATTGTAAAGAAGCATAAATAGCAGTTTTTTATCTGCAATTTTAAAGTGATTGTAAAGGCATGTTTTTTTTTTTTTTTAAATAATAAACATGTCATACTTACCTCAACTGTGCAGGCTGTTTTCCATAGAGTAGCCCTGAACATCCTCTTCTGTGGTCCCTCGGCTACTCTAGCGGCTCCTCCCCGCATCAGATAACTCCCTAGGAGAAGCGCTCTCCTGGGGGGGGGGGTTACCTTGCGGGCGCACTCCCGAGTCCATCATTCTGCATCTATAGACACGAATGCCGGACTTGGCCATGCCCCCTGGCGCTGCGTCATTAGATTTGATTGACAGCAGCAAGAGCCAATGGCTGCGCTGCTATCAATCTATACAATCAAGAGCCAGGACCCTGTGGAGAGAGGAGACATCGTGTCCTCGCCTAGCAAAATACGGGGCTCGGGTAAGTAAAATTGGGGGGCCAATCACTGCCAGGTGTTTTGTCACCTTAATGCATAGGATGCATTAAGGTGAAAAAAACACAAGTCTTTACAACAGGGATGCCTAACCTTTTTAAGAGCGAGGGTCACTTAAGTGACTTGGCAGTCGGTCGCGAGCCACAATGAGTGGAGCGGGCAGATGACAGGTCTGTGTCCACTCTGCGACTCTACTTTATGGGCCATCCGATCCACCCAGGTGGAAGGGTATGGATCCCCTTCTGGTTTGCATAGCAGATCCGATAGGTGGTAGGCGGTGCACCAGCAGATTTTGAAGCAGTCCAGTAACCACTGCAGAACAGATAAGCCCATATTTGGTATCACTCCGCTTGTGACAGGAGCCGGTGCTATACAGGAAGCATCAGCTTATGCGGCTCTGCTCCGCAACCGCTTGCTTTCTCTACCATCGGCTTCATTCACAACACTGATGCTCTGGAATGAAGGATCGGCGATCCTCGATCTGGGCTTGCCAACCAGCCATCCCATAGCAGGAGGTCGCGGGCCACATCAGAGGCCCCCATGTGGTCCCTGAGCCACTGGTTGGGCACCTCTACTTTACAACTACTTTAATATATTACAAGAATCAAACAGTACAAATATGACAGGTATTGAGAAAATACACACTGGAAACTTTGCATCTGTTTTTCAGAAGTCAGAATGAGTTCTTGGCATTAAATGAATACATGATTGTGTTGCTGAAAGTGTCTATTCTGTTCTGAACTGTATTGTAACAAACAAACATGGCTGCTAAACAACATGGGGACTGTGCATTTTTATGCAACGCTGGAATCTTATCCCTCTTTTAATGCATTAGTAGAGTTTAAAGGGTTGCAGGGTGGGCTAAAGGATGCATGACTAGGTGAGCCCCATTGCCCTACTACAAGACCAGTGGTGAAGACATCAGAAATCCTAAAGAGAAGCTGTAGTGTATGTTTAATGAGCACATATTTTGAGTCAACATTGTACTGTAGACTATATTTTTGAGCTTTTTATGTGTTCTGTTGCCATATGTTTTTTGGGTAATCTAGATTCAATAGAGATATGTGGGTATATATATATATATATATATATATATATATATATATATATATATATATATATATATATATATATATATATATATATGGCTGTGTCTGTGTATGAATATAGATATATATATTGTAATTATGAATATATTTCTCTTAGTAGTGGCTGAAGACATTTCAGTCAGAGTACATAGTATATTGTTCATTTAGCATGATAATTCATGGCATTTAGCACATAGCAAAGTTCTTTGTTTGTTACCAGACATTTCGGAGTCAGTGAATTAAACCACCTTATGCGATGGACCCCATGCTGGGATGTTCAATCAAGACAGCCCCACCCTTTTTAAACCTGGGAAAGTTCACTTTACTCTGCTGCCGGATATAGTCACCAGGATTTGCATGAAAGGGGGCTGACTTATGTAGTCAGGCCTCCAATCATGATCCTAGCTAGGCCAACCAATGGGACGTCAGCATAGAGAGATATACTCGACTGCAGAGGGAAAGGGAATTCACTTTTATGGAAGCATCACTTTATGAAAGGATGACTTGATGGAGAGATGGCCTAAAAGCATGGGTCTTAACCACTAGCCGACCGCGCACCGTCATTATACAGCGGCAGGTCGGCTCTCCTGGGCGAGAGCCCGTAGCTATACGGCGGCTCTTTGAGCCGCCACTAGGGGGCGCGTGCGCGCGCCCCCGCTCGCCCCCGACTCCCGTACCTGTGCCCGGCGGGCGCGATCGCCGCCGGGCACACACGATCGCTCGTTACAGAGCGGGGACCGGGAGCTGTGTGTGTAAACATGAACAGAGGATCAGTGTTTCCCCTAGTGAGGCCACCCCCCCCACAGTAAGAACACACCCAGGGAACATACTTAACCCCTTCCCCGCCCCCTAGTGTTAACCCCTTCACTGCCAGTGGCATTTTTATAGTAATCCAATGCATTTTTATAGCACGGATCGCTATAAAAATGCCAATGGTCCCAAAAATGTGTCAAAAGTGTCCGAAGTGTCCGCCATAATGTCGCAGTACCGGAAAAAAATCGCTGATCGCCGCCATTACTAGTAAAAAAATATATTAATAAAAATACCATAAAAATACCCCCTATTTTGTAAACGCTATAACTTTTGCGCAAACCAATCAATAAACGCTTATTGCGATTTTTTTTTACGAAAAATATGTAGACGAATACTTATCGGCCTAAACTGAGGAAAAAAAATATTTTTTTATATATTTTTGGGGGATATTTATTATAGCAAAAAGTAAAAAATATTCATTTTTTTAAAAATTGTCGCTCTATTTTTGTTTATAGCGCAAAAAATAAAAACCGCAGAGGTGATCAAATACCACCAAAAGAAAGCTCTATTTGTGGGAAAAAAAGGACGCCAATTTTGTTTGGGAGCCATGTCGCACGACCGCGCAATTGTCAGTTAAAGCGGCGCAGTCCCGAATCGCAAAAAGTCCTCTGGTCTTTGGGCAGCAATATGGTCCGGGGGTTAAGTGGTTAAAAGGTCAACTATGGTATAGGCATGTTTTTAATGACATGTAGCAACTGCACACGCTTGTAATCAAATGTTTTAGAGGAATATACTCTAGATTCCTTCATGTAAATGTATGTATTTTAACCTACGGTCTTGTTTGAGACTATAGATAGGTTCTGTGTGTTAGATAGACTAATATCTTTTTCTCTAATAAATGTGTGTTATGTTAAAGCTTTTGCTCTGGACAATAGAACTCTCTTAATTTAACCATATATCATATATGTGAGTTATTAAATCTTAAATATACAATTACTTTGTAACAGTTCCATTATTCCTTTTTTTGTTATTGTATTAAATATATAGATCTGCATATTAGCCACTAGAAGGAGATCTGTATTTCACTGCAATCACAGCCTGCCTAAAATTTATTGAGATAGAATATCCTATTTTTCATTTAGGCCAATAAAGCAGTTTTATTTAAAAAAAAATATTATTTCCCTGCGCATGATTCAACACAGGTTCACTGGGCTCCTTTAGTAAATCAGCCACTGACTTGTTTTGAGAGATAAGAGCAGGAAAAACGGAAAACTAAATAGCACAGCAAAGCAGGAAGCGGAGAGTTTATATGTGTAATTACAAACTGCACGTAGAAATACATGTATTTGCTCAGGACATGCAAAAATATAATTTACCTCAATTCAAGCTTTATCAAATGTATATCTAAAAGGGCACTAAATAAACGACAGTTCTTACACTGTGGATGCTGCTGCCTGTGTGTTCATAGTACACCCTTTTAGAACTGAAAGTACACTTAAAGCTGTTGTATACCCGCACAAAAAAAACTGTAAGGCAAAGGCATAATGAGCTAGTGTGCACCTCATACTAGCTCATTATGAAATACTTACCTTCCATCGAGGCGTCGTCATTGGATCCCGGTCACCGCTGAGGGAGCTGACATTTTTCCCTCTGCGTGCCTTCCGTGTTCGTGGCTCTGGCGCTGTTAGCGGCCAGATTCATGGTGACGTCACCATGCGCGCGGGAGTCTTTTTTCCGGCAAGGTCAGGCAGCATCCACTGGACCTTCAGAGTGCATGTGCTCCTGACGTCAGCGGCTGCATGCAAGGTGAATATCTCCTAAACAGTGCAGGTTTAGGAGATATTAACCGCTTCAGCCCCGGACCATTTCCCTGGCCAAAGAACGGGCCATTTTTTGCGATTCGGCACTGCGTCGCTTTAACAGACAAATAGAGCTTTCTTTTGGTGGTATTTGATCACCTCTGCGGTTTTTATTTTTTGTGTTATAAACAAAAATAGAGCGACAATTTTGAAAAAAATTCTATATTTTTAAACTTTTTGCTATAATAAATATCCCCAAAAATATATAGTTTAGGCCGATACCTATTCTTCTACATATTTTTGGTAAAAAGGATCGCAATAAGCGTATATTGATTGGTTTGCGCAAAAGTTATAGCGTCTATGTAAAATAGGGAATAGTTTTATGGCATTTTTATTAATATTTTTTTTTTACTAGTAATGGCGGTGATCTGCGATTTTTATTGTGACTGTGACTTTATGGCGGATACATCGGACACTTTTGACACATTTTTGGGGCCATTGCCATTTTTACAGCGATCAGTGCTATAAAAATGCACTGATTACTGTAAAAAATGCCACTGGCAGTGAAGGAGTTAACCACTAGGTGGCGCTGGAGGGGTTAAGTCAGTACTAGGGAGTGATTCTTACTGTTAGGGGGTGTGGCTACGAGTGACACGTCACTGATGACCAATCACGGGGGAAAAGCCATCAGTGATAATAGGGGAATAGGGGAATGCCTTGTTTACAAAGGCATCCCCCTGTTCTGCCTTTGCCAACCGGAATCACGGGCTGCCCGGGAACATCGAGTTCCCAGGAACCGCAAGCACACGCAAGCACCTGGCATATTTAAAGGGACGTACAGGTACGCCCCTTTGCCTGCCCGTGCCATTGTGTCGACGTACATCTGCATGCGGCGGTCAACAAGTGGTTAATTTTACCTACAGGTAAGCCTTATTATAGGCTTACCTGTAGGTAAAATTCGGGTATACAGCCACTTTAAGCCTAGTACACACCGACCAAATGTCGGGCGACATTCGGCCCGTGTGTACTGCAGCTGGTCTAGGGCATGAGGCAGGACTAAAAAAGGTTTGCCGATCGACTCCTGATCAGCGCTCTAATCTAATGGTTGAGAGTATTGACTGGAGTGTTCTTGCCGAGGGGGGGGGGGGGGGGGCGGGGTGTCACCCTGTAAGAACACAATAGCACAGCAGGGGTGATTGCTGTACTAGCATTGAAAAGTTAGTACATCGGATCCTCCTGAGGTGTCAGGTGTTTTTTGTTAAGCCCTCCGACAGCAAAAGTCTGATGGAGCCTACACACGGTCGGAATTTCTGACCAAAAGCTCACATCGGATTTTTCTTGTCGGAATTTCCGATCATGTGTACGTGGCATTAGGCTTCATGTACACATAGGGCCGGATTCAGATACATTGGTGTATCTCTCCGCGCGGCGTAACGTATCTCAGATATGTTACGCCGCCGTAATTTAGGGCGCAAGTTCTGTATTCAGAAAGAACTTGCGCCCTATGTTACGGCGGCGTAACGTATGTGGTCCGGCGTAAGCCCGCGTAATTTAAATGTGGATGGTGTGGGCGTGTTTTATTCAAATTTACTGTGACCCCACGTATTTGATGTATTTTACGAATGGCGCATGCGCCGTTCTTAAAAAAATCCCAGTGCGCATGCTCCAAATTCCGCCGCAATTAGTCATTGCTTTCGCCGTGAACGTAAATTACGTCCAGCCCTATTCGCGAACGACATACGCAAACGACGTACATTTTTCAAAACTCGACGCGGGAACGACGTCCATACTTAACATAGGATACGCCTCATATAGCAGGGGTAACTATACGCCGGAAAAAGCCTAACGTAAACAATGTAAAAAAAAGCGCCGGGCAAACGTACGTTTCTGAATTGGAATATCTACATAATTTGCATATTCATCGCGTAAATATACAGAAGCGCCACCTAGCGGCCAGCCTACAATTGCAACTAAAATACGATGGCGTAAGAGACTTACGCCGGTCGGATCTTAGTCAAATCTATGCGTAACTGATTCTATGAATCAGGCGCATAGATACAACACCGCGCACTCAGAGATACGACGGCGTATCTGGAGATACGCCGTCGTATCTCTTACCTGAATCTACTCCATAGTATATTATGACCGGCAGCCATGGGAAAATGCAAAACATTTGTATTTTTGGCCAAAAAAAAAAAAAAAATCGCCAAATGCTCCTAAACTCAAGTTTAGCAGCTGTAGTGATCATGAAGCCTAATACATACAGACACATAATTGGACAAAGTTAGACAGGAGACAATAAATGAATTAACAACATCAGAGCCATCTTTAATATTGATTGGACCCTCTGCAAAACTTTTCTTGGGCCCCCCCATGCAATTTATCGCTACACCTGCTCTGAGACATACAATAAATAGCAGCTAGACTTAAAATCAGTTTACTGTATCAGACCAGGCAGCAATTGCGATTGGTTGCCAGGGGTAACAGCATATCATTACTGCTTACTGACTGGTTGTTGAGGTTACAGCACACATTACGGCTCAATGGTTAGTTGCTAGAGGTTACAGCACAGGATTTCTGCTTGTTAATTGGTTGCTAGAGATTACTGTACAGTAATACTGCTCACTGATTAGTTGCTAGAGATTACAGCACATCATCTCCTCACTGCAGGGGGGCATGATATACACATGAATGCCGCAGCTATTTACGTATAAATGCTGGTTATTTATATGTAAACCCAGGGTCTGTGGGTAAGTCATCTGTACACAACAATAGGGCATACCTGGGCAGCATTAGTATCAGCGCTTCACACTGAGATATTGGGACACAGCACTAAAACTAAAACTTCAAGGGACAAGGGGATTTTAACTGGGATATTGGCAAGTATGAGGCATCTTCTTTGGGCCCCACAACAATGACAGAGCCCAAGGCAGCTTCCCCTTTTGCCCTGCCTTAAAGATGGCCATGAACAGCATGTCTATGTAGTTTGGGAGTAAGCTAGAGTACACCCATACAAGCACAGAGAGAACGTGCAAACTCCATGCAAGCAGTGTTTTGGTTCTGATCTGAACCGAGAAGCCTAGTGCTGCAAGGGCGAAATGCTAACCACTAAGCCATTGCGTTACAGTGGGCCAATTTACTAAAAACTATAGTACTATTTCAGTTAGAACCAAACATTATAATGAAATACATTATTCCATTAAAAAGATTCAGAAAATACATTTTTCATTTATAAAATGTTTGCACATTGAGTGTGAAATTGTCACAGTCAGTCTGTGAAGTGCTAACAGTCTAAGTGGCTGAGAGATTTTTTTTATATTTAATATTAAAAGCAGGCTGTGCTAAAACACTGAATAAATTGTGTGCAAATATCAGTAAATTGTGTATATATATACTGTATATGTATATATATACATATACATACAAAGACAGAGTACAGGGTGTGTGACTTTTTTTTTTAAGCCAAGCAAACTAGTGTATGGCTAAATGGATTTTGGAGACAGATATGTATGCCAGTCTTAGTTGCAGACTTGCCAAATAATCTTTTAATGAAATCAGCTTTTGCCAATGTTTAAGCTGACCCAGCAACTTTCATCAGGGTATTAAGATTTTAAAAGTCACTGGAACCGACCGCAGTATTGCTTATCCAAAATGTAAACAGACTGGCTCTATTTAACCACCTATAGTATAATATATTAAATCGTTTTGGTATTTAAAAGAATTGCATAGTCTTTTCAGTGTTTTATTTGATTAACCTTATCAGATTATTAGCACAGCCTAGTGGTATTTCCTCAATTTGTGCAGTGTGTTCTAGGCATATGGGACCCAAGGGTGATGGGGTCCACTAAGCTCTTATACACTACACAGATTGAAGACTCCAGTACAGGTACCCTCTGCCACCACTGCCATCTTTACCGTCATTGGTTGGTAGGCCCGCCAGCATCCTGGCAACCATTGACACACACCTCAGCATGCAGAGTTGGATATAGCTTCCTCTATGTAGAGCTGCTCCACTTCCATGTTCTAGCTGCCTGCCCCCCAACTAAGGTGAGGGACTCTGATCTCAGGGGGACTCCTCATCTAAGGAGGTCTCTGATTTAAGGGAGACTCTGATCTAAGGGAGGCTCACACTCGAGCTTATCGGAATCCGGGAGCCCCATTTAATAAGGGGGCCCCCAGATCCCGACCCCCCGCCCTAGGTGAATGAGTAGGGGGTACCCCTACCCATTCACCCGGAGGAAAAACAATGTCAAAAAAACACGCTACACAGGTTTTTAAAGTAATTTATTAGTCAGCTCTGGGAGTCTTCTTCCGACTTCTCCGCTCTTTCGGGGGGCGTTCTGCCGGAGCCCCCGCTTTCTTCTTTTAAGCTCTTTTACAAGCGGGGGGACCCGGTCTTCACCACCGTCTTCTCTGTTCTCTTCTGCTGGGGGGGGCCCGGTCTTCGCCGATGTCTTGTTCTGTTCTCCCAGGGCCCCCGCTGTCTTCTTGCAGCTCTTTTACCAGCGGGGGTCCCGGTCTTCTGTTGTCTTCTTCCCTCTTCTCTTCTTCGATGTTGATACGTTGCTATAGGCTCTGGCTGACCCAAGATACCAGCTTGAGTCACATGGAGTAACAGCATCCAATAGCTCAGTGACACAGGAAACCATGGAGGAACCTTGTTCCTCCTGACTTCCTCTCCAACAACAGCAGGAGGGGGACAGCTCATGAGCCCAAGGTCTCTGGATCAAGGCAGGCCAGAGGGAAAGAGGACAATGTCAGCTCCGTTAGCAGATGATCTGAGCAATGGGGCGATGCTGGTGATCAAACCAGTAAAGCAGGGGAACTGGCAGGCACAGCCAACGCTGTATCCTGGCATAGGCCAACAAGGCCCAGGCCTAGGGCAGCACTTCGCAGGGGGGCAGCACGGAAAGAGTCCCTGCCGGCTTCTGCTACACTAATTTTCTATCAGCCTGGACCACAAACCTTCCTTACTGTGCTATATTTTTTTTTGCTGTACCATTGGCACAGTTATATCCAAGGGTCAAGTCCTGGGGAAAAAAGTGTGGGAACTCCCAACCAAGATCCACTCCCCCACCAAAAAAAAAATGATACGCTCATATACATAATTACTAAACCACATGCAAGTTCTTTCTAAATCCCGCCATAACTCGCGGCAGACCTCCGCAATGTCTCCTGGGAACAATGACAAAAGCTCCCAGGAGACATTGCGGCATCGAGGAAGTGACGGAATACCCGCACACTACGTGATGAATCCATATACAGGAAGCGGCCAGTAACATAAAGGATTACTAAGGTTCGCCTGCCCCTGACAGTGACTCGAGCTGGGCATCGCCGCTTAGTGAAGGATTGGCTCGGGCGGCTCGGCTGCTCTAGTCCTGCAAAGGGAACTGAGTTCCTGCTGTGAAAAAAGTGCAGGGACTCAATTGCCACGCGTTCCCACAGGACTTGAGCCCTGGTTATATCTTCTTAGTCCTCTCCATAAAATGATCAGAAATTTGTGCTTAAAGTAGAACTATAGGCAACACTTTTTTTTTCATTTTGGATAGAGTATTATATAGCCGCTGTCAGTTTATTTTTTTACCATCCCTGTCCCATTGCAGAGATTTCCCTTCACTTCCTGCCCCATAGCCAAACAGGAAGTGAGAGGAAATCTATGCAAATTAAAGGAATCCATTGCCACCCCCCCCAGGCCCTAAGAACTAGTGCCCCCCCTCGAAAAATTTCAGGGTGGGTCAGAAAGGGGTGTGGCCTTGACAGGAAGGGGTGGGTCATCTTTAAATTAGGGGGTGTATGAGTTTAGTCAGGCCTAGGGCAGCACAAAACCTAAATACACTACTGGGCAGCACAAAACCTAAATACACTACTGGGCGCAGCAACGTCCAAGTCTCCGTGGACCAGAGCTCCTGACCAGCCACGTCCAATGGGATCTCATTTTTGAACCTCAATTGTAGTGTCATCATGGATGGTGGCGATGAGTCATGTAACACAGGGGCAGAAGGAGGAGAAGGAGGAACACGGAGAAGACTTTAACATGTTGCCAGGGGCTTGAACAATGGGGGACTACATGTTTCGAGAATTAACCCTTTCTTCAGGTCACATATTCCTCAAAAAGGAACAGTGGGGGAATGCTGGATAGGAGTTAACATTTTTGAAGGGTGGGCTTTGCACAGATGCTGCAGCTTTGTCTTAAATTAGGAAGCTGACAGTGTCTTTTTAAGGTAAAAACTGTAACAGTAATTCAGAGCATGCACTCATTTTAAATACAAAATACTTTACCGTTAAGACCGTGAAGAAGAATAAAAACTTGAGCAGAATGCAGCTGGTGGAGAAAATAATTTTCGGTTCATCGTATTCTGTTCGTGTTTTCTATTAGGAAGTGCCACATGGGTGTGATACCTGAATTAAGCAATCATATTTAGAGTAACGTATAAATGCATTGCTGGCCCTGCTGCTTGATATTTTATCTGCCATGACCAGAAATGGGACATCAAATGCACAAGGAAAGGGACTCATTTATCAGGAGTGCTGAAGACAGCTCAATTTGCTTATGTCTCAAAAAGATCAGCAGTTTAAGTGATTTTGGCTTGGACATGTGGGGGAAAGATATTATCCGCCGAGAACAGCTGTGGTTGAAAATGCTCACTATTGGGGGCAGGGACCGACGCAAACGCTTCAGTGTTCTTTGCAAGGCACTGCGTAAATGGACCAATAAAATACATACTATAATAAATTTATACCTTACTTTGTCATCCACATATTGGTTTTCTATTTAAAACAAATGGAACCTCAAAATTAGCTGACTATAGGAATCAGGGTATTATAAAAAGTAGTATCTGCCAAGGCTTGCCAAGAGAACACCTTAGTGTCTTTTGTCATAATTGTTATTATTAATGTTTTTCACTACATCGAATGTAAAGCCAAAACTTTTATTTTATCGTTTGATAGAGTAAGGAGGGGTTAGGACCCTTGTTTTGTTTGTCCCAGGTATAGAGAAAAATTCTCTTCACTTCCTGCCCCATAGACTCTCCACAGTGGGGGAATATCATCTCTTAGACAGTTGACCCCTAAACAGGTGTCCCCATTTCCTGTGACAACTCTGAGGCAATAGTTTCAAAGACAAATAGAGGGGGTGATTCTTCCTAGTAGAGACAAAGACTGCAGTAAAGACCAGCTGGGGGCATGGGAGTCCGCAGGTAGGGGCAAGGGGGGAAAGCGCCCCCCCTGGAATCAGGGATCATCAAGGTGTCCGCCATAGGCTGCCGTTTCCCCTTTAAAAATAAATACTTGCAAGTCGCGGCTAAGCACCTCCCCTTCATGACATTGTCAAAAGGGGGCAGAGCATGGGTGACTTTAAAATGATGCCCCCCCCCCCCCCCCTGTAAAAAGTTCTGCAGACGCCAATGGCTGGGGGTATTAACACTCCCATATGGTATCCAAAATGAAGACAGTTTTAGCTTTAAATACACTTTAGGTGCTTATGGCTTTTCCTGTATCTTGTTTATTTAGCCCGAACACTGGAACTGTTTAGGTTTACCTCCAAACTATTTTAAAAGGTTTAGATAAAGTGAGGAATAGTGAAAGTTTTTATTAGGTTTTTATTTCTGTCTGTGACCCCATTGGCAAAAATGTCTCTCAGTTCCTTGTGATAGTCACTGAGACAGGAAGAGCATTAATAAAACATTGGTAAATAATTCTAATACTTAAAAAAAAAGTGTTTCATTGTCATCTGTGTTCCCAATGGAGATATTTCCCAAGACTTCCTTTCCTGACAGGAAGTCAGGGAAAATTGCTTAATAGGCACACAGATTTTAATGAAAACCGGACAGAGATTCTAACCCTTCTCTGCTTTCTCCAAGATGAAATAAAAACATTTGGGTTTTCAATTTCTGTCACTTAAAGCGGAGTTCCACCCAAAAGTGGAATTTCCGCTTTAAGCACTCCTCACCCCCTTACATGCCACATTTGTCATGTAATTTTTTGGGGGGGGGGGAAGTGGGGGCTTCGGTAGGAGTGGGACTTCCTGTCCCACTTCCGCCTTCCACCCAGGGACCGCCTCAGTGACTTCTTTCCTTGCCTTAGGCGACCCCTCCCTTTAGGCGATCTCCAGGGACACGTGACAGGTCCCAGGAGATCACCTGTCCACTCATAGGCCTCGTACACACGGCCGAGGAACTCGACGTGCCAAACACATCGAGTTCCTCGGCCAGTTCAGCACTGAAGCCGCCGAGGAGCTCGGCGGGACGAGAGCTCCCATAGAACAACGAGGAAATAGAGAACATGTTCTCTATTTCCTCGTCGAGCTCCTCGTCGGCTTCCTCGGCCGAAAGTGTACACACGACCAGTTTCCTCGGCAGAATTCAGCCAGAAACTCGGTCGGAAGCTGAATTCTGCCGAGGAAACTGGTCGTGTGTACGGGGCCATAGAGCGCAGTGAGTGCCCGGCCGTGAAACCGAAAGCTGTCACGGCCGGGTGCCCACATTATGAATGGAGGCGCCAGCCGGAGAGAGGGGAGAGCAGCGGAGCTCCGAAAGAACGTGGTGACATCATCGCGTACGGCGAGCATGCGCTCGTCACATTCTATGCTGTCGCCGCCATCTTGCTTCACCCTACCTATGATGTGGAAGCTACTGCACATGCGTCAAAGTCATTTCGAGCATGCACGGGTTTCCACGGCGACAGATAAGTATACAGACGCTCGGGTTTCTCGTCGGGAAACAGGCCGACAAGAATCTCGATGAGAAAATAGAGAGCAGGATCTCTATTTTTCTCGTCAAAATTCTGGGCAGATTTCCAGACGAGAAACCTGAAAGCCTCGTACTCACGCTCGGTTTACTCGGCAAGAAAGCTCTGCCAGCGTTTCTTGCCAAGAAAACCGAGCGTGTGTACGAGGCTTAAGGAGAGGAGGTGAGTATAATGCATTATATGTGTACTAGCTTCCAGGGAAAATCCTTTCTGCATTTTTTTTGCCTAAACTGAATTTAGTCTTTAACTGAACGGTCCCTTTTGATGATTTGAAAAGGGATCTGTACATTGCTTGGTTAACACAAGTTAACACCTTCCCACCTGGCCTACTGCAGCATGGTGACCAGGTGGTGGCTTTACCATCCTGAATGTACGTCATATGGTTACAGTGAAGCATGACCGCGCAATTGCCATTTAAAGTGTGACCGCGCTGAAAGCTGAAAATTGGTCTGAAGGGAGTGAAAGTGCCCAGTATTGAAGTGATTAATAGTCTAATGAGCTTATCACATGATATAAGTCTGCCCTCTGTTGCACTACTGTAACACGTCTTTCATGTGTGCGTATTCGTGCATCGTTGTGCTTTCTGCACAGAGCAGCGCATTTTACCATCTTATTAAATTGTGAAGGTCCACATTGAGGTCACAGACTGTCCCTTGTTATGTGCATGTATCTTGTTTGTTTCTTTCTACAAATTTTTACATAGGCATTCATGATAGTATTCCACAAGCTTGCATGACAAAGCTCTAATCAGATACTTCTGGCACCAACCTTATCTCAGGAAAAAATCAGCCAATGATCAGCCTGGATCTTCCCCAGATACTGATAGAACTGTCTGCGGAGAAATGAATCCATTGTTCATTCAGGTGAGAGTCATCCAATGTCGCTTGGATATATTTACCATGCACCAGATCACAGCAGAAGATATCTCCACGCATTGGTACACGTATCAATACAACCAACAGTTAAACAGTTTTTATTGCTGTTAAGGTCACTTTGCATATAGGATCAGCTTTGTCAAGTAAGATACAACTGACACTCTGTAACATTAGTAGTTTCATTGTTTGGGCTTCAATAATGCAATGCTACTTGGCTATGACAGCTGTGTTTATTCCAGCCTGTGCAATATTCATTTTATTTGTTTTTCACAGAATAATTCTTTACATGTGCTACACATTACTAAGTAAAATGACTGTACTGTCTGTACTGTATAAACAATGGACAACCACAGGATGGATCTAAGGAACTAGGTAAGTCAGTCAGATATATATATATATATATATATATATATATATATATATTTCTTCTGGGAAGGCTGTCCACAAGGTTTAGAAGTGTGTCTATTGGAATGTTTGAGCATTCTTCCTGAAGCATTTGTGAGATCAGGCACTGATGTTGGACGAGAAGGCCTGGCTCGCAGTCTCCACTCAAAGGTGTTCTTTCTGGTTGAGGTCAGGACTCTGTGGAGGCCAGTCAAGTTCCTTCTCAACAGGCTCGCTCATCCATGTCTTTATGGATCTTGCTTTGTGCACTGGTCCAATTATTTGGTGGAGGGGGGTTATGTATGGTGTGGGGTTGTTTTATGGCAGTGGTCATCAACCCTGTCTCCAGGGCCCACTAGCAGGCCAGGTTTGCAAGATAACTGAAATAAATCACAGGTGATATGCTGCTCGGTGATTGCAGTATTCTAGTCTGCATCTCCCCAAGGTAATACATAAAACCTGGCCTGTTAGTGGGCCCTGAGGACAGGGTTGATGACCACTGGATTGTGGTGTGAAGTTGTTTTTCATGGTTTGGTCTTGGCTTCTTAGTTCCAGTGAAGGAAACTCTTAAAAGGGACACTAAAGGTTCCCGTTTTTTTTTTTTAAATAACAAACGTCATACTTACCTCCACTGTGCAGCTCGTTTTGCACAGAGTGGTCCTGATCCTGGTCTTCTGGGGTCCCTCGGCAGCTGTCTTGGCTCCTCCCCGCATCAGCTAACCCCCTTCATTGAAAGCTCTCTCCCAAGGGTTTTAGCTTGCGCTCCTGTGATACAAATTCCCCCACCCCCCGGCGCGCCACCTCATTGATTTGATTGACAGCAGTGGGAGCCAATATCAAAAAAAGAAAAGAACTCTGCGTTTAACCTAATAAAAAGTGAAAGTGAAAATTGGTGAACAATATAAAAATTATAGTAAGAGTGAAAAAATGTATCTAACAAAAAATGGTACTGCTGCTCATGAAAGCCTAAATACTTAAAGCCCAGAGAAACATACAAATAATAAACAAGCGCGCAACCAAAAAAATTATTAAAGGAGTTCTGCAAGCTAAAACTTTTAACCGCCGCTGTGCCCGGGCTGTAAAACTATACAAAATAAACTTTCACTTACCTGCCTACGATCCCCCGTTGTTCCGTTATCGCCGCCCGTGCTCCGGTTCCTGTTAGCTTCCTCTTCCTGCGGGTCGGTGACTCACCGTGCGCTCAGCCTATCAGCGGCCGCGACGGGACATTGCTGCGGCCGCTGATAGGCTGAGCGCACGGTGAGTCACCGACCCGCAGGAAGAGGAAGCTGACAGGAACCGGAGCACGGGCGGTGATAACGGAACAACGGGGGATCGTAGGCAGGTAAGTGAAAGTTTATTTTGTATAGTTTTACAGCCCGGGCACAGCGGCGGTTAAAAGTTTTAGCTTGCAGAACTCCTTTAAGTGAAATTAGCTGACTCAATATGTTTGTGCATATACAATGCACAAATAAACCAGTGAAAGAAAACAAATGTTACCAAAGTAACTGTGTGTTAGATAACCACTGTGTGAGAAAATAAAAACAAAGTCCCAAACATGAAATGAGAAAATTGTTAGCAATAGGTAGGAATGAGCTTCGTATTCGAGTCAAACTCATGTTCGACTCGAATATCATATTTTTGATCGTTCGTCGAATTACGAACGTTTTGGGCCGTTCGCACCAAATTCGAGTTGCGTTTCACGGCCCATAATTCACTGCGGCATCGCAGTGCATTGCTGGCTGATGATTGGCCAAGCATGCACTATGACCCGCATGCTTGGCCAATCACAGCTTGCAAAAAACGGAGAGCCATAATTGGCCAAAGCCAAGGCGGCTTTGGTCAATTATGGCTCAGGGGGTTTAGTACATGCCCCACACTATAAAAGGCCGCCTGCAAGTCGGCCTTGTGTAGTGTGTTGCGGTGGTTAAAAGAGAGAAGACAGAGAGAGAGAAGGTGTCATGTTTAGTAGGTATATAGAGCAGGCAGGCTAGTCAGTTAAAGTTACAGTGTGTAGAAGATATATATGCATCCCAGGTGTTGTATACATATTTATACACTGTATAGTTTAGCTAGATCAGCTCTTCCTAATTTACTGGCAGGCAGGTGATTGTGCTAGCTGCAGTGTTCTCACGTGGTGTACTGCCTGTGTCCTCTGCAATGTGCACCTAAAGCTACGTGGTGTGTGTACTGCCTTTGTCCTCTGCAGTTTGCACCTAAAGCTACGTGGTGTGTACTGCCCGTGTCCTCTGCAGTGTGCACCTAAAGCTACGTGGTGTGTACTGCCTGTGTCCTCTGCAGTGTGCACTTAAAGCTATGTGGTGTGTGTACTGCCCGTGTCCTCTGCAGTGTGGACCTAAATCTATGTGGTGTGTACTGCTTGTGTCCTCTGCAGTGTGCACCTAAAGCTACGTGGTGTGTGTACTGCCTCTGTCCTCTGCAGTGTGCACCTAAAGATACGTGGTGTGTACTGCCTGTGTCCTCTGCAGTGTGCACCTAAAGCTACGTGGTGTGTACTGCCTGTTTCCTCTGCAGTGTGCACCTAAAGCTACGTGGTGTGTGTACTGCCCGTGTCCTCTGCAGTGTGCACCTAAAGCTACGTGGTGTGTACTGCCCGTGTCCTCTGCAGTGTGCACCTAAAGCTAAGTGGTGTGTACTGCCCGTGTCCTCTGCAGTGTGCTCCTAAAGCTACGAGGTGTGGGTACTGTCTGTGTCTGTGCTATTTTTCTCAATGATTATCATCCATATTGCAGGGACCAGACATTACATTAAAGCCGCAAGCAGTTTTAAATTACTTTTTTCTTATAGTAATCTCATTTTATGCAGGGACAGTTCTAAACACGTGCCACTTCACAGGCATACTATAGACATCCAGCAGGTACGATATTTAAAGGAATTTTTCATTTTTTTTTTTACTTTAAGCATCATTAAAATCACTGCAACAGAAAAAACAACAGTTTTTAAAACTTTTTTTCCATTGATACATGTTCCCTGGGGCAAGACCCGGGTTCTCATAGACGTTTTACGACAATAACTTGCATATTAGGCCTTAAAATTAGCACTTTTGAATTCGATTGTTCGAGTCCCATAGACGTCATTGGGGTTCTAAATGTTCACGCGAACGATCGGTCTGATTGGCAGCAATGATGATGGGCACTAATAGGTGCCCCTGATTGCCACTGATAGGTGGCACTGATTGGCAGAACTGATGGGCACTGATTGGCAGCACTGATTGGCAGCACTGATAGGCACTGATCGGTGGCACTGTTAGACATCAATGATTGCCACTGATAGGCAGTACGGATGTTCACTGATTTGCAGCACTGATAGGCCACACTATTGGGCACTGATGGGCCCTGATTGGTACTGATAGGTGTCACTGATTGACAGCACTGATGGGCACTAATATACTGCACTAATTGGCAGCATTGATGGACACTAATTGGTAGCACTGTTAGCTGGCACTGATAGGCAGCACTAATTGGCACTGATAGGCGGCACTGACTTGCACTGATAGGCAGCCCTGATGGGCACTGATAGGCGGCACTGATTGTCAGCACTGATTGGCACTGATAGGCAGCACTGATGGGCTCTGATAGGCAGCACTTATGGGCACTGATTGGCAATGATAGGCAGCACTGATGGGCTCTGATTGGCACTGCTGGCCACTGATTGGCAGAACTGATTGGCACTGTTAGGTGCCACTGATTGGCAGTATTGGTTGGCACTGATAGGGTAGAGGGGGGGTTTCACATTCAGCAGATCATGAGGCTTGCCAGAGCCGCTAAGTGTGTGACACTGTCATGTAATGTAACTGCATGCAGGGAGAGAGACCAGATGTCACAACTCAGCTGCGATGTCGGGGGTGGGCAGGACTGAACAGCTATCAACACCAGCCAATGATTGGGCTGCTCAAGAAAGGGTGCTCCCAGACCCCATCCCATTGGCTGGTGTTTGATAGCTGTTCGATCCCGCCCACCCCCGACATCACTGCTGAGCTGTGACATAAGGTCTCCCTCTCTCTGCATGCAGTTACATTACATGACAGTTTCACACACTCAGCGGCTATGGCAAGCCTCACGATCTGCTGCCTGTGAAACTGTTGGATGCAACATTTCAGGGCAGATCTCGGGAGACAGCACAGGTGGATTAGGGTGTGCCCAGGCACACCCCGTGTGCACGCCTATGTATACACAGTGGGTAAAATAGGTAGTGAACACGTCATCATTTTTCTAGGCAGATATATTTCTAAAGATGTAGCCATGGTCTCCAAAGAGCATTATTATTTCCCTCTCCGTTCCCAGTTTTTTTCATAACATATCTGTTGATCCTGCCAGAAACACACTAGTCCAGTCACTTCCTTTTTTTCGAATGACAACACACATAGATTGAAATAAAAATTGCCTGTAGTCCTGTCACTTTCCTAGATGCAAAACAATCCTGGATTACAGGCAGACATGCCAGCAGATCCCTGTCTCAAA
Source organism: Rana temporaria (assembly GCF_905171775.1). NCBI lineage: Eukaryota > Metazoa > Chordata > Amphibia > Anura > Ranidae > Rana > Rana temporaria. The sequence continues at coordinate 260,401,482 of NC_053493.1, forward strand.
TTCCTCCATGAACACCTCCCTTCTCCAATGCTTATTTCATTCACTGCAATTGAATCCTGAATCCTGAATAGAGGAAGAGCTGAGCTGCATATATGCTTTCAGTTATTCGAAAGAAAAAAAATGATATTATTGTAATGTGCAAAACAATTTAAAGGAATTTTTTTTAATGTATTCTGGACTATTTACAATGCATTTAATTATATATTCAGTGCAGCTTAAGTGCAGTTGCTACAATGTTCATGTAACTAGAATGTAAAGATCTGCATGTCCCATAGAAATAATCCTTACACATCTGCTTACTATGAAGGGAAATGATCTTCTGTCTCAATTATTCTTTATAGGACATAACTCCACTGGAATTTAAAGCGGAACACTCCCTCCTCTACCACATTTGGAATGTTTTTATTTATTTTTTGGGAGGGAGGGAGCGGGTACCTGATATTGACTGGCACTAACTTTGTACAGAAGGCCTCCAGGTTACATATTGCATTTTACAGAAAATTAAAATTTCTGAAGTTTAAAAAAATCATTTTTATTAACATTAACCACTTCATTACTGGGCACTTATACCCCCTTTGTGCCCAGACCAATTTTCAGCTTTCAGCGCTGACGCATTTTGAATGACAATTGCGCGGTCATACAACACTGTACCCAAATTATATTTTTATCATTTTTTTTCCACAAATAGAGCTTTCTTTTGATGGTATTTGATCACCTCTGCGATTTTTATTTTTTGCGCTATAAACATAAAAAGACAGAAAATTTGGAAAAAAAAACCACAATATATTTTACTTTTTGTTATAATAATATCCCAATTTAAAAAAACAAAAAAATTCCCTTGGTTTAGGCCGATACATATTCTTCTACATATTTTTGTTAAAAAAAACCCGCAATAAGCGTATATTGATTGGTTTGCGCAAAAGTTATAGCGCCTACAAAATAGTAATGGTGGCGATTTGCGATTTTTTTGTCAGGCCTGCGATATTGCGGCAGACGTATCGGACTCTTTTGACACAATTTTGGGACCATTCACATTTATACAGTGATCAGTGCTATAAAAATGCACTGATTACTGTATAAATGTGACTGGCAGTGAAGGGGTTAACACTAGGGGGTGAGGAAGGGGTTAAATGTATTCCCTGGGTGTGTTCTTACTGTGTGGGGGGAGAGGACTGACTGGGGGAGGTGACCGATGCTGTGTCCCTATGTACAAGGGACACAGATCGGTCTCCTCTCTCCCTGACAGGACGTGGAGCTCTGTGTCTACACACAGAGCTCCACCTCCCTGCTGTCACCGCCGATCGCGGGTGTCTGGAGGACATCGCGGCCGCCAGGCACACGCATCGGCTCCCGAGCGATGCGCCGGGCACGTTGTTTTCCCGCTGCGCGCCCCCAGCGGCGCGCACGGGGAATGACAACAATAGGACATCCAAAGATGTCCACTCGGCACTTGAGAGCCGCGCTGTGGACGTCTTTCGTCCATAGCGCGGATCCCAAGTGGTTAAATTACAGTTTGGCTTGTGTAGCAATTGTATATGGCTATATGCTATAGACTTTTTTTTTATTTGCTATATATTGTCTTCCACAAATCTGGAGTGGAGTTACCCTTTAACTTAATAAACGTGACACTAAAATGTATTTTATTACCCTAATGCTGGTGTAAAAACCTACCTTATGTTGTGCCTCTTGATGTTTTCAATAGAGACATCCTTGCATGCACACACCCAGCGAGGGTACACTGCCTAGCTTTGCCTAGGAGCAAAAATAAATCACTTTTCCTTGCCCTCGTGTGTCCTCAAGTGTGCATGCTCCTCCTGTCCTCACTCTGTCCTTAGTGCATTCCATCACCTACCTGGAAGTTTGCGGATGCTACTTCACAAGAAGATATGGTGGAGTCATTGTTCCAGAAATACATTATGGGAGCAATAAACATACTCGTGCACTTAGGACACTTGTCTGGGAAAGTGTGCAGCTGGGGAGAAGCTGGCCTGCATAGTAGTACAGGGCGACTCAGGAGAAAACCCTTTGAGCTCCCAGAGGATAAAGGGTCTTTGGGCTGCAGATGCTGCCCCAAGCTGGAGAGACTGATGCTGTGCTGGGATAAAAGCTGCTAGGACCACATGCTCCAGTGAGCTGCTGTTGCTGCAGAGTGTTCCAGTGGTCAGTTGAAGGTTTATTTGACAGATGTTTGCGAACTCTGCTTAGTGCTGCCATACCACACTGCTGCAAGAAGCTGCAAGGAGTGAGGAGGGTATGTCAGTGGGCAGTATGTGCAGGAGAGGAGTGTGAAGGGTATGTCAGTGAGCAATATGTGCAGGAGAGGAGTGTGAAGGGTATGTCAGTGAGCAGTATGGAGTATGGAGGGTATGATGATGGGCAGTATGTGCAGGAAAGGAGAGCATAGGGCATACTGAAGCAAGAGCAGTTTGGAGGGTATGATGACGGCAGTATGTGTAGGAGTGGAGTATGGACAGTATGGCAGTGGACAGTATGTGCAGGAATAGAGTGCAAAGGATATGTTAGCATGTAAAAGGATTGACAGTGTGCAGTATGTACAGAAGAGGAATGCAGAGTTCAGGAGAGGAGTGCAGAAGAGGAGTGCAGGAGAGGAGTGTAAAGGGTATGAGGGCAGGAAGTATGTGCAGGAAAGGCTACCTTTTATTATGGATCAAGTGGGAAGAAATTAGCTACACACCAACATCCGTCCAACAGGTTTATTGAAAGACTGCCACCAGGACTAAAGCAACAGACCAAGGGGTGACGACGTTTCACACATACATTGGCCCGGATTCACATACATCGGCGCATATTTATGCGGGCGTAGCGTATCTAATATACGCTACGCCGACGCACCGCACAGATGCAAGCACTGGATTCACAAAGCACTCGCTCCCACTCGCTCTTAAAGATACGCTAGGTTTCCTCGGCGTAAGCCAGCGTAGGTGGAAGTGGGCGTGAGCCATGCTAATGAGGCGTGACCCCATGCAAATGATGGATTGAGCGTCATAAAGATACGAATAACGTACGGCGCATGCGCCGTCCCATGGACGCATCCCAGTGCGCATGCGCAGAATCACGTCGGAACTACTCCCTAAGATACGACGGATCACTGCCTACGACGTGAACGTAACCTACGCCCAGCCCTATTCACGTACTACATAAACGATGTAAAATACGACGGGTCTGTTCCCTGATCCATACCTTTGCATGAGTTGCGCCTCCTATATGGGGAATAACTTTACGCCGGACGTAAGTCTTATTATAAAAAGTCTATACTAATCTAATAACGAGTTGGATCAATCTAAGGCAAATAACTTTTTTTCTCAAATTTCCCTTCCTACATTGTCCAAGACGCAATTGGAAGTGGTGGGGGAACCGGTGTCTGGTGAAGAGGTATCCAAGGCTATTAAAAATTTGAAAGTGAACAAACGACCTGGTCCTGATGGATTTTCTACTCTTTATTATAAAACTTTTGCAGATATCCTATCACCGGTTTTAACAAATACTTTCAATTCCCTTTTGGATAATCACTCTTTTAGGAAGGAAACTTTGACTGCGATTATCTGCATGCTTCCCAAACCGCAGACAGATGACTCGGTTTGGTCAAACTATCGCCCCATCTCATTGTTAAATATTGATGTTAAAATTCTAGCCAAGGTTCTAGCAGATTAAATAAGATTATAGGCAAACTAATACACCGGGATCAAGCTGGTTTCATCCTCATTCGACAACCTGGCGACAATAACAGACAAATGCCGCTAAAACGCGTTGAATCCCCTCATGCTTTCTTTCTCCCGACATTAAGAAAGCATTTGACACAGTATCATGGTCTTATATGCATTTCACACTCAGAAAGTGGGGCTTTGGTCCTCATTTTATGGGATAGATTTCTGCATTATATCACAAACCCAAAGCTTACATCAAATATGCCGGTTTCAAATCGGAAGAGTTGATATACAGAGAGGGACACGTCAAGGATGTCCTCTCTCGCCATTATTATTCGCTTTACTTATTGAACCTTTGGCTCAAAGAATAAGGATGGAACCAACAATCACGGGTATTGAATTAGGTGGGTGTCATCACAAAATATGTTTATTTACGGATGACATACTCCTATTTTTTCCAAATCTTATGCTGGTATTACATGAGTTCTCACATATTTCAGAACTTACAGTTAACAACCAAAAATCTTTGGCATTGAACATCGCACTCAGTGAAACAGTAAAACAGAATATACAGAACTCGCTACCCTTTTAATGGGTAGATCGCAGCCTACCATATTTAGGTATTCAACTTACGGCCAATCCCTCAGAAATATTTGCTGCCAATTACCCACCTTTATTGAAAAGCATCACAAGTTTGTTATCTGACTGGTCTGTCCTATCGATTTCTTGGTTCGGAAAAATTAACATAATAAAAATGACTATACTCCCCAAGTTTTTATATCTTTTTAGAACGCTTCCAATCCATATTCCTGCTTATTTTTTTTAGATTGATCCAACAAAAAGTAACACCGTTCACTTGGGGTAAGAAAAAACCTTGGCTGCCCAAAAAAACGTTAATCCTACCCAAATTGATGGGTGGTCTGGGATTTCCAAACTTTGCAACTTATTATAAAGCAGCTCAAATGGCACAATTATCAAAATATCACTCGACCACGGAGACCCCTTTGTGGGTACTTATTGAAGCAATAGATTTCGACCCACTTCCTACAAATAATATTTTATGGCTACGTTCTTCAGATCGTAGAACTTTAAAGAATCCAATCTCTAAACATTCTTTATCATTATGGGATAGGCACAAAAGCTCACATGGTCTACAATCTCCACATAACCCGCTTCTTTTCTTTCATAAAAACCCAGCCTTTTATCCAGCTTGGATATTTCCAAGAACTTTTAATGGGGTTGTAAAGGTTTGTTTTTTTATTTTCTAAATAGGTTACTTTAATCTAGTGCATTGTTGGTTCACTTACCTTTTCCTTCGATTTCCCTTCTAAATGTTTTTTTTCTTTGTTTTCTTTTTCTGAATTTCTCACTTCCTGTTCCTCCTCAGTAAGGTGTTCAGTAAGCTGTTCTAAATGACTTTCCACTGCTCGGATGATGTTGGAAAGCTTACTGAGGAGAAACAGGAAGTGAGAAATTCAAACAAAGAAAAAAAACATTTAGAAGGGAAATTGAACTAAAAGGTAAGTGAACCAACAATGCACTAGCTTAAAGGAACCAATTTAGAAAATAAAAGACGAACCTTTACAACCCCTTCAAAGCTTGGTCCAAGGTTGGCATTATGTGTCTATATAACTTAAAGCGGGGGTTCACCCTATTAAAAAAAAAAAAAAAAAAAAATTTTTATTCTAGCATAAAATTCGGCATCGTAGCGCGAGCTACAGTATGCCGGTCTTACATTTTTTATCCCCGTACTCACTGTTTAATCCTACCTAGACGATTCCGACTGCCCACGGGGAATGGGCGTTCCAATCCAGACGGAAAGTGATTGATGGCCGGCTCTGGCGCGTCACGCTTCTCTGGAAATAGCCGAAATAGGCTTGGCTCTTCACGGCGCCTGCGCATAGCCTGTGCGCAGGCGCCGTGAAGAGCCGAGACCTACTTCGGCTGTCTTCGGGGAGCGTGACGTGCCAGAGTCGGCCGTCAATCACCCTCCCTCTTGCTAGGAACGCCCATTCCCCGCGGCAGACGGAATCGTCTAGGTACGATTAAACAGTGAGTACGGGGATAAAAAATGTAAGACCGGCATACTGTAGCTCGCGCTACGATGCCGAATTGTATGCTGAAATGTTGTTCAGCAGGGTGAACCACCGCTTTAACATCAACAACCACAATACAACCTTTTCCAGAACTATGTGAGACTTATGGACTCCCCAAATCAGAAATTTTCAGATATTTGCAAATCAATTTTTTTTACAATCCTCTCCTAATCTACACAATATTACCCAATTTGAAAGAATTTGCCTAAAAGAACCACATGCTAAAGGTCGCATCCCAATCATTTATTCTCAACTTATCACTAAATCAAATACAATCTTACCCTCTTATGTTGCTAAGTGGGAATCAGATCTCGACTGTAAAATTTATAATAAAACTTTGACAAATATTTCGTCTAACACTAGCTCTTCTTCTAAAAATGTATTAGCAACGGAGGCATCATATAAAGTACTTTCTCATTTGTATTTGATTCCCGCCAGGTTAGCTAAATTTACAGCAAACAGCTCAGATCTCTGTTTTCCCGGTTGTCCAGATAAAGGAACCTATATGCACATCTGGTGGCAGTGTCCACTCGTGCGCAGATTCTGGGAAAAGATTTTCCGGATTGCCTCTAAATTATTCGACTGTATTATTTTACCAGATCCAATGACAGCCCTTCTCAATAATAAACCAGTAACCCTTTCTCAGAATCAATATAAATTATTCCTTTCATTCATGACAAAGCAGACAATAGCTAGCGCATGGAAATCACCTGTAGTACATCTGTTGGAAGCCAAAAAGAGAATGAATCAATCCTTCATACACGCTAAAATGGATGCACTAGATAAAAGCAAGTTGAAGAAATTTGACAACATATGGAAACCATGGATCATATATTATTCGCCAGATAATTTTGATACACGAGTTCTCTCATCATGGTGTTGATGCTTTTTCATGGATACAAAGAAAATAACATACATGAAATCTACCTTCGGAGCGCTGTGGTCCTCCCCTCTCCATCCATTAGTCCCCACTCCCCCCCCTTTTTTTTATTTTTTATTTTATCCTATTGTTTTTTCAAGAACCCCTACCTATATTAACTCACTCTATTTATATATTAGAGTATATGTTTTTACTATATGATAATTAGGGTTTTGGTCTGGATAGACTAAATCTTCAAATCAATTGACCCATGTTATCCTTAGTTTTTAGAAGAACCAAACTTTTCAACTATTAATTATATATAAATTTGACTCTTATTGTTATACTATCTCTCAATATTACATGGTGTACTATTCGCTCTCTTCTCTCTTATTTCTATGGTGTAGACCAAAACCTATTCTATATTGAGTTCTTCCACATGAACAGAAAATATACTACAATACTTATATCTATATTGATCTGTATGACATTATTGTATTTTGTCAACATCAGATGTACTCTTATGCCCCGTACACACCATCACTTTATGTGAAGAAAAAAAATGACGTTTTTAAAAACGTCACTTTAATTGACCGTGTGTGGGGGAAAACGTCGTTTTATGTCTTCTAAAAAACGACCAAAAAAAATTGAAGCATGCTTCAATTTTATGTGTCGTTTTTCAAAAGTGCACTTTTTACTTCACAGAAATTGACCGTGTGTAGCAAAAACGTCGTTTAAAACGACGTTTTTTCACCCGCGCATGCCTAGAAGCTACTTATGAAGTGAGCTTCAATGGAAAAACGTGGTGAACGTAACCTCGCTTTGCTAGAACATTGTGAGAAAAACGATGGTGTGTAGGCAACTTCGTCTTTGAAAATTGAAGTTTCAAAAACGTAATTTTTTACTTCACAGAAAATGTTTTTTTTTTTTATCACATAAAGTGATGGTGTGTACGGGGCATAAGGCCTCGTACACACGACCGAGGAACTCGTTGTAAATGAAACATAATTTTCCTGCTCGAGTTCCTTGTCAGGCTTTTGAAGAAACTTGACAAGCTTTCTTTGCGTACACACTGTCAAGACCAAATCTCCTCGTTCTCAAACGCGGTAACGTATAACACATACAACGGCAGGGGAAGTTCGATTCCACTGGCACAACCATTGGGGCTGCTTTTGCTAATCTCATGTTACTGCATGTTAAGTAAAAGTTTGGTAAGAGATGATTTGCACTTTTCAGACTGTTACAGCATGACAAATGTGCTATCTCCATTACAAATGCTACTTTTATCGAAGGTGCGCTCCCGTCTCATACTTTATTCTGAGCATGCGCAGGTTTCTTAGCATACACACGAACGTGTTTCTCGTCGAAAACCAGCCCGACGAGGAACACGACGAGGAAATTGAGACTCCCGTCGACGAAAAAGAGAACTTGTTCTCTTGTTTTCTCGTCGAGTTCCTCGACAGTTTTCTCGATGAAAACCATATACACAACTGTTTTCCTCGGCAAAAAAGCTCTGCCACCAAGTTTTTTGATGGATTCTGTCGAGGAAAACGGTCGTGTGTACGAGGCCTAACTGTTGTTATTTATTATTCTAAAAATATAAACTTTAAATGAAAAAAAAAAAGAATACCAGGATTAACAGGACACAAAGGACCACATCTCCAAGGGACCAAAGCAGGTAATAAAATACATCTAAAATGGTCTGGAGAGATCAACTGTGTACACATTAGGTTGGTGAACTAAAGAGAATTGCCCCATAGTTTTGTAAAAAGTGGGACAGGAGAGAAAAGAAGCAAAGCAAAGCATGGGCAGGAAAAAGAAAAGAGGTAGAAGAAAAAGGGAAAGAGAGAGAAAAAAATATGGGGGGGGGGCGGACATTGGTATCAAATGGTCAGCCAAGTGCAGGAGTATCTGAGCATAGTTTGCCCATGGTTCTTATACAGTATAATTTAATATGAAATATGTGTATGTATCTTCAATCTACAAACTCACCCTAATCCCAAGGTCAAAGAAGTGTTTGATTGCTAAGTTTGTGTGGCGTGCCTCTCAATCGCCATGACTTTCCTCCTGCCGAGCACTAGCTTTAAAGCTACTGCTTTCACAGTCTTTTGCCTTGTGCTGTTTGTTTACGATTCTTGTGGTTTCCTTGCTATCACATTTATTCATTTTTTTTTACAGATGATCTCATTCTTATCTATACAGATCCGTTTAACAAATTCAGTGACTACGACCAGCCATGCATGGTTCGAAACGTTATTGGGAAGCCTGAATGTACCAAGTTGATCGATCAACTTGTATAGAATCAGCCTGCCGGATTCTCTTACGATTATCGCTAGTGGCTGCTATAGTCGCTACCGACAGTCACTGTCTTCTCCCAGTGGGGACGGCTTTCCCTGCCCCCCAGCAGGAGGGATTCCGAAATCAACACTGTCTGTGTTGATGATGGAATCAAGCTAATTTCTTTCCTGCAACCCAAGGGAAAGATATTCACTCTGTGTATGGTCAGCCTAAGTCCACTTAAGCTCTAATGTTATTAAAGATAAGATTGTATCTTTTTTTTCACCAATGTTTAGGACACTTCTCCATGTATAAAGTTGTTGAGGCACAGCTAATAATAATTTATCTGTCTGGCTTAAGAAGGCTTTTCCTTTAGAATCATGTGCATATTATGTGAGTATTTTGTGGATGCAAGAACTGTGGCAAATGTGTGCACTGTATTCTATGAGTAGGCTGGGATTCTATTTGACCCTGATCAGCTGATCACAGTGTAAACAGGGAAAGCCATGTATCATCTTTTCCTATACTCGTGCTGAAAGACATCAGTGCTGCCTATATGTGCCCTCCAGTGACACCTATCAGTGACACCTATGAATGCCCATCAGTGCCACCTATCAGTGCCCACCAGTGCTGCCTATCGGGGCCCATCAATGCCCATCAGTGCCACCTATGAGTGCCAATCAGTGCCACATATCAGTGCCCATCAGTGCCTCCTATAAGTGTCCATCATTTCCACCTATAAGTGCCGCCTATGAATGCCCATCAGTGCCATCTATTAGTGCTGTATATCAGTGCCACCTATCAGTGCCCATCAGTGCTGCCTATCAGTGCCTATCAGTGCTGTATATAAGTGCCATCTCATCAGTGCCACTTCATCAGTGCCCACAAGGGGAACACAGACTTATTTACAAACTTTTGTAACAGAAACAAAGAAAAACTTTTTTTTCACTCCTTTTTTATCACAAAAAATAAAAACCCCAGAGGTCATCAAATACCACCAAAAGAAAGCTCTATTTATGGGATTTTTTTTAATAAAAATGTTGTTTGGGTACAGTGTTGCATGACCGTGCAAATGTGATAGCGCTGAAAGCTGGAAATTGGTCTGGTTAGGAAGGTGCCCTATATTGAAGTGGTTTAAGTAGAACTATAGACAAACTTTTTTTTATTTTGGATAGAGTAAGGGAGGGTTATAAGCCCTTTAGGGTTAATTTATTCACCCCCCATCCATCTAGCGAATTGGATCGGATGGCAGTCGAGTGAAAACAGACAGGTGTTCCACTTACATCCGAACACCCATAAGCGGAGCGGACACGGACCAGCCATCTGCCTGCTCCGCAGGGATCAACACAGAGATTCTCTGCTGAGCAGGGGGACTGGCAGAGTCTACCCCATCTGTCCTAATCTCCCTTGCCTCTGAAGCTCGATCTGTGTTCGGATTGAGCTCCAGAGGCTACTAACAGATGGTGAGGAAGTGATGCGATGCCTCCTTACTACCTGTGTTAACCAAATATTTACCAACAAATGCTTGCCGCCTGCTGATCGCTACATGTTAGGTGAACTTTACTGGTGCGAAGCATCGTGGTCGTGGCATGTAAACATCCCCATCCGCTGCCTCTGCTGGGGGGGGGGGGGGACGTTTTTTTTACTGTTGCGTCATGGAAGTTTTTTAAAGAATTTACAAGGCCTTGGTCTCCCAAAGGTGTAGAACCACTGTAACCTGCATCATAAATATCCAAGTCTTTCATTGAATCACATCATCTTGATACTTTTAGGTGAGCTACACACCTGTTGTTTATCTCTTCGGATGAAATAGTGAATAACAAGTCCACAAATGTGTAATCACAAATGTGTAATCCTAACTTGAAACCTACAAAACCTGCTACATTGCAAACAATTTACACACATACAAGGCATCTAATAAACATATTCATTGTATGCATGCATGCCTGCATTTAACCACAACAATTTAATTCACTTTGAACATAAGCCAAAATTTCAGAACAGTCTAATAGTTCAAGGAAGTTCATTTCATATTCAAACTGGAACTTCCTTCTTTTAGTCTTGTAAAGCTGCCATTAGTGCATTCACGATATACAGTAGATTAATATTTGTCAACTGTATTACAAAGTCATAAGTCAAAAGATAATTATTCTAAGTAGAGTTTTCCTAACTTCTTAAAATAGAACACCAGGAAAAACACAAAGTTTAGTAATTAAAAAAACACAAAGCAGCAGGTGATAAAGCCTAAGTCAAGAATTTGCTGCTTTTCTAAGTTATAAGTAACAAAATAGCTATGTTGTCTAATGTAGTTAATACCGTTTGATCCTATACTTACCTATACCTTATCTAGATGGCACCAGACTGGAAACTGCTGGAAACTGATTTAATTCCAGTTATTTCTGCAATTTAGACTTTTGAAGAAAAAGTCTAGCTTGATCCCAGGCCTCCCACCTTCCAAGTCTTCCTATTCGGTAACAATGTATTCAAAAAACAATAGTAAAGCTTGGTGGAAGGAGGGTTTGAAAAAGTTTCAGCTTTATATAAAGTTGCCTATATGTCTGAATCTAATGTTCTATATGCCATGTAGTTTTAACTAAAGTTAATCTAAATTTATTTATTTTTTCATCATATAGCCAGGATTTTGAAAGCAGCATGCTATAAAGTGAGCTTTGAAGGGAGCACTAATTACAGTGAATCACAGCATTTAGCATATATACTCGAGTATAAGCCGACCCGAAAATAAGCCGAGGCACCTAATTTAACCACAAAAAACTGGGAAAATGTATTGACTTGAGTATAAGCCTAGGGTGTCTATCTGCATTGAGTGAAAAGGGGGGGGGGGGGGGGTAGGGGGCGCTACAGATTTAATAATGAGTGAGTAATAAATTCCTGTGCAAACAAAATAATGATGTATATTACAAATGTAGTGACAACTACCAATCAAAACCAAAAATTTGTATAATCAAATTGTGTGAACTGTGCCCACAAATATAAAAACGCCACCAATCTAGATGGGGTTATTGATATAATAACATTAGTGCTTATATAAATAATAGAAGTACAAAAAGTCCATTTGTAAAGTGCTATTCTATCGATTTCTTCAAATCCACTGTGAATACTGTCCACCTCCACCGGCTGTGCAAAATCACCCAAACTGTGCTCAAGAGGGGGCACCTTACCAGATGATGTTGACCTTTTTATATAAAAAGAGGTCAATAATAGCTAGATATCTCAATGCATGGACTTCATGTGCGGCTCGTATTCCTTAAGTTCGACCAGATTCCAATGTCATAAAGCGGAATAAAGAAAAGAAACCGCAATAGTATAATTCCGTTTTTAATATAAAATGTATAAAACAAAGCGCCAAGTGGCTCCTTACTTTTGTTGGTGCCTGAGACCCGGCACTGAGGCTGTTAGGCGACCTGTCTATCTGCATGCCTCACTGTGCCTCACTGTATCCATGTGCATGCCTCACTGTGCCCATGCCTCACTGTGCCCATTCCTCACTATGCCCATGCCTCACTGTGTCCATGACTAGACTGAAGTCTAACATGGGAGTCTATGGAAGGGGTGCCCGGCTTTGAAAAATCGGTGCTCCCCAGCCGTAGGTCCCCTGGACAACAAACTTTGCAGCACACTTTTAGAGGAAGAGTGGGGCTACATGTGTGCCAAGTTTGGGGTCCAGGGGACCTACGGCTGGCTGGTACCCAAAGTCCCCAAATGTCCCCAAAGTCCGGGAGATCAGGCGCAAAAAGGTGACTCGAATATAAGACGAGGGGGGTAATTTCAGCACAAAAAAATGTGCTGAAAAACTTGGCTTATACTCGAGTATATACGGTACTATATACAGAAGCTGATTGACTACCATGCACAGTTGCACCAGATTCTAAGTGCTCCAGTTTTAGTAAATCTCCCATTCATTTTTATTCATCACAATGTGTTGTGATGCAGTGTAGTGCATTGCACTCTGTGCTACAAAAAGTATGGCATGCCATACTTTTTCTTTCAGCCTATGCCACCTCAGCATGGTGGTGTTAAATGAACACATAACACTTGATAATACAATTTATAACAAATTGCCTTCTCTATGTATTAGTAATGTATTGCTACATTACATTATAGCGTCTACAAAATAGGGAATAGAATTATGGCATTTTTATTAATATGTCCCTGGCAGAGAAGGGGTTAACACTAGGGGGCAATCAAGGTGTTAATTATGTTCCCTAAAGTGTGTTATAACTGAAGGGGGTATGGGACTGACTAGGGGAAATGACAGATCTCTGTTTATACTTTGTATGAACATACGATCAGTCATTTATCCCCCTAAAAGAGCTCCCGGTTCTCGCTCAGTCACGAGCGATCGCGGGTGCCCGGCGGTGATCGCGCCCACTGGGCATTTGCTTAGGCAACGGAGCGACATCACGTTATATTATGTGATTTTGCACAGCCAAGCCAACCTGCCACATTAAAACTGTTAGGCCTTGTACTCACGACCGGATCTGTGCGCTGGAAACTGTCTGCCCGACAGTTTCCGGCGTACAAGGCTGATTTTTGTTTGGTTCCGCTGGCTTGTACACACCAGCGGACCAAATTACCGTCGTACCGGAACGCGTGCACGTAAACTACGTACGACGTCACTATAAAGGGGAAGACCAAACTTAATGGCGCCGCCCTCTGTTCCTCTTTTGCTAGTTACGGGTTTGCTCGTGTTAGTGAAGGTTTGGTTAGAGCTGATTCGCGCTTCTCGGTCTCCAGGCTTTGACAGCGTGTATTCACGGGTTCAGTGCGTGTGCTTGCGGTAACGTAGTTGTCATTCGGCTATAGGCTAGCAGGTTGTTTCTGCTTTAGCAGTTGCATCCTGTGCGCTCGTATCTGTTTGTCACGCGTTTGTCGCAGGTAGTGCTGGATTTGCGAGTGCTTTCTGTTTGAGTGTGTTCTTGACTGACCAGCCGGCCGGTTTGAAGCCATGATGGAGCAGCAGCGTCAATTTTCGCGAGTTGGTGCTGTTTATGGGATGGCTGCTGGATATGTTCATTTTTCCAGTACTTTGGCCAGAAACAGGGGGCGGAGACGTTTCTGGACCAAGAATTGGTTGCGCCAGCGTGACCAGTTCTCACATATGCCTCTGCTTAGGGAACTCCAGGAGAATAATCCTAATGACTTTAGGAATTTTCTCCGCATGACGGACCCCGTATTCAACAGTCTGCTGGAACTTCTGTCCCCCTATATCACGAGGCAGGACACTGTGATGCGCCAAGCCATCACGGCCGAGCAGAGGCTTATTGCCACGTTGCGGTACCTGGCGACTGGGAGGAGCCTGCAGGACCTCAAGTTCTCAACAGGCATCTCTCCGCAGGCGCTTGGGGTCATCATACCGGACACGTGTGCTGCCATCATCAAAGTTATGCATGAGGAGTATATTAAGGTAAGTTTCCTGGCTGTAATAATGTTGCTAACTAACTTTATTTTTAATTTCCCAGATATGCTGTGTGTTTAACTAACGTTCCCTTTTCTCCCTATGCATGTTGATATCAGCTTTACATGTTTTTTTCTTGGCCTACCTGCATATTTGTCCCTTACCCAATATTAACCTGTCCAGCATGCTATCCTAGGGACAAACCCACCTTGCCATTTTTTAAAACAGGACTTTTTGGTTTTTGTGTCCCCCCCCCCCCCTTCAAACTTTTATTGTCCCCATCAGAGGGCTGTGGAGTCTCTTAATGAAGTGGCCCTATATATTTCATTTCCCAAATTCTCCATGCACATTTTTCAAATGCAATTTTAATACTTTGAAGTGTCACAAGGATGCTTGTAGGATGTTTTTATTCCAAAGTACTAAATCTCTTTTTTTGTTTGTCCCCACAGCTACCCTCCACACCACAGGAATGGCAGTCTGTGGCTTCCCAATTTGCCCAGCGGTGGGATTTTCCGAACTGCGGTGGAGCAATAGATGGGAAACACGTCCGCATTGTGCCCCCACCCCACTCGGGGTCCTACTATTATAATTACAAGGGTTATCATAGTATTGTGTTGATGGCGGTGGTGTCGGCACAGTATGAGTTTCTATATGTGGACGTGGGGAAGAATGGCCGGATGTCTGATGGGGGAGTGTTCGCACGGACTGATTTCTATGATCGTCTCCAAGCTGGTGGTCTGGCATTGCCACCAGATGAAGATAATGTGGAAGGACTTCCGTTTGTGTTCCTAGCGGACGAGGCTTTCGGGCTTGGTCCTCACCTCATGCGGCCTTTTCCCCAGAGGACCCTCACCTCAGAGAGGAGTGTGTTTAATTTTCGGTTGGCCAGGGCTCGGAGGGTAGTCGAGAATGCCTTTGGGATACTCACCAACCGGTTCCGCCTGTTCAGGACATCGATACATCTGGCGGAATATAAATTGGACACCGTTGTATTTGCCTGCTGCATTTTGCACAACTTTTTACGCAGGCACTCCCAGACGTACCTACCCGACATCGGTTCTGAGGCAAGACTACCCTCAGATCCCCTTCCCGGGCTGGACACTGGTCGCGCTGGCTTGGCCCCCCAATCAGCTCGTGAGGTACGCGACAAATATGTTGAGTACTTCATGGGTCGGGGGGCCATTGCTATGCCAGATCATATTTCTTTCTAATTCGGCCCCCAAAGAAAGGAATATTCTCTCAAATAATAAATAATTAGACCATTGGACTTTATACAGTTGTTTGTCATTAATGCTTTTTCTCTTTTTATCTGTCTTCCTGGTTCTCTAACTAACTTCTTCAATTTTAATGCATAATTGATTTCTCCACTTTTAGTAAATAACCACATTTAGCACAGTATTCACTCATCTACAAACAGGGTATTGAGTCTAGAAATAAGAAGCAACTCCATTTGTCAATTTTGAGGTCAAGTTTTTTAATTTTTGCTTGTTCATGACCCCAAAAATTATTTTATATTTTTTTCATTACTCCCTGCTTTTGTACTTAGGAGTCTACAAAACTTTTTTAAAAAATTTTTTTTTCAGGTAATTCAACCAAAAATATTATGCAGATTATACATTTTTTAACAAGTTCACATTTTTGTTTATCAAATATAGTTAGATTTATTGTTTACATATATATATATATATAGAATATTTTTGGTGGGGTGTTTACCGCCTTAGTATTTTTTATTTTCTGCATATTTTTTATGCACAAAAACCAATATTTTTTTAACATTTTTTTTTTTTTTTGGTGTGTTTTGCAATAAGAAAATTTGTTGTTGAGATTTAGGAGTCAAATCTCGACTTCGCTAAATTCAGTGATTAGAGAGATTTATAATTCTATATATATATCTTTTTAATTTTTTTTCGGTGTTTATTCTTTATGGTCTAAACTTTATAGTATCCAAAAATGTTCAACATGGTCAAAAAGTAACAAAATACAATTATAAAAATATAAAAACTCACAACAGCAGTCAGTCATGGTGTGCTTTCACACTGGAACACGCCAAAATTTGAAGATACACACATTCAGTGCAAACTCGCCAAATGTCATTGGTTCAACAGACAAATGGCCACATGTGCTATCTGACATCATGGGTGATCAATGTCTGTGTTCTGTGGGAGCAAACCCTTCCTCTCAACTACTTGAGGATGGAGGAGGGGGCTGGACCCACAAAGCACAGACACTAGATATTCTGTGATGGCAGATAGCACATGTTGGCACACTGTGTGTGTATCTTCAAATTTTGGCGTATTCATTATTAAAACAGTAAAAATGTTTGTGGGGGCGGGGGATGGGCGGGGGGTGTTTCAGTCTTTGACACGGCCCATCATGTCAATAATATTTTTAAAATTAGATTCGATGACCATCATTCTTTGCCGCATATTGTCCATTTCCGTGCAGCATTCCAAAAGGACATTTGTTAAATTCTCTTCCATGACAACCATCCTTTCACGCATATTGTGCATTTCAGTGCTGCACTCCATTACCTGCTGAATAATTATAGCAGCACTTGCACATGAAAATATTGGCACACCATCCTCCTCCCCTAAAAAAAAATTAAAAATGGTCATTTACAAAATTATTTTTCGATGAGGCCTATCTACATATGTTTTTTTTAATCAAGCTAGGGTGACACTGACCTGATGGGCTTCTCCTTTCCACCTCTTCGACATCTTCTATCACTCCTCCTTCTTCCACCACCTCCCCATCATCTTCTATCACTCCTCCTTCTTCCACCACTTCCCCATCATCTTGGACTCCTCCTTCATCCATCAATCCACCTTCTTTCAATTCGCCAAATTGTTCTTCCGCCACTTGCCCTTCATCTGCTATAAATTCTAAGTCCAAAATTACTTCTTCCTCCTCTCTTCCTTCCTCCTTTCTTCCTTCCTCCTCTCCTTCCACATCCTCTTCTCCTTCCACATCCTCTTCTCCTTCCACATCCTCTTCTCCTTCCACATCCTCTTCTCCTTCCACATCCTCCTCCTCCTCCACATGTTGAGATGGCAGATTTTGGCCTTGTCTGGCCCTCTCTGCCTCCTCCAAATGCTGGCGACTTCTTTCCCCTGAAATAAACCAAAAAAAATGTAGACTCATCAGCACACAGATATTGGAGAGCATAAATCGCACACATTGCTTAGAAGATGCTTTCATTTAGTTACTTTTATCTTTCACCAAACCTACATTTTGCAATTACTTCTATGGGAAGCTCTGATCCTGCCCCTTTTTAGCAAAGTGACACACATGGATGTCCCCCCTAAACAGTATTTCTGGGAGACCCTACCAAAACCCATTTTTGGTTTGGGGAGACACAGGTGCTCTGCATTGCAGATGTGAAAACATCTGCTTTATTACCACTGTTTTTAGAATGAATCCTGTTTGCCTTTCCCATTCTCCTAATTGTATTTTTTTGAACTAGCTTTTACACAATGTTTACAAACAAAGTTTTTGGCCAGTGAGCCATGTCCAGGTGTGTTGTTCCTGGAATAACCGAGCCTTTCTGAGAAACTATGTGATGTTACGTGGTTTACTAAGAACACTATTTGTAAATATGTAGGTATTTATGTCATAAAAAATAAATGACAACATGTCTTTAAAATTACAAGCAGGCCAAGGAGGCAGATGGTGAAATATACATGGCAACACATTATTGCAGACAATCACCCACCCCCCCCCAACCCCAATATATATTTACTTACTTTTATGCAGAATTTTAAGTATTTTCTTCATCTGATGTGGCTCCCTCAATTTTAAGTCTGACCAGCGTTTCCTCAGCTGTTCCTTGGACCTGGTGATCCCAAACATCCTCTGCATTCTCCTCGCCACCTTGTCCATAATATGTGCCTTTCGGCGGTTAGGGGTCTTGTATGGGCCTAATTCACCATCATAGTCCTTCTTTCGCATGATGTAAACTAACTCCACCATTTCCTGGAACCGCATATTAGTGGCTTTGTATCTTCTTGGCCTTGATCGGGACGTCCCTGCCTCTGTCCCTTCACTTGTCGCATGAGAGCATCGTGCCCGCTCGTGTGACATCGCCATCTTTCCTTTCCCACAGAGATTATGGGCGTGGAAAAGATGAATTCTTACGCCATGGGCGGAGAAGAGGGCGGCGTTTAATACATACGCGGAGTGTAGAGAATGCAAACAACGTGTTTACGTCGGTTACGCGGAGAATCTTCGAGCGCATCCAGAACATACACAGTTAACGCCATATTTCCTAAACTCATTGATTAGGGGCCTCGCAAAGGTGACGACGGCGGGGTTTAATAAATACGCAGAGTGTTTAAAAGGTGCACGCCGTGATTACGCATCTTACGCGGTAATTAGGCGAGCGTGAGAAACGAGGAGCGAGAGACAGGAAGGTAAGGAAATTAAAAATGTGATCAGCAGAGGCCTTGAAAATGTAGACACATGGGATGGGGGTTTGGGCTGTTGGTTGCACCCTTTTTAAGCTATTCTGTCTATGGGGTACCACAATGTTATTTTGGTATCCAAATGCTTTTGGACACCTCACAAAATAGAGATGTGAACAATGCTGTACCTCATTGACAAGTTTTTGAATGGTGTATTCAGATCAGGCAAAGTATTGTTCAAGTGTTGGTTGTACAGAGGTCATTAGGAAGTGTCTTTTATGTCATCCATTGTCAGGGGCATGAGATTTACACATGAAAGAGTGCCTAGATGAATACTGTCATTTGTAAGCATTGTTTATTTTTCTATATTAAAAATATTTACTGCAATGTTAACAATGGCTCTGCATCTAGCAAATCAATGTTTGGTACAACCAATGCGGCCGAGCTGCCAATCATTGTTTAAACAAGAGAGACTGTGTTTGTAATTAGATATAGGTAATAAATTTCAAGACACATATTATATCAAGGTCAACGCTGATCCTTTTGAATATTTATTTTTCTTTGGTTTATGTTTTGCGAATCTAGACTCCAAAAGAAATATCATTTTTCAAAAAGTGAAATGGACCAACTACAAACCAAGGAAGCTATAGAGGCCTTACTTCAAAAATATCAGGACACGCCCATCCTGTGGAATTCAAAACACGCATTATATTGCAATAAAGATGTACGAGCGGCAGCACTAGAAGAGCTAGCAAACTATATGCAAACATGGGTGCCAGGATGCACTGCCAACATGGTGAAGGATAAACTTGCCAACCTCAGAAGCACATACAGGAGAGCATACAAAGCTAATAAAAGCAAAAAATCGGGAGCAGCAGCAACACAAGCAAAGGAACCCAAACTGTGGTATTATAAACAGATGGCTTTTTTGCGGGACGAAATGGAAGGCAGGAAAACGATGTCGAGTCTTTCTTCCAACCTTTCCTCCATGCTACCTTCCAGCGGACCTTACCCAGATGACCACAGCCCTGCAGAGTCGGAGGAAGAGGGCCTGGCTGACAGAGATGCAGATCTGCCACCCTTCGATGAGGAGGTATAGTAGTTTCCTCTATATTTCTGGCGTAAATAATTCTTGGTGGATTAATGATTTGATATTGTAAAAGCAAAGCCAAGCTGGGAAAAAGCAAAAAAAAAGGTGTACAGACAAATAGGTGTCAGGGATGACAACTGCAGGGGTCAGAAGTAGAGTGTATTCAAGTAATAATGAACAGAAAATAGTAAACGAAAAACATGAAAATGAGTGTGGTTTTATTTAGCAAAATTGTAAAAAATGTCCTTTTTTTTCCACACAGGAAGAAGAGATCAGCCAGGAGGTGGCAGATCCTCAGGTGTCTGTCAGCCAGGAGGAGGCCGGGGTCAGTGGCAGCCAGGAGGAGGCCGGGGTCAGTGGCAGCCAGGAGGAGGCTGGGCCCAGTGGCCTGCAGCAGGTCCCCCCGGCCAGGAGAACCACCACCAGCCAGTCTTCTCCCCCCCAGGTGAGGCCATCAGGCCGAAGGAGGCAGTTGAGGCCTGTGGAGGAGGCAAGCCTCCGCATGATACAGGAGGCAAGCGCCATCATGAGGGCCCCCCTCAACCCCACAGAGGCCTTCAGTGCCTCATTGGCCCACGATTTGAATGAAGGGGAGGAGGACCAGAGAAGACTGGCAAAGGCCCTGATGAACCAGGTCCTTTGGTGGATGCAGAAGGGCCTGCTGACCCCAGACACTGGGCTATGTGACCCGGCCCGGCTTGCGGAACACCATCCTCCTGCTGCCACATCGACCCCACCTGCAAGACCCCGTGTTAGATCCGCTGGAAGGCTGCCTGGAGGGAAGGCTGGAAAGAGGAGGAAACGTTGATTCTCTGCCTTCCATTTCCTTCCACATAAAGGACATCTTGTTTGGACTACCACAGTTTGGGTTCCTTTGTTTCTGTGCTGCTGCTTCCTATTTTTGGGTTTGGCTCCTGAGGCTTGGAAGTTTATCCTTCACCATGTTGGAAATGCAAGTTTGCATATAGTTTGCTATCTATTCTAGTGCTGCCGTTCTGTTTATTTTTTGTGATGACATTTGCCTGAATAAAAGGCTTTTTGCTTTCATTTGAAAACATGTCTATTGTTTGTTATACTGTGGGGATTATTAGGCAGCAAACCTTTAATAAATATACAATGGGTCATTTACAAAGGACACACTCCTTGGGGGGGGGGGGACATTTGGTGTGCCAACATGGTTTAATATTCTCAAATGAAACACAAAAAAAAAAAAAAAAATAAATAAAAAGAAAAAAACATGTTAAAAAAAAATAAACTAAATGGTGACATAACTAGAAACAACAAAAAACAAAAAAAGATGCACATTCCTTTACAAAAATGACTACTATAAATTATGGAGGACCACCAACCAAAACACACGTCTGGCATAGAAAACATTATTAAAGGATTACATCACAAGCAAGAAATGTGACATTTCAGTATGGGACAACTCTATTGAAATTGCATCAGCAAGAGAACGGGGTTATTCTAGCAAGAGAAGAATTAATAAAACGAGGCAAGAAAATGTGGTTTAGTGCGCCTTTTTAAGACATTGTTCTCTTGCTAGAATAAAAGGTTTCTAATGACGAATGTGCCATATCCCAAACAAACGCGAGTTTTACCTGAACGAGCGCTCCCGTCTCCTCATTTGGACTGAGCATGCGCAGGGTTTTTGTACGCTGCTTTTGTGTACAGACGACCGAACATGTCTGACGGACACGATTCCAGCAGACTGTTTTAAAGCAAGACCAGGAAACAGTTGTTCGTTGGAAAACGGTCTGGCCGACGATTGTTTGCTGGAATCCTGTCTGTTACTGCCTACACACGAACGAACATGTCCGCTGAAACTGAAACCAGTTTCAGCAGACATGTTTGGTCGTGAGTACGGGGCCTCAAAGGAACCTATTTAGAAAATAAAAAAACAAACCTTTACAGCCCCTTTAATGCAATGATGACAGGTCATCTTCACATCACTGAGCTTCCAGCATTGCAGGCATTAACTTCCTTGGTTCCAACAATACAGTATATTGAAGAAGTTCTGACAGCCACCCCTATTTGTCCTCTACTCCATTCTTAAAAGTCTTTGAATCATTTTCACAAAATGGGGGAGAGGCGGATGAATGACAGGATCCCCTCTTCCACTCAAAGAGTGTGTTTCATTCTGTGTAAACAGTGCAAGGATTTTTCTGAATGAAGGAGAGGACATGATTTCTAAAGGCAATCCTGAGCTTGATTCACTGTAATTTCTTATCAAAGTCTGCCACTTTCCATCCATCAGTATCTGTCAGTCCATGTCCAACTAGTCTATCCATACTGATAAGTGTTTGATAGCTTGTGCCCATCAAACTCATTCCTTTTGTGTCAATCAAAGTTTGTCAGGCTGATTCGAAGGCTTAGAGCTGTTCAAAAACTGCATCAGACTTTAGCCTTGTGCATGTATATGGTCATAGAATTCTTTATGGATGTATTTGGTATAAATGATCCCATACATTGCCAATATATTATTCAGTTTTTCATTTTGTGATTACCACTTTGTACTTTTAATTTGTGGCTGTGCAAAGAATGAAAAGATATGCATTTCTAAATTCCTGCCTTCTGCTTACATTGCAGTAAAATGTGATTTACTCTTGGAAAACTACAGCTACAAAAAGTCAGAATCATGGAAATTACAGTGATAGTGAATAACAAAGTATCTACTTCTACAAGGCTAACCAATATTATGTTGTTCAAAATTTTTTTCCCCCCCATAATACATTTTTATTGAAGATGGAAAGAAAATTGCCCTAATGTGAACTTTATAGGTAGGTTTTTATTGAAGATGGAAAACGTTACAAACAGAATAACAAGTACTTCGTCATATCCCAATCAAATAGGGTGTGATTGAACAGCAAGAAATAATATAATAATATATATAATATATTGATTTACTACAGGCAAATAGACTATGCACTTTGCAAAGTGCAGTTGCTCCAAAGCTTAGTAAATAAGGTAAGGCTTCACTTTAGAAAGAATATCCAATCATATTCAAGGAAAAATAAAAAAAACTGCATTTTTGCTTGCACATGATGATTTGATGATGGAAGTCAGCGAAACTCCCCCAAATTTACTAAGCTTTGGCACAACTGCATTTGCAAAAGTAAACAGTAGACAGTAAATCAACTCATTTATCTGATAGCACAAAGGCAAGGCAGTTTCAGTATGTAAGATTTCCCAAGTTTCCGCGAGGGACCCAAGTTTGTGTGTGTCTATGGGACTTTCTGCCAGCTAGCCAGTGGAGGCTGGTGATATATTTTCTTTGTGAGGCCGCAAACAATCCAACTGCTGCCACCATCCCCCCAAGTTTGTTTGGCGGGGTCACAGGCATCCCCAGTCTATTACCAGCCCCACACATACCCATCTAGGTCGCGGGCGGCATCTCCTCCTCCTGGTGCTTCCCCTATGTCTCCTCCCTCCTTCTCTTTGATGGAAAATAGGATCACTTCTCCTCTTGACCAAATGGGTGACGGGTCTCAGGACCCACTTCTTGATTGACCAGGAGGAGAATCAGGAAGACAATAGTGAATATTAATTTGCTATTGTCATGCAACTGGGTGTGCTTGAGGCGCAGTGCTCTGCACCCCAAGCTCACCCTTTTTTTAAGCCTATTAGAGCCTCTGACCCCAATCACCTTCTTCTATGAAAAAAAACAAAAACATTGGCATCCATGTGTCCGGCGCCCCGCATGTAGATTAGAGGGACGGACGCATGCATTACGGGCCGCTACTACATCTAGCTTATACAAAGAAAATGGGAAATGCATTCTCGTAGAGCATTTTGTATATTTAAAGCAGATGTCCACCGAAAAAAAAATATTAAAAGCCAGCAGCTGCAAATACTGCAGCTGCTGACTTTTAATATTAGCACACTTACCTGTCCTGGAGTCCAGTGCTCGTCACTCTGCTGCCCCCATTGCCATCCTCGGTGAGGGAACCAGGAAGTGAAGTGCTCCGGCTTCACTGCCCGCTTCCCTACGGCGCATGCGCGAGTCATGTGTGCGGTGCTCACTGGTCCCTGCTGTGTTCTGGGAGCTGTGTGTTTACCAGAACACAACAGGGGGGGGGTCTGACGTCCTGCCCGCAGTCTACCCGCAGTCTGTGTGGCCGGAAGTGGGTGCACATACCTGTCTTTAGACAGGTATCTGCAACCGCCTCCCCCCTGAAAGGTGTCAAATGTGACACCGGAGGGGGGAGGGTTTCGATGAGCGGAAGTTCCACTTTAGGGTGGAGCTCCGCTTTAAGGCTTTCATTGACTTCCATTGTGTGTCATAGGAGCCTATTCAAAAAGGTTGGCCACATAATATTGATGATATACAGAAAGCTGTAACCTTTGGCAATTTACAGATTTTCCTTTACATCCGTATTGATCACTCAGTCAGCGCAATAAAATAATAATAATTGCTCATTGGTTGCTATGGGTTCCCTAAAATTGCATCAATGCATCAAACAGCGATTGAAAAAATAAAGAGTGAATTATCAATAATATGCATACTCAGGTATGATCTTTTTTTTTTTTTTCAATCAAGTTTAATTTTATTATGAAAAGTAGATGGTACATCAGATGTTATACATTAGATAAATATCAATACATTGTGATATAGAAATTCATATATTAATAGTACATTACATTCTAACAATACTTAGGTTCCAATGAAGGGATTACTCTATAGTCAGAGGTATAAAAAACAAAATTAAAGGAACAAACCCCTGTTTTTGTAAATCGATCCATCGGAGGTCTAATAATTATACTTATACTATATACTCCAACTATCACCCAATATAATTCGAAGTCATGGCAGTCTATAGTATTTGCCAAATCATAAGTAATACCATTTGACCTCTTAAGAATAATTAAATTCTATACCTCCCACCCCTAATCCTTGTATAGTTTCCCATTAATTCATTTCATCCCCCATTGCCAAAATATTTTCATATTGAGAATTGGAAGGGATAAAATGAAAAGATAAAGATTGAATAAACAACCATAAACTTTGTCAAACTGATATTTCCGGATTATTTAAAAAAATATTTTGACACCAGAAAATATCGTCAAACAACCATATCTAGATCTAGGATATTGTATGAATGTTTTGGGAATAAGGTCAATGTTAATGTCATTAGAGTTTTAGCAAAGTAAAATATGAATGTAATAAATGTGTATGATCTTATTTTTTTGTATGGATAAAAAAAAGAAAATTTAAATAAAGAGATTTATAAAAAAAAACAACCATATCTAGAAATTGTCTGAGGAAATGAATCCACCTCCAATATACTCTCCACAGGATCCATGAGTCAAAAGATATTATATCCAGAAATTCCAGTTTATCCAAATTGATCATAGAGTGCATCCAAATAGATAAAAAAAATAAATGTATATGATAAAGAAGAGTACCAAGTCATTAACAACATATTCACATATAGATAGTACCATATGTTATCTAAAAATTAGAAATAAAAGAAAATCTAAAGAAATCGAACCAAGAGGTGAACAGGAAGAAAGAAAAAGGAAGAATAGATGAGGACTAAAGATCAGAGAGGAAGAAGAGTAGATAGCCTACCTGCCAAGTGTATACAACAGAATACAGTGAATCACCATATTACAGTCACGTTGAATTTGATCTTTTTATACATTATGGGGCAGATCCACGTACGGGCGTAGCGTATCTAAGATACACTACGCCGCCGTAACTTACTTTATTTTTTCAAATCCTCAAAGAATGTGCGCCATAAGTTACGGCGGCGTAGTGTATCTTTGGCAGCGTAAGTGCGCGCAATTCAAATCGATGTGATGGGGGCGTGTTTTATGTAAATACGTTGTGACCTGCGTAAACAACGTTTTTTTTGAACGGCGCATGCGTCGTCTGTGGGGGTATCCCAGTGCGCATGCTCGAAATTAAACCGGAACAAGCCAATGCTTACGACGGTGACGTCATTCTACGCAAATCCCTATTCGTGAACGACTTACGCAAACAACGTAAATTCAAATTTCGACGCGGGAACGACGGTCATACTTAACATTGAGTACGCCACCATATAGCAGCTGTAACTATACGCCGGAAAAAGCCAAACGCAAAGGACGTAAAAAAAATGCGCCGGCCGGACGTACGTTCGTGGATCGCCGTATCTAGCTAATTTGCATACTCGACGCGGAATTTGACGGAAACGCCACCTAGCAGCCAGCGTAAATATACACCTACGATCCGACGGCGTACTAAGACGTACGCCTGTCGGATCGATCCCTCATTCCGTCGTATCTTGTTTCGTGGATACAAAACAAAGATACAACGCGGGAACTTTGAAATTATGCGGCGTATCAATAGATACGCCGGCGTAATTTCTTTGTGGATCTGCACCTATATGTGTTATAAAAAATGAAAACTGTGTTGCATATGGTGCTTGTAATAGCCTAATTCTGTATTCCATTGTTTCTGTTTTTTCACTCTAAAAGTTTACATTATTACTTTAATGTCAATTATGGTAAATAGTATAAGTTTTAGGGGTGTATTGCTGCATGCTAAAATCTAGTGACATGGCATCTTGTTTAGACAATAGCCACACGTTACAGCACAATGTCTATAGAATTTATACAAGTGCAAACATCTTGGTATGTACAGTTATCCAAGATGACTACAGGGAGCTTATAAAAATTGTATAATGTCCCTATTGCTTCCAACTCAACCTTGGCTTATTAAATATTAATATAAATGCTGTATTAGAAAGGCGAAGAGATCTTTTTGCTCTTTGTATGTACAGAGTCTGCATATTAATATTCTGTGTTTATAGAGCTTCATATAGACTGAAAACATAGATTTATTATAACAATTTTCAGAAATGATATGTACATCTATAACATACTTATCCTATCATGCACATATGCACGTACTGTAATCTTTTTTCTATGTACCTGATGCGTTCGTAAAACAAATTCCGTGGCATCTGAACACCATGCATAATGTCAGATTTTCCTGCTCACAAGCATATACCATTGAGTGAAAAAAAAAAAAAAGCACAATATTGTAAATTGCCTTCCCTTTGGAACCTATATTAGCCATGACTGCAGCATGTAGCATTTTGACTAATGAAATTGGGGGAAGGGTAGAAAGACTACTGAATTGATTATCTTAAGGGATAAATTGCAATACAGCTGTCTTAAAGAGCACATGGTGCAGCTCTGTCGATATCAGCAATTAGAATTCTCGCTAAAAAATGAAGTACCATTTTAAGAGTGGATAGATAAGGATTATGAATTTGTCACTGATAGCGCATAATATATGTAAACTAGAATCATTAGGACACTGGGATTAGAATTCAAAAAACATAACCCAAATTGGATTTGGGTTATCATAATCAGATTTATTATTAGGATTGTGGAATTAAATAGGGATATGACAATCTCTTTGATTTGTATGCATGGCCTTAATGCCTTTAAAATGTATTCACATATAACTGCTCACCCAAGGTATCTATTCGAAAAAGGATCTAGTTTTATCAATCAGAAAGTAAAGATGGATATAATTCAGAATAGAAATTCTTGGGAATATTTGTAGAACATTTGTTTCCTAAGGTCTCCTACACACGATAGGTTAACCAGAGGATAACGGTCTGATGGACCGTTTTCATCGGTCCAAACCGATCGTGTGTGGGCCCCAAAGGTTATTTAACCATAGGCTAAAAAAAAGACAACTTGCTTTAAATTTAACCTATGGATTCCTAACCGATGAGAAAAAAACGATTGTTAGTAGGCACAACCATCGGTTAAAAATCCAAAGACATGCTCTGAATCAAGTCGACGCATGCTTGGAAGCATTGAACTTAGTTTTTTTCAGCACGTCGTCGTGTTTTACGTCACCGCGTTCTGACACGATAGTTTTTTTAACCGATGGTGTGTACGCACGACGGACCGTCAGTCAGCTTCATCGGTTAACCTATGACAACGGTCCTTCAGACCGTTCTCATCAGATGGACTGATCGTGTGTAGGAGGCTTCAGACTCTTCATCGAAACTATGGCCAGGTTTAGCTACATTTGCACTTGATGTCAAACTAGCTCTTCTGTTTGCTCGCTCCCTTGCCTCTTACCCAAAGAGCATGGGATGATCACAATGACTAATGTGC
This sequence comes from Rana temporaria, assembly GCF_905171775.1. NCBI lineage: Eukaryota > Metazoa > Chordata > Amphibia > Anura > Ranidae > Rana > Rana temporaria. Next base: position 260,429,412 of record NC_053493.1, read on the forward strand.
AAAGTCCCTTAGAGAAAACTTACCCTGATTTCCTACACTAGATGATACAGTTATAAGAGCTTTACAGGAATTCCTTGGAATTATCTAAAGGAGTGGTAGTCATTTTTTCATACATTGGGCAGTTATATCTATTTTGGTTCTAAAATAGGCTACATTGATTGACTTATTTATAGTGCTCTTCAGATGTGACCCATTCCTGTGATCCTGGAGGGTGACTTCTGCTAAAGCTAATTGACTGGCTATTATACTGACTCCCTTCAAGTTACTAATGCAGAAACAGAATGTAGATGAGTACTTCTGCCTTTATTCTGTCTTTCCTACTATAGATACGTGTCCTGGATCAGTGACTCGGAAAGTAATGGAGCCAGAGGGGTCAGCCTAATAACTAGGCAGTTATCATTATCAGAAGTAGGCCAGAAATAGTAGCTTACATTTTATTCTTAGAAAATCTTTGCATGCTGATCCATTGGCTTCAGAACTTTCTGAATAATTTAACTGGGAAAAGAATTCAGACTTCATTTGCTGCAGGATGATCCCTTTAACCACTTACCTACAGGGCACTTACACCCCCTTCCTGCCCAAGCAATTTTTCAGCTTTGAGTGCTGTCGCACTTTGAATGAGAATTGTACGGTCATGTAAAACTGTAACCAAACATTTTTTTTATAATTTTCTTCACACAAATAGAGCTTTCATTTGGTGGTATTTAATCACTGCTGGGTTTTTAATTTTTTACAAAAAAAGACCAAAAATGTTGAAAAAAACATATTTTTTACTTAGTTTCTGTCAGTAAATTTTCTAACTACATGTAAGTAATTTTTCGCCTTCACTGATGTGCGCTGATGAGGCGGCACTAATGGACACTGATAGGCTGAGCTGGTGGGCATTGATGAGGTGGCACTTATGGGCACTGATGAGGCGACACTTATGGATACTGATTAGGTGGCACTGATGAGGAGACACTAATATGCCACACTTATGGCCACTGATAAGTGGCAATGATATGTGGTACTGATGAGCACTGATAGGCAGCACTGTTAGGTGGCACTGATGGGCACTAATAGGCGGCACTGGTGGGCATTGATCAACAGCAGTGATGGGCATTGATGGGCAGCACTGATAGGCGTTCATTTAAAAATATGAAATCCAAAATCAGTCAGGCAACTAGGATTTGCAGAAAGAAGCTAACCATGTAAGCCTCAATATAGGTTGTCAATATAGGTTGTCATCCATAGGTTCATTTGGAAAAAAGTAAAACAATAAACGTCTATGGCAAATGCATATCGGTATATACTGGTAAGTAAAGTCAGACAGGTTATGTTGATGTAGGCTAGAAGGAAACAAAAAAGCTCTCCACTAAACCAGTGCAAAACACTAATGTCGCGCACACATGACGAGAAAAATTCAATTTTTTTAATTGGTCGTGAAAAAACGGTCGTGTGTAGGCTCCAGAGCATTTTTTTTACGAGAAAAATGGCCATTAAAAATTTAGAACCTGCTCTATTTTTTCTCGTCGTTTTTTTACGTCATAGCTTTTCTCGTTCTGAAAAACAGTCGTGTGTAGGCTTTAACGACGGGGGAAAAAACACGCTTGCTCAGAAGCAAGTTATGAGAAGGGAAATTTGCATAATCAGCTCAAAGGGTGGCGCCATTCGAATGGAACTTCCCCTTTATAGTGCCGTCATACATGTTGTACGTCACGGCGCTTTGCTCGAGCATTTTTTATCACGATCGTGTGTATGCAAGGCAGGCTTGAGAGGAATCACGTAGAGACAAATTTTGTTTTTTTTTCCATGACATGAATAACGGTCGTGTGTACGCGGCATTAGAGCCTTCTTAAAACAGAAGGCATCTGCTTCTTATTTCCATCAAAATCAATATAATAGGAGATGTATTTCTTATTTTTAGTATAGCGGTTTGGGCCATGTAAATACTTTCTTTTTACACTGGAGCGTTATGTACATCCAGAATATTATAGAGACATTTATTCCAAACAATAGAATACATTTATAATAAATAAATGTCTCTTGCTTTATTTGTACTGTACCTTAGTGGCACTGAATGCACAGCTGACTCGGACGTCATTTGCCTTTTCCCCCCACTAATGTAAAATGATAAATAAAACCTTGGACGTGTGTGATTGGGATATGCAGATAGCTTCAGTATTAGAAAGGCTAAAAATATATATATATATATATATATATATATATATATATATATATATATATATACACACACACACACACACACACACACACACACACACACACACACACACACACACACACACACATATATATATATATATATATATATATATATAAAAATAAAATAATAATAATGAAAAGAAAGGCTCCATTGCGCAATGACAAATATAGCCCTTTGCAGTTTACATGTAATGAGCAATTCACACATGAGCACAAGTGAGTATTGATCATCACAGTGCTTTTACCACATCATCCTTGACTGGCAAAAAAAAAAAGTGTAAAGCTCTCTGTCATTGACAGTTTGCATGCTTATGGGCCGCACGAGCCAGTAAGAAACCTATATATGCACTGTAATTAATTGTAGCCAGGAGGGCCCCAGATAAATCTCTTCAGGGTCAGATGCAGCCCCAGAAGCAGCTGTCATTCTGTCATTCAGAAAAAAAAAAATCACATAATGGACAATTAAACAAATGTTCATATATCGCTCTGTGTTGTATGTTTCTTTGTTTATCTATCTGCTTTACTTAAATAGTTGAACCGCGGGGTGCCTGCAATAAACCTACTTAAAAAAGCACAAGGTGAGGCAATGAGGCAGCTGAATACATAATATATGCTAGATGAGCATGAGGCACGCATAATTATAAGGACATCTGGAAATTTTATATAATGCCTTGTAAGAATTTTCAGATTTCCTTGGTTTAAGTGCTTGTGCTTGATTATCTCTTTCTTGAATACATTTATAGCATGGGCAATAGGGATGTGAGTAATGATGAAAAGGAGAAAGGCGAGGTTGCTCTTTGTCGCAGTATGTTTGAGTCAATGAAATAAGGAACTTTTTGCTAAAAAAAAAAACCTATTCATGATCATGGGCACTAGCAAAGACAAACTGTTAAAAAATGCTAGGTTCCCAGTCACTGTATTGTCCTACAGTTTTATGTGTCATGATAATCTTTGCAATGTATCCCTGAGACATGGCCCATTGTGAGGCAATGGGGTTTTTGATTATTGTTCTATTTTTTGGATATTGGCAGTCTATTTTGGTCTTCTGTACCTCTTGATACACTGGTATGCTTTTCTTATGGCATAAAAAAAAAAAGAAAAAAGGCTAGGTTTGGTGTATGTGTAGCCAAACACCTATATATCACCTCTGAGACAATGAGCAGTCATTTGCATAGTTTTGTTGCGTATATTGCGGGATACAACTTGGTTGGGGTATAGGAAGATATGGGATTCCCATAGCACTTATTGATTTTCCATAGAACATTGGTTAGTAGATTTAGCCCTGAAAATGATGCAGTTCTAACATTCACAGTCTCTTCCCCCGCATAGTTTCACTGCAGACTATTTCTCCTCCTCCTCTGCACTGGTTTCTGCAGAGTATCACTACCCTGAACTTCTCTTGTACAAATAGTTTGCAGCAAAACTGTTAGATTCCTGTTTCATCACTTCCAGTAAGACAAAGAGGGATCACTCTGAATAAACCCCAGCTTGCTGGCTGTACTTTGTTAATGTAATAAAGTCTCTTGAATGGTGTTGCTTGAGCAAATCAATAAGCCAGAGGCATACAACACCTCTCCCCGGTGGCTCAGTGAGTTTGGTAGCTACACAGTCTCTTGGATGATATTACCAGAGTGCTTTGCAAAGCCAGAGATACTCGGTACCTCCCCCCGATAGCCCAGCAATGGCAGCACATGGCAATAAGCGGACTACTGCCTCTAGCCAGTCCATAACTGCAAACGCTGCATTCCCCGGCCACAGCATTCTGCACTACTCTCATTATTCCTCCTCGTGCTTCTTCCACACTGACCTTCTCCAAAGTGCAAGTCCTGTGTTCCCCGGTCACAGGAGCCTGACACTATCTCCATGGTGAAGATCTTTATCTAGGAATACATTCTAGCGGCTCCTCCAGCCCTTCTCCGCGGTCGGCACGTCCCCCCACGTGGGGACGCCCTGCTGCAACTGCCTAAACCTCCTTTCTCCTGTATCAATGAAATCCCCCTAACAGCATGTGACCTCAGCCTATAAAGGAGGCCTGCCCCCTGCCAATACCGAATAGGGATTGTTCAGAGCTCCTCACATGAGCTGCCTGTCACTCAAAACTTCAGGTCCAACCCCTATTCCAGAACAATCTTCCTGAAAGCAGGGGAGGCATCTCTGTCAGAGCACAGGTAATCACACCCACTACTGCACTGAACACTCCCAGCCCCAGATCAAAACAAGCAGGCCTAGTCTAGAGCACAGGCCTACCTAAATCTGCCTACACTGATACCCTAAACATAGAATAATCCTACTCTAGCACCTAAGTAAAGGCTGTGCACCTCTTCAGGTCAACACTATAGCAATATTACTGCTACAGGGCGGCACCAGTGCACTAGATCATATATATATATATATATATATATATATATATATATATATATATATATATATATATATATTATATATATATATAGTGTGTGTGTGAGCCAGCTCATTCGGCTTGGTCGTGAAGGAGGGGTAAATCTTCCGGAGGTCGAGTGGTTAAAAAAGTCTACCTTTAATATCACTTTATTCATTGGGGGGATTGCGACCAAAGGGTTTACAGCCAGACAAACCTGTAAAGCTTGCCATACAGGCATCGATTTTTTTTAACAAGTTGAACGAGTTAAACAAAATAAATCTAACAAGTTTTCCCCTCCCCACTAAACAGTGTGAATAAACAAACTTCCCATACCTGCCAGTGTATTCCCATACCTGCCAGTGCAGATGACCTTGGCTGTCAGAATACCCAAACAATGTTCAACCGTCAATTTCTCACATGGCTCCTTTGACAAAAGTTAATTCACATAGGCAAATTTTGACTGATTTAAAGGGGCTGTAAAGGTAAATGTTTTTTCACCTTAATGCATCCTATGTGGGGCCGAGTGATAGAGTTTTGCTCGCTCGCAAGAAGATGGAAAGCTTTTGCGAGGAGGAGCCGAGACAGCCACCGATGGACCCCAGAAGACAGGGTTAGGGGCCACTCTGTGCAAAACGAGCTGCACAGTGGAGGTAATTATAACATGTTTGTTATTTTAAAAAAAAAGTTTGCCTTTATTGACCCTTTAACATCCATCTCCCTGAAATTCGAGCCATGTATGGAATCCTTTAGTTATGACCACCTCTTTTTAGTTCTAGTTCTAATCATGGAACTCTTGATAATGCTATACATACAGTATGCTGAAAATCTAGATTTCTTGATAAGGAGGCCTACTTACCTAAAAATAGATGACGTTTATAATCCACAGCCATAGCAGTGCCTGTGTATTGCAAGTTTAAGGCCCCGTACTCACGACCAAACATGTCTGCTGAAACTGGTCCGCGGACCAGTTTCAGCAGACATGTTTGGCCGTGTGTAGGCCCGAGCGGACCATTTTCGGGCGGATCGGACAGGTTTCCAGCGGACAACTATTTCCTGGACTTGCTTTAAAACAGTCCGCTGGAAACCTGTCCGCCCAGACATGTACGGTCGTCTGTACAGACCTACCGTACATGTCCTGCCGCCCGCCATCCCTCGCATGCGTCGAATGACTTCGATGCATGTGTGGAAGCATTTTAAAGGCAGGCCGCCATTGTCGCGGCGACACCACGGACACGCCCCGCGTATTGTTTACGCGCGGACCTCTGTTCGATGGTGTGTACAGCCATCGAACAGAAGTCCCCGGGCAGTCCCCGGGCAGACATGTCCGATGAAAACGGTCCGCGGACCGGTTTCATCGGACATGTCTGCTCGTGAGTACTCGGCCTCAGACTCAGGCCTCGTACACACGACCAAGCTTCTCGGCAAAAACCAGCAAGAAACTTGCTGGGTTTTTTTTTTGCCGAGGAAACCGGTCGTGTGTACACTTTTCGACGAGGAAACTGTCGAGGATCTCGCCGAGCCAAAAAGAGAGCATGTCTTCTTTTTCCTCGACGGGAATGGTGAAATTTGCCTCGCCGAGATCCTCGACAGCCTGACAAGGAACTCGACGAGCAAAACGATGTGTTTCGCCCGTCGAGTTTCTCGGTCGTGTGTACAAGGCTTCACATGAAGTTTACAAATGCAAGTTCCTTTTGTTGGTTACTAACTGAATTCCTCAACTACTACATAGCACACTTATGAATTAAGTGGCATTTAAATGGGTGACCAGGGTTTTTTTTCTCAGAAAATAAGTGCAGGAATGCAAGCACAACCCCCCAAAACTGCTCCCCCCCAGGTTGCGCTACGTGCAGAGTTCCGGGGTGTGCTTGGTACATAGTACAGAGTTTAGGGATGCACTACATGCAGAGTTCAGGGGTTGCGCTGCATACAGAGTGCAGAGTTTAGGGTGCGCTACACACAGAGCACAGAGTTCAGCATTCTTCCACAGCTGCTTACCTCTGCATCTACCATCCACATCTTACTTTGACCTCTCTACAGCCTCTATATTCGACTCTCCCTCCACTTCACCTATCCCCTTCCCTTAAAAACTCCACCATCTTCCACGTATCTTACTTTTGTTGCTGTATTAAGCTAAAGCACCCAGCCGTCTCTAGTACCTCTCCGCATAAAGTAGGTTACTCCTCCTCTCTCACTTGCAGGGAGATCATTTAGTGGGGGTATCGGCATCTGCAGTGGACCCTGGACACCTGCATCTCTCTTGTTCCCATCCTGCTCTCAGTGGGAGCTGCTCAGGGGATCAGATCTGTGGGAGCCGTTGGAAGACAAGCTACCACTGGTAAACACCGAAACTGGACTTCTGTGTTTACAAGTGATAGTGATGAGCAGAGAGCAGAAGGCCTGAACCAAAGGTGGTGGAACAGAGTTCCACCAAGTTCCAGCTGAAAAAAAGTCCTGCCCACTACTAACCACCACCACATTGAAACCCCAACAGCCAAATAATGAAACCCACATGTATACAATCATAGGTGTGACGTGACCATCATTTTAAATGTGCTGCAATAAATTAACACCACTAGAGCAAGTGAATGCCCACCACAGCCATATCTAGGGAGAGACCACCACAGCTAGATCTAAGAAGTAAAAAACAAACAAAAAAACAAGCAAATTGCACAAGAGAGGAATTCCCTATTCATCAACCAGTAAACAAGGAAAAGGGGGGAAAGGCAGAGAAAATTAACAAGCTATAAATAGATCTATAGATTATTTATTAATCCCAGAAAGTTGATGTAAACGAGCCCATAAAGTCTGTATCCTGCTCTACAGAACACCAGTGGCTGCTCCTTACAAGAGTGAAGTGACCTATGAGAAAATAAAAAGGAACAGCAGAGAGTGCCAGAAGAAGTGACATCACTGTGTGCCCGTGTGTTCCAGCATTGCCCTCTGCATTAAATGGCTCATCTTACAGCAGTATCTGATCCTGCTGGTGGCCACGGCAAAATCCCGAAAAGGGGCGGACTGACCATTCGGGCACTTTTCGAGGACCCAATGCCGCTAGGGAGCCCCATCAGGGTTGCCAGCCTCAGTAAAACCAGGGACAGTTTGTAAAAATCTGTGTTTTTAAAAAAATCCCAAGATTATAGCTGCCCACCTCTCCAGTACCTTTTCATTGTGTGTATGTATATTCTGTGTGGGAGGAGTGAGGGACAGAGGGACAGAGGGACATTGCTCCAAATCAGGGACAGTCCCTCGAAATCAGGGATAGTTGGGAGCTATGATACAACAGACAAACCAAATGTCAACATGCTAGTTCTGCTCCGGTAGATTGGAAAGCAAGAGAAGGTTGCTGAATTCTGAGTGTGTCATGTAAGGTCACTGGAACTGTGAATGCAGACTCTGATCCTGGTTCATCTAGCGCAGCTAAATCAATAGCATGAAGAAATTCTCAACTGAAATGAGTCATGTGTAGGTAAAACAGTGTAAAATAGGCAAAAAAAAAAGAGCAGTTCCTGCAGAACAGAGGATAGAAACCTCAAACAGGTAGAAAGACTTTCAAATTGTAAAACCTTTTACATCATCAATGAACTTGCACACACGTGGTCAGCAATTGTCCAACTTTGAAATAATTTTGCCTCCGATGTCATTTAGGGCCTGTTCACACTGTCAGCGGTTATCTGTGTTTTTCTGCACTGGACAAATGCAGGTCACGTTTATGCCTCGTACACACGGCCGGACTTTCCGGGAAATTAAGTCAGACGGGAAAGTCCGGCCATGTGTAGCCTCCATCTGACTTTTTTTGTCGGAAGTCCAACAGACCATAGATAGAGAACCTGTTCTCTTTCTTTCCGTCGGACTTCCGACGGACTCATGGTGGACTTTAGCACGGTCAAAAGTCCGACCTTGTGTAAACGCATCAGGGTACATAGAAAACAATTGCTTTCTATGTGCCTCATTCACATCACAATGCTGATGTGATGCGCCATAAGCTGCAGTAACATAACTGCATTTTTCCATAGCACACTGGATAGCTCTGATTTGCAATCATATGAAAGCACTGTCATTAGCTGGCACTTCAAAATAAAGTTTAGAAAAAAAAGGAGAAAAATGAAAAAACAAGTGCTGACCCATGCATATGTTTTGTACTGCTCCCGGCCTTATCACTAGCCGGCACAGTGAAATGCTGCGTTTACCATGCGGGATAGTGTGAAGCTAGCCTTAGGCCCCATACACACGATAGAATCCATCCGCTGAAAAATCCCAGCAAATGGGTTTCAGCGGATAGATCCTATGGTGTGTACACTCCAGCGGATCTGTTTCCGCGGATATTTCTCCCCTGGGATGGATTCCAGCAGATCGAATATTTGCTGACATGCCAAGCAAATCCATCTGCTGGAATCCATCCCAACGGATGGATCTGCTGGTCTGTATAGACTCACCGGATCCATCCGTCCGAAGGGATCCCCCGCATGCGTCGTAATGATTCGACGCATGCGTGGAATTCCTTATATGACAGCGTCGCGCACGTCGCCGCGTCATAATCGCGGCGACGGCGCGACACGTCATCGCCAGAGGATTTCGGCGCGGATTTCAATGCGATGGTGAGTACACTCCATCGCATTAAAATCTGCTGAAATCCTTGAGAGGATTTATCCGCGGAAACGGTCCACTGGAACGTATCCGCGGATAAATCCTCCCGTGTGTATGGGGCCATACTCTCCACTTCCTCTCTTTTCTGCATTCTGTGAATGAACAAGGGGAGAGGAAGGGCTGGTAAACAACAGGATCTCCGCTTGTCTGTTCACAGATCATGACCAGATTACATGATTTTCTGTGCATGGATGAGAGAGAGGAAGGGGAGACTTATTAACACAATATCTGTACCAGTATTACTGGCACAGCCAAGTTTTTATTGGCATTTCCAAAAGTTACAAAATACAATAGTCCATTAGCAATATGATTTAAGGTAGATAATAAGGCAAAAAACATATTTCTTATTTTATTTATATTTTTGATATAGTAAGTAAGTAGCTCAGGGACCGGCCTCAGGAGGGCAAGAAATTAGAATGGGCGGCACACACACATAAAATTTACTCTCACAGTGACACTGACAGCAGTGTGTAGCAGCACAGATGATGATGACACCTCACCGACATGACATGTCCTCTCCTTAGTCACAGTGACAGTCTCTCCCCAAGCCTAGTGGTCCCTTCTGTCCACTTAAGTCTAAACAGCACTGACTGTCCTGGTCCCAGCCTGCATTGCACCGCTCTGCTTGGCTCCATTGCACCATGACATCACACGACATGCTCAGGCACCGCCTCCACCAGAGTTGCCCGATTACACTGTAGCAAACACTCGGATGGTCCCAGCCGGCTTCGGACCAAGCCGAGCGTCACAGACATATTTTTTACTGGCAACCTTTTACTTTTACTGGCAGGAGAAAATTGCCTGTTTTTTACTGACTGCCAGTAAAAATACTGGCGGTTGGCAACACTGACCTGTACTGTATAAAAAGTTTTGCAAGCAATATCTTTGGGGTGGTGTTGGTAGCGGTGTATACTAAACCGTCCTTGCCATTGAAATCACTGGACAGCGCTGCCGAAGTGTCTGCAAAGTACTTCGGCAGAGGGGCTTTTATATTTTTATATATATATATATATATATATATATATATATATATTATATATGTGTAGCGCCCTGCTCCTGATGACCAGGCGCTATGTTAAATTTAGTGGGTGTCTGAGCTGATAACTAGCTCAGAATTTGTTAATTAGAGCTAAATCAACCTCTGTTCCGGCTTTGGCTGTGCTTGGAGGGATTTCCCTTTGTTTGACCATAGGTGGCAGGTCAGGGTATATTGGGTGTCTTTCTCCAGGGACAGGCCAGTGGGAGTGGTCTCTCCGCTGGGCATGCTGGGGAAGGATACTTAAGGGGCGGACGCCATTGTTTGGGGGCCCCTTTTCCGCCTTGTGGCCCCCCTGGCAAGGTATGTGCTGCACGATTTTTGGACTCGGGGCCATGTTGGCCCAAGGCTGTGTTCCTGCCAGGTAGGCCCAGTCGTCCTGACTGGGGGCCTACGCTTTGAAGGTGATCCTGTGCTGTATGTCCTGTGGAAGGAAGCCGCTTAATGGAGGAAACCAGGGGAGGACCTGTCCCGGAAAGGACCTAGCGGAAGGCTGGTACTTTGGGAGAGGCCTATTAACCTTATTGGAGGATGTACCATAGTATACGAAACCTTACAGTGTGCCGGGTTGGCTTAAAAGCTCTAAGACTGTAAGGCTGGATATCCAGGTACCAAATCTTGTGGCAGAGGATTCCGTAATCGTTCACTTTTGCTGGCAACCAGTCTGTGGAAGAGACTGTTACTGATCATTGTTCGTGCTTCATTCCGGCTGCTAGGCCAGGTGAGAGGGGCCTATCCGAGTGAGCAATACCCACTCGAGAGGAAGTGGTGAGTGACTAAATTGGGACTTAGAAGTTTTACCCAGTGATCTGTACTATGTGCCTGAACCTTCCCCTGTTCCTCCATCCTTCTACTTTCTTGCAAGTTATGAGAAAAATAAAACCTAACAGCTAAAGGTTTCACAACATTGTGTGGACATTGGAGTTCTTTACAGACTTTCTTCCCCTAGACAACGAACGTTGAGGTAACGTGCAAGGCCCAAATCAAATCCAGCAGCTCCTACGGGGGTAGTGCTACATATATAATGAGCAGGGTTCTCCGATTTGAATTGTAATGTACTGTCTGCCCTCATGTTGTAAGGCATTGTGTAAACTGTTGGTGCTATATAAATCCTGAAAAAAATAAATAAAATATATATATATATATATATATATATATATATATATATATAGAGAGAGAGAGAGAGAGAGAGAGAGAGAGAGAGAGAGGGAGAGAGAGAGAGAGATACATATATCTATATATCTATATATATATATATATATATATATATATATCTACTGTATATATATATATATATATATATATATATATATATATATATAGATACATAGATATATATATCTATCTATATATATATTTTTTCATATACGCATATATAAACTGAGCTATAGGAGGTAGTATCGTACATTCTCTGTACATAAAATGACACAAGTAATTTTGAGGTGTCTTCTTTAGTGGCTTTTAAGGCTCTACTGCCCTTTCATCTGGCAGATTACTGGTAATCAGTTGCAATCAATGGGAAAACACCAGATGAAGAGGCCTAAGAGCCAGAAAAGGTTGCAAAAATCTCCATTATTGCTAGCTATTAAAGGTAGCACCATTAAATTATATTCATTCTTTTCTTCTGTATTTCTCTGAAATCATGTATATTGTGTTTACAGATCATAATTTTGCACACAGGGGCTAGATCTGCAAAAAAATGATTTCATTACATTTTATATCATACATTTAAAACTGAAAGAACTGGAATTCTTGTCCACGATACACAATAAAACTATTGTTCTATTTTCTATTAGCTCTCTTTATATTTTATTTTGTGTGCACTTCTCTCATTTTCCTATTCATACAGTGCAAGAATATGGATTGCATGGAATGAGTACAATTAATCATATGACTCTATCGGTCCTCTGTGACTATACAGTAACCGCAGACAAGTAAAAGCCTATGTGTGAACTGATATGGGTGCTATCTAGGATATGTGCCAAATCTGAAGTGTTTCCAACGATAGCTATCCAAAGGAGATTTTTGTGCCTGTAGGAAGGTTTCCCAGGGACAAAAATATACCTTTTCTTTTCAGGTAACTACAGTTCCTCTGTATATTCAAAAGAAATCTGTGGAAATAGATATGTGTGCTGCCATTGCTGACATCTTCTGAACAGGGGCATAACTACAATTCATACTCTGTAACATGTAGCAACATAAAGTATGTCTAAATCAAGGACAGGCAGCAGCAGAGCTGTTATCATAGTCAATGCACTACTAGGGATCAGTGTATTGAACAAAAGTTGCCAAAAGAAAAGCAGGAGTTCAGGAAATAAAAGCGGCCAGCGTATCCCTACAGCAATTTGCACAGCCGTGCCAACCGGCCGCAGTATAATGACGGTCAGCAAGCAGTTAAAGCTGAATTCCAGCAATTCAGCTACTTTGTAAAAAGTGTAGGAATACCATGAGTTAAGTCCAAGGAGCTGCATGGCATCTCCTGAACATTTCTCTGATACTTATATCAGATTATGGCTCAGCCAGAGCATTTACTGACACTCAGGGCTGTGAGAGAGGAGACAGAGGCACACAGAGCTATGCCTGCTCCTCTCCTCTGCTTCCAGTTCTTTCAATCAGTTCACATATTACAAAGGCTTCTGTGATTGGGCAGGAAGAGCTGAAGGGCAAGCATAGCAGCTGCACCAACTCTAATGCCGCATACAGACGGTTGTTTTTTGTGATGAAAAAAAACGACGTTTTAAAAAACGTCATTTAAAATGATAGTGTGTGGGCAAAACTTAGTTTTATGTCTTCAAAAAAACGACAAAAAAAATTCGAACATGCTTGAACTTTTTGTGTCGTTTTTCAAAACGTCGTTTTTTACTTCACAGAAATTGACCGTGTGTAGCAAAAAACGACGTTTAAAACGACGTTTTTACACCCGCGCATGCCCAGAAGCTAGTTATGAAGCAAGCTTCAATGGAAAAAAGTGGTGAAACGTAACCTCGTTTTGCTAGAGCATTGTGAAAAAACGATGGTGTGTAGGCAACTTCGTCTTTGAAAATAATGTTTCAAAAACGTCGTTTTATTTCATGATTTAAAACGTTGTTTTTTTTCATCACAAAAAACGACCGTCTGTACGCAGCATTATGTTGGGAATGCTCCAACCTGATGCATCAGCTTTAAACTTTCAGAAATACAGCAATAGCCATCTGGGCTCTTAACCTCCCTGGCGGTATGATTCTTTCTGAAAAAACATGCTGAAAGCGGTACAATTATTTGCAAGGAAATTTGCTGTTTTATACTGTAGGCCTGTAATTTTTAGGAATAACTCACTTAAATCTGACCAAACAAGAATCTAATAGGCAACCCGGGTATGACATTTTTTTAAAAACAAAATTTTAAATTATAATATAATAAATAATTATAAATAATTATAGCAAGTAATAATATAATTAAAATAAAAATTATTCAATAATGTAATCAACTCAAAATCACTGAAATTTGCTCAGTTGCAGAATTGTTGCTGTCATTATTTTTTTTTTTTTATGACGAATTTCCCCGCAAATCGCTATCGCACAATTCTGCAAGTGATTATAATTTATTATCGCTGTTTTCTAGCTGATCTAAAACCATTTTTGACATAAAAAGACACTTTTGGTTGCTATGGACAATCTACAGTTTGCAGGCAGAAAGAAAGGTTTTTATTATATAAAATGACATGTAGGACACTGGGCAGACCACTAGGGACAAGGGGGTGTGTATTTTTTACATACAGTACTGTAATCTATAAGATTACAGTATACTGTATGTATAGTGTTTGTTTACTTTTTTGAATTTGGCGCCGATCTCCGCTCCCGTGCGTCGTAACGTCGCAGGGAACGGAGATCGGCGGCACAGGAGGACGCTGTGTGAATCGAGCGAGGTCTCGCTCGCTCACACAGCGTGGTGACATCGCTGGATCCAGGAGAAGGTAAGCCAGCACGCGCTGCAGGCTCTGCATATCTACCCCGAGCGGTTACCGATTTTGGTAGAAAAAATCAACCCCGAGTCACGCTCGGGGATACCGCCAGGGGGGTTAAAGTAGGGTGACCAGACATCCCCGGTTTCCGGGGACAGTCCCCGGATTGAGGACACTGTCCCCTGACCAAGTCTGTCCCAAGTTTTGTCCCCGGATTGGACAGGGGCTGGGGCAATTTCAAAGACAGTCAGTACAGAATTAAAAAAATTACAAGCCCCCACTTCACCGCAGCTACTATCTTAGTGCGATGTATTCTTTTTGCATTATCTGTGCCCCTTTCTGATGATCATGTGCTGGTCGGATCGGAGGGAATATTTATTCAGCTCCGCTCGCATGTTCTTCTGCCTTGGCTCAAGTCCCGGTCAGACGCCTGCCTGCTTATCTGCTCGCCTTCCCTGGTGGAGTGATCTTTCTCCAGTAGCCAGGGCCTGGATAGTAAAACTTGACAGGCTGTGAGGCATGTGGCGGCAACGGGCAGAGAGTCGATGATTGCCGCCATTACCCCGGATTTAATTTAAAAAATCTGGTCACCTTTTCTTAAAGGCGACGTACAGGTACGTGCCTGTGCCCAGCCGTGCCATTCTGCCGACGTATATCGGTGTTAGGCGGTCCTTAAGTGGTTAACGCTCCATTTGTCCTTCCCTACAATGTGGCCATGGAACCAGATGGCCCGATGTATAGATAAAGGGCCAGATTCAGAAAGAGATACGACGGCGTATCTCCTGATACGCCGTCGTATCTCTGAGTTCCACCGGTCGTATCTATGCGCCTGATTCAGAGAATCAGTTACGCATAGATATCCCTAAGATCCGACAGGTGTAAGTGTCTTACACCGTCGTATCTTAGGCTGCAATTTCACGCTGGCCGCTAGGTGGCGCTTCCGTTTGTTTACGTGAGGAATATGCAAATGACTATTTACGTAGATTCAGAAACGAACGACCGCCCGGTGTTTTTTTTTTACGTTGGTTGCGTTCGGCTTTTTCCGGCGTAAAGTTACCCCTGCTGTATGAGGGGTATGTGCGGCGTATCCTATGTTAAGTATGGCCGTCGTTACTGCGCCGAATTTTGAAATTTTTACGTTGTTTGCGTAAGTCGTTCGCGAATACGGCTGGACGTAATTTACGTTCACGTCGAAAGCACTGACGTTTTGCGGCAGGTTTTCAAGCATGCGCACTGGGATGTTTTCACAAATGGCGCATGCGCCGTTCAAAAAAACGTCAAATTCGCAGGGTCAAGACAAATTTAAATAAAACACGCCCCCTACATCCTCATTTGAATTACGCGGCCTTAAGCCGCAACACATACGTTACGCCGCCGTAACTAAGGGCGCAAGTTCTTTCTGAATACAGAACTTGCGCCCAAAGTTAGAGCGGCGTAACGTTTCGGAGATACGTTACGCCGGCCGGACAGATACGCTCAGGTATCTGAATCCGGCCCATAGTGTTTTTTTTAAGATTGGGTTAAACTAGGCCAGGTATTTCATGAAGGCATTTGTGTCTCATGATCACATGTGCCTGTTAGGCCCCGTACACACGACCAAACATGTATGCTGAAACTGGTCCGCGGGCCAGTTTCAGCATACATGTTTGGTCGTGTGTAGGCGCGAGCGGGCCGAATTCCAGCAAACATTTGCCCGCCGGGCCTTTTCCCAGCAGACAAATATTCCTGGACGTGTTTTAAAACCGTCCGCTGAAATCCTGCCCGCTCGGACATGTACGGTCGTCAGTACAGACCTACCGTACATGTCCGAGCGCCCGCCGTCCCTCGCATGCGTCGAATGACTTCGACGCATGCGTGGAAGCCTTTAAATGCCAGGCCCGCCCACGTCGCCGCGGCGACGACGCGGACACGCCCCGCGTAGTGTTTACGCGCGGACTTCTGTACGATGGTTAGTACAGCCATTGTACAGAAGCCCTCTGGCAGACATGTACGGTGAAAACGGTCCGACGGACCGCTTTCATCGTACATGTTTGCTCGTGTGTACCGGGCCTAAGAAGTGTCTGTGTTGCTTTTAGTCACCAGTCATCTTTGTCCTTTCATTCTGAAACATGCCCTAGAAAAGGAGAAGCTTTTTGATTACATGTATTTAGAGTCAATATAGCTATTTCTTCAAATAAATTCTATCAACGGCTTGTGAATTTATTTCTTACTACAAGAAAAAATAATAATGTGCCCATGCATTACCCCGGTGCATTAGACTGACTTGGACAGTAAATCATTTGATTCATGTGCCCTAATTGACTTCCAAAGCTTCTCGCTTTGGTTGTATGAAATCTTCAATAAGTATGTGGTCATCTTGACACAGTTTTTGCAGACATGGCAGCGAGAGATTTGACTTACACGATAATGGCCTGGTCTACTGAAGTGTGAAATGACGTGAAGTGAATCTAAGTGCAACTGTGTTCACTTAAGACATGCACTCATCTGCAGGGAAATTCGAAGAAATAGACTTTTTTTCACATGCGTGAATGGTTGAAGTGAACACATGTGTATCTCACTTTAGTTCACTTCGCTTCACAGCTCTATAGACAATGGTAAATTTGGTCCTAAATCTCAACATTTGGTTATCAACATATGTAGCCGTATTTCTCAAAGATCGGGCCATAGCATCCTTTGATTATGCTGAAAAGGAGGCAAAGCTTATACTATATGTGCTCATTGAACCTTATTGACATACACTGAATGGGAAGTCAAAGGAAGCTGCAGCCTCCTTAGTAAGAGACACCAACATAATTAGCTTCAATGTTTCCTGCTTCCCTCAAATGTGCAGTTCTTTCCACTCTCATCTAGCCATTATCCAGGTTGGGAAAACATTGGGACAGCTGGTCTGCCTGTATTTCAACTGATTTATTTATGAATTTTCTGTTTTCAAGTATACTGGCATACTTGCTGAACGTTCTCTGCATAATGCTTTAATTTTATAAAAAAAAAAAAAACAGTTTTAGTCACCCATTAACCCTAATCTCAGTAAAAGAATACATGCAACATCAGATGAATCTTCCTCTCATAACATCTTCTGAATGCATGTATATCTAGAGCATTTATTTATTTACTTTTCAATACATTAGTGAAGTGTTAGGCCTCGTACACACGACCGAGAAACTCGTCGTAAAAGAAACATAGGGCAAGATTCTGGTATAATCAGCGGCGGCGTAGCGTAAGGCATTTACACTACGCCGCCGCAAATTACTGGAGCAAGTGCCGTATTCTCCAAGCACTTGCTCCGTAATTTGCGGCGGCGTAGTGTAAATGGCCCGGCGTAAGCCCGCGTAATTCAAAGGGGGCGGCTTGTATTTAAATTAAGCGCGCCCCCGCGACGATCGAACTGCGCCGGGCATAAAAATAGCCCAGTGCGCATGCTCCAGCTCACGACTGAAAACGTCAATGACGCCGACGTGAGCGTCATTGACGTAAAGTCGTATTCGCGGACGACTTACGAAAACGACGTAAACGATGGAAAAAGCCGACGCTGACCCGACGCCATACTTAACATACGACGGACCTACGTAAACTTGCCCCTCATAATAGCAGGGGCAAGTTTACGCTTACGTAAACGTCGTAAATTCTCTGCGTCGTCCGCGCGTACGTTCGGGAATCGGCGTAAATAGCTAATTTCCATGGACGACGGGGAAAACGACGAGGCGACACCTAGCGGCGGGAAAAAAAATTGCATCTAAGATCTGACAGCGTAAGAGCCTTACGCTTGTCAGATATAAGGGATATCTATACGTAACTGATTCTAAGAATCAGTCGCATAGATAGGCCAGATTATGACTTACGACGACGCAAATGGCCTTGCGCCGTTGTAACGCCTTTGAGAATCTAGCCCATAGTTTTCCTCGACAAGGTCCTTGTCAGGCTTGTCAGAATCTTGTCAAGCTTTCTTTGCGTACACACCGTCAAGACAAAATCTCGTCGCTCTCAAACGCGGTGACGTACAACACGTACGACGGCACTATAAAGCTGAAGTTTGATTCCACTGGCGCCGCCCTTGGGGCTGCTTTTGCTAATCTCATGTTACTGCATGTTAAGTAAAAGTTTGGTGAGAGACGATTCGCGCTTTTCAGTCTGTTACAGCACGACGAATGTGCTATCTCCATTACGAACGCTACTTTTACCGAAGGTGCGCTCCCGTCTCATACTTTATTCTGAGCATGTGCGGATTTCTAAGCATACACACGAACATGTTTCTCATTGTAAACCAGCCCGACGAGAAACACAACAAGGAAATTGAGACTCCCGACGAGGAAAAAGAGAACTTGTTCTGCTTTTTTCTCGTCAAGATCCACAACAGTTTTCTCGACGAAAAACATACACGCGACCGTTTTCCTCAGCAAAAAAGCTCTGCCACCAAGTTTCTTGATGGATTTTGTCGAGGAAAACGGTTGTGTGTACAAGGCCTCAGAATCTCCGCAAGGTCCTACTGCTGTGTCTTGACTTGGTGGGAATGCTGAATCTCTCTATTTGTCATAATGACTCCTTCAGATCTTGCTATCTAGGGATCTCCTGTCTGCTCTTTTGTTTTAAAGAATACCGGACACAAGCAAAAGTGTTCTTTGGCATGTATCAGCTCTCTGATTATGTAATATCTCGTTTTCCACATATTCACATGTCATGATACACACCTACTTATTCTCTGTATGGGTGTAACTATTGACCTATTTGTTTTAGGAATAGACGATAAAAATAGAAGTGCAGTATGGTTTGTCAAAGCTAGGCAGATGTCTTTTTTTGCATTATAGCTGGACCATAGGTGTGTGCAGCCTATTGCATTAGGGTGTGCACCTCCAAAGCTCAAACACACATGCAAGTGTGTATATATATCATAGGTGTGCGCACAGGGTGTGCCAGATGTGCCCAGGCACACCCCAATTGCTCTGTGCAGCACATATTCCCCCTACTGCTCTGGCTCCCCCCTCTTTCCCCCCACAGTGATGCTGGCTTCCCTCCTCTCCTGCAGGGTGTTGCTGCAGGGATGTTTAAGGATAAGTGAAGGAAGGGGCCGGTAAATATTTAATTCACCAGGCCCTTCCCCTTCAGAAGGGACATCGTGAGAGATCGGTAGTGTGTGCTTGAGCTTTGGGGTGCACACCCTAATGCAATAGGCTGTGCACACTTATGATATTTATATTCTATACATATATATATATACACACTTACATATATATATACTATATATGGCAGTAGAGCAGTGGACGACGTCAGTAGGGCAGAGTTTGGTGTCAGTATTTAATTTTTATTATTGTTTTTATTATAACTTTTTTACAATTTTAATATTTTTTACAATATTTTTTTATAATTTATTATTATTTTTTAGGAACAAAAAAAAAAATCGGTGCTACAAGAGACACCAAAAAGGTCGGACTTTGAAGGAATAAACAACAATGTGAAGGTTTTAAGAAAAAATATTTTTTACAATTTATTAGAAAAAATACATGGTATTATCACATAAATGTACAATATGGATAAAAATCGTGTAAGATGATAAAGTATACATAGTGAGGCCTTGCATATCAGTATACATAGTGAGGCATTGCATATCGACGCGTTTCACCGTAAGCCTTCTTCAAGGATTGAGCAAGGTTCAATGAAGAAAACAAGTCTCACTATCTTAAAGTGGTCTTGTCCTTATGTACAGTTAGGACTGTCTCCCAGGGGCACATCTACACCTCACATGTTTAATATTCTTGTTTTGGACACTGCGTCCTCCCTGTTTCTTCTGCGTAAATGATTTGGCAGCTAAGGATTCCCTCATGGTGGTTAACCTTCGGATCCCTGCAGTACTTTATATATTTTGTCACATGTGACCTCCATATGCCCCTGCTTTTTGAGTATCTTACTTCTATGTAAAGAGAATCCGTCATCTGTGGTTTACTAGGCTGCGACCTGTTTGAACATTCTCTTGTCAGTGTGGATTTTTGAAATATTTAGAAAATGTTGTCCATTGGACCTTCATACATGAGGACAAGTCCACTTTAAGATAATGAGACTTGTTTTCTTCTTTGAACCTTGAAGCTCATATCCTTGAAGAAGCCTTATGGTGAAACGCGTCGATATGCAAGGGTTCACTATGTATACTTTATCATCTTACATGATTTTTAACCATATTGTACATTTATGTGATAATTCCATGTATTTTTTCTAATAAATTGTAAAATAATTTTTCTTAAAACCTTCACATTGTTGTTTATGCCTCCAAAGCCTGACCTTTTTGGTGTCTCTTGTAGCACCGATTTTTTTCCCTATATATATATATATATACCGTATTTATCGCAGTATAACACGCTCACGCGTATACCGCGCACCCCTAAAGTTGCCCCCTAAATTCCTGTAAAAAAAAATGTTATATGATTTTATTACTTACAGTTTTGGTGTCTTCCCAGCGTCCATCGTCCGGTCCGGCGTCCGTCTGCGGCCTCAATGGTGTCCTCCCGGCTTCTCCAGCGCGCGCCTCAAGTCGAGTCCCCGCTTCCCGCGCTCAGTTCGAACACCTCCGCCGACATATACCGAGTGCAGTACACTCGGGTACATTCGGCAAGGCTCGGCTTTGCTCGCGCTCACGCTCTGTGACGTTTATGCGTGAGCACGAGCGAAGCCGAGACTAGCCGAATGTACCCGAGTGTACTGCACTCGGTATATGTCGGTGCAGGATTTCAATCTGAGCGTGGGAAGCGGCTATCGGCGTATATCGCGCACCCACGATTTTCCCCTTATTTTAAGGGGAAAATAGTGCGCGATATACGCCGATAAATTTGGTATATATATATACGGATGTGGCAATGTGAGTGCTTTCCTTTATAATTTTTCATTATGTTTTAGGCGTCCCATTGGGAGGCTTTGGTGAAATATCAGGGGTTTAAACAGACCCCTGATGTCTCACTTTTGAGATAGAGAAAGGGACTGAGGACAAAGATTATTCAGTCCCTTTCTCTGCAGCCAAGCAGCAGGGGAAATCTGCACACCACAGAGTAATTATGGTGTGCCTAGGCACACCTGGCACACCCTGTGCGCACGCCTATGAGCTGGACAAATTCATAGTTCCCAACTGTCCGTGATTTCAAGGGACTGTCTTTGATTTGGAGCAATGTCCCTCTTTCATCCTCATTTGTCCCTCATTTTGGTCTGATCCTCATAGTTGTATATAAAATACACCTTTTATCTTTCAAAAATTGCTTCCCAGTGCTAAACCTTTCATCCAAATTCTAAATTGCTGCATGTGTCAATTTAAATAGCCAATATAAAGGATTGTTAGTGGTAAAAAAAAAGCACTTGTGGATTTGATTAACTTTTTTTATGTCTCCTTTAAGGAGCGTGGCAGAATGCGTACATACATTTGCTAGTAGGTGTCCCTCATTCCCATGTTAAAATGTTGGGAGGAATGCATATTGATGTTTTACATTGCGTGTTTAATTGGGTTAGTAAACTCAAATGTTATCAGCATCAATTTGAGCTTTTCTTTTCCATGTTATTGTGATATAATCCTGATCTCCGTGGGTACATGGATTACTCTCTTCCAACCATCGATTGGTTTTGGTCGCTCTGGTTTGCAAATGAAGGGCAGAAATTCCATCAAAAGTAGACATCCTTTAGCCTGACCTCTTACTTCTTGTGAGATTAAAGGATCTGTTGAGTGCTTTTAACAGTGACAAGGCTGAAGTCACGCTGATAGAGTGGTTTGGATACACCCGTATTATATTTTGACAGAGGGGAAAATACATTTCTACAAATATCGAACATACACTGTATTATCAAAAATATTGGGACGCCTGCCTTTACACACACATGAACTTTAATGGCATCCCAGTCTAAAGGCCGTACACACGATACAAAAATCGGAAGTAAAATTTTGTCCGACGAATTACTGATTTTCGGATTGTTAGTATGGTACTTTTGACAGCTGATTCATTTTTTCCTCAGACAAAAGCTGGATGTGCAGACTATAACATTTTTGTTGTACGCGACCTCAACGTCCGCTTTTCGTTTAATTAGTAGGGTTTTAGTCCGAAAAAAATTGTAAGAGCAAGACTACTTGTTTAGAAACAAAAGAATACATACAAAAATAGTCAACACATTACATCACTTCTGAAGTTGTATTCTTTCGTACAGGAATTTTTGTATCGTTGGTAACCTCTTCACTTTGGACATGAGACTAGCATGCAACAAAAAACGGACGAACGTTCATCAGAAAATCTGATCGTGTGTACAACGAGGCTTTAGTCCCTAAGGTTCAATATTGAGTTGGCCCACCATTTGCAGCTATAAAAGCTTCAGCTCTTCTGGGAAGGCTGTCCACAAGGTTTAGGAGTGTGTCTATGGAAATGTTTGACCATTATTCCAGAAGCACATTTGTAAGGTCAGGCACTGATGTGTACGAGAAGGCCTGGCTCACAAACTCCGCTCTAATTCATCCGAAGGTGTTCTATAGAGTTGGTCAGGATTCTGTTCAGGCCAGTCAAGTTCCTCCACCCCAAACTCACTCATCCGTGTCTTTATGGACCTTGCTTTGTGCACTGATGCACAGTCATGTTGGAACAGGAAGGGGCCATCCCCAAATTGTTCCCACAAAGCTGGGACCAAGAAACTGTTCAAAATGCCTTGGTATGTTGACGCCCTAACAATTCCCTTCACTGGAACTAAGGGGCCAGGCACAACCCCTAAAAAAAACAACCTGACACCATAATCCCCCTTCACCAAATTATTTGAACCCGTGCAGAAAGAAAGATCCATAAAGACATGGATAAGCGGTTTTGGGGTGGAGCAACTTCACTGGCCTGCACAGAGTCTTGACCTCACCCAGATGGAAATCCTTTGGGATAAATTAGAGCAGAGACTGTGAACCAGGCCTTCTCATTCAACATCAGTGCCTGATCTCACAAATGTACTCCTTAAAGAATGATCAAACATTCACATAGACACACTCCTAAACCTTGTGGACATCCAAGAAGAGTTGAAGCTGTTATAGTTGCAAAGGGTGGGCCAACTCAATATTGAACCAATACGGACTAAGACTGGGGTGCCATTAAAGTTCATGTGCATGTAAAGTCCCAGTACTTTTGGTAATATACTGTAGTGTACTTTGGTGTAAACATGTAATACAAAAGGCATTCATTCTGATACAATTTTATGGAACAGTTTGGCTCTGGAGTGTACTTCAGTAATGCCTCGTTTCCACTGAGCGGATCGGTTTGCTACGGTACGCTATTTTGGGTGTTTACATTATGAAAGTTGCCATAAAACCGAACCGTACCGGACCATTCTGGGTCCTGCTTCAGATGTGGGGCCATAGAAAATGGAACGGTTCCATTAGGGCAGAGCTACAATACATTCCACTGATTGGTGGACGCGCTAGGCATTTTTTCTAAACCCTGTATGGTCCCTGACGGTCCGATTTGCAGTGGAAACGCTCACGAGAATAGACCGGTCCATTCTAACCGTTCCAAATTTACTGACCCGAACCGTTCCGTTCAGTGGAAACAAGGCATAATGTATATTCTGAGCTTTCTATTACTGATCTGGCTTGCCATTGCTTTCGGTAGCCCTGCCTCCCCCAAACTTTATTTTGACCCTGAGCTTAATATTTTAATCTAGGGTTATCAAATTCCCAATTTTAGAGCTATGACTAGACTCTAACTACTCTAAAAAACAAGCTCCTCAAGTTGGGATTTTAAATGGACCACAAACAGTAATCGTAAAAATACAAATACACGTGTTTGTTTTTATTACTATTTTGAATATTGTTTATTGTTATGCCCCTTTCACACGTGCGGACCGTATGTCCCCATTTTCATCCATCCGTTTGCGGATAAAAACGGGACATACAATGGTCCCTATGTGATTGCGGGTGTCAGCGGATGAACATCCGCTGACACCCGTAATCACCCGCCTCCGCAAAGATCCGATTTTGCGGACGGAAGAAAACCCTAGTTTTTCTTCCGTCTGCGGATCAGATCGGATGAACACGGACATACGGTCCATGTTCATCCGATCCCCCCATAGGGGAGAGCGAAGAAAAGACAGGTCGGTCGCTGCACAGTGTGCGGGGACCGCCCTGTCAGCCGCCGGCTCAGCGGGGAAATACGGAGCGATCCCCGCTGAGCTTACGGACACACGGAGGCGGATCATAACTGCTCCGCCCCGTGTGAAAGGGCCCTAATACATGTTAATAAATGTGTACTTTTTTACAATTACTGTTTGTGGTCCATTTAATATCCCAACATGAGGAACTTCTTTTTTACTATGTACTAGGGAATTGGTCCGCAGACAGGACAGCCAGCTCTTTTTCTAGACTCTAACTACTCTTCCATTGCATCCATTCAGGGGGCTTCACCCTTTTCCTGACCTCAGCTCACTCCATCTGTCCCATTGGCATTGCATGTCTGCTCTGAATTGACTTCAGTTTGTTTTAATTACCTACTTTCCTCTAGTTTACTCCTGCCAAGAAATGATTACGTGATACGTGGATCACTGGTTGTCGTTGATGCCCTGGCCTGAGGCTCATGCGTGGCTCTGCCGGACCAATCTCTTTCTCCATTTGTTGAGTTAGGACTTTCTGCTGTTCGGGTGGAGCATTAACACTTGGGACATTTACACTTAACAGTTTTGGAAGTTTCAAGCCCTTTAGTCTCTGAAGAAGATCTGCACTGTGTTTTTTTTTTTTTTTAAAAGCGTTGGGCGCTCTGTCTGCTACAGTTTTGACCATTCACATTATATAGTCAGTGATTGAGTCCTGGCAATGTATTTAGCTTATCCAAATGGTAAATACCATAGGCTCTCATTCACATTGGAGTGATTTGTCATGTGATTAGACACGTTGATGACAAGTTGCAGCCTATTGCCGGTGTTCTATCGATAGGGTTGTCCTATTGGATAGGGTCCGGCCTGGACTGCGCAGGCGCAATCGGAGCTAACGGAAATGAGCTGTTCGTCAGCTCAAGATGGAGCATGCGCAATAAACACGGCACTCGCTCCCGATGCTTGGGGCTGGTTATACATGCCGCTCGCTCTATACAGCAAGGGGCGGATGCTTTTTTAAAAGGGGTGGATATGGTTAGAAGAGGCATGATGGCCAGTGGTTTATGATGGGCAGTGCTTTTTTTAAAAGGGGCAGATGCTTTTCTCAATACAGCAGGGGGCGGATAAGGTTATAAGAGGCCGCATGATGCCCAGTGCTTTATGATGGGCAGTGCTTTTTCTCAAAGGGGCGGAAGCACTGGCCATCATGCGGCCTCTTATAACCATATCTGCCCCTTGCTGTATTGAGAAAAGCATCCGCCCCTTGCTGTATTGAGAAAAGCATCCGCCCCTTGCTATATTGAGATCCGACCATTTCAAAAAAGCACTGCCTATCATAAAACAGTGGCCATCTTGCCTCTTCTAACCATATCTGCCCCTTTGAGAGAAGCATCCGACCTTGCTGTATTGAGCGTGCGGCGAGTATAACCAGCCCCGAGCATCAGGAGCGATCGCCGTGTTAATTGCGCATGCTCCGTCTACAGCTGATGAACAGCTGTTTAGCCTCGGAGATTTCCGTTGGCTCCGATTGCTTATGCGCAATCAAGGTCAGACCCTATCCGATTGGGGAACCATTTCAATAAAACACCGGCAATGGCACACCGACTTTGCAGTCCCGCACCAATTTACAAAAGTAATTCCCGCAATACTTTTGGCAATTTCAGGTGCAACTTCAATAGACATCTGTGCATGAAGCAGCATAGTTGTCTTTCAAGTCACACCTTTCAAGTCGAGCTGAAATGTGGCTTTGAAAGCATGCGATTTAATGTGAACCAGAGCTTAGTGAAGAGTTTAGTATATGTCTAAAACCGTGGTTGAAGCTTTAAGTCATAATTCTGAATCAAGAAGTAACCATACTGCTAGTTTTGTAGCCTAGTCTGCATTAAACCTGTGTACATTTCTCATGGAAAATACCAATCTAGCCATGACTTGTGACCTATGGTTTAGCAGTAACGAGATTACACTGAACAGCACAGGGAATCATGTGGCCTCAGTGATAATATTGATTTTACCTTTGAATGCATCTTTGTTAGCAATTTTAATCCCAAACTGGGGCATAGATAAAAAGGGGATAAGGCGGTCCAAGTCACCCAGAGCATTTGTGGCATAACAGCTAGCTGATAAGGCTGACACCATGAGCATCAGTAACAGAGAACCAGGTGCACATACCTCGTACCTCTTGTGAGTTGCCCTGAATCCCCAGCACAGGAGTGCCCAACATTTTTTAAAGTTTTTGGTGGCGCTGCAATGCCTATGCCACCCACGTGCACTGTAGCTGCCACTTCTACCACCTGTCAGACCTCAGATATATGACATATGTTACCGTGTACTCAGTAAGTAGTTTAATGTTTTAATCCCGTCCCACAGCACAGTTTTGCCGCTTCTTCACTGGATGACCGAGGGTGACTCCAGATTTTTTTCAACCCTCGGGATGTTAGCTAGAAAAACTGATTTAAATAAAATCTTTTGATTTAAAAGAGAAAAAAAAAACACTGGGAAAAAATATCTATGCCCCTGATCTAAATGCAGGTTGTATTGTCTTCAGAGAGTTCCAATAGTTTTATGTTGCTTTTTTGTTGCCCCTACAACTTTACATTCACAAAAAAAAAAACCTTGAAAATGAAAGGCAAAAAAATCAGAACAACTTTTGTTCTGCTAACTTGTGTAATGCATAAATTAAAATAATATCGGTATGTAAATAAGTGTTAACTAACTTCCTAATGTGATTTGTCCCATGGAGTTCATCATTAGATGATAATTAAATGAAACTATCATGGTAGAAAGAAATTAGCTATAGAAAACAAAATACACTGTAAGTTCCTTTGGCTCAGATACATAGACATGAGGCTGTCAGAGTGTATAACACAGCAGCACAAGCTGTTACTGTATAAATAAAAGAGAAAAAGAAAGTCTTGTCTGGGTAAAAAGTATTCTGAGGTTTTTCATGTTAAATTCTGTTTTGTTTTTTTTCCCTTTTAACATTTAAGTTTAGCTCTCCAAGACAGACGTGTGACATTTCTTTTTACACTTGAATTGTAAATAAATATTTTATCTATGTGCAACATACGGTATGATTGATTCATGTACAGAGCTGTCAAGCATACCAGGGGCGGACTGACAACTCATGGGGCCCCCGGGCAATAGAAGATTATGGGGCCCCTGGGCTTACAGATGGCCACCAAGCCAGGAGGCAGTACAGAGGCGGGGCAGCTAAAATCTCGGGATTTTCACATCAAAAGCATGTCGGTTTTGGACATATCAGGGACAGATGTAAAAAAAAACACAGATTTTTACATACTGTCCCTGGTTTTACTGAGCCTGGCAACCCCGATGGGGCTCCCTAGTGGCATGGGCCCTCGGGCAGTGCCGCCCCTGAAGCATACTTATTCTTTGATATCATTTACACCCGTTAGCTATGGCTAACAGGCTATGGCCCTGGTTCAGAAAGAAGTTACGACGGCGTACCTCCAGATACGCCGCCGTAACTCAGAATGCGGGCCGTCGCAACTCGGCGCCTGATTCATAGAATCAGATACGCCTCACAGTTGCCTAGATATGAGCGGCGTAAGTCTCTTACGCCGTCGTATCTTAGTTGCATATTTACGCTGGCCGCTAGGTGGCGCTTCCGTAGATTTACGCATTGAATATGGTAATGAACTAGATACGCCGATTCAGAAACGTACGTGCGGCCGGCGCATTTTTTTACGTTGTTTACGTAAGGCTTTTTTCGGCGTATAGTTACCCCTGCTCTATGAGGCGTAGCCAATGTTAGGTATGGACGTTGGGCCAGCGTCGAATTTTGCGTCGTTTACGTCGTTTGCGTAAGTGGTACGCGAAAAGGGGTGTGCGTAAGTTACGTTCGCGTCTAAAGCAATGACTATTTGCGGCGTAATTTGGAGCATGCACACTGGGATACTTTCACGGACGGCGCATGCGCCGTTCGTTAGTAACGTCAATTACGTGGGGTCACGACTGTTTAGCATACAACACGCCCCCTAACAGCCTATTTTGAATTACGCGGGCTTACGCCGGCCCATATACGCTACGCCGCCGTAACTTCGGGCGCAAGTTCTTTCTGAATACGGGACTTGCCTCCCAAAGTTACGGCGGTGTAGCGTATATGAGATACGCTACGCCCGCCTAAAGATAGGCATTTGTATCTGAATCCGGGCCTATGTCTATACAGGTATACTAACTCCAATGTAACATTCCAGGGAAATGCACTAGTGTCTTGCTCATGGTTTTCAGATCTGCTGATTGTGACATCACTGCTCCAGAATAAAGAAACTACAAAATGAAGAAGGATACTACTTGCACAGAGAAAATAGCCATGACTCCCAGCTTCAGCCATGTAGGACAAGTAAAAATATATGATTTATACACCTTCTGGTAGGTATACATGTTATTTCAGCTAAGCCTTAATACACATGATCGGATTTTCCAACAGGAATTGTGTGTTGACAGCCTGTTGGCTGAAAATCCAACCGTTTGTACGCTCCATCGGACAATTGTTGTCGGATTTTCCACGGACAAATGTTGGATGGCAGGATTTAAAATTTTCCATGGACAACGGTCTATTGTCAGATTTTCCAATCGTGTGTACACAAGTCCATTTTGGTATAATATATATATATATATATCAATCAGAGGGGAAAGGCTACGGCATGAATAATTTCTGTTACTGTCTGTGTTTTTTTTGAAGATTTCCTCTTGCTTTCCTCCTAAAAGACAGAAAGCGAGAAGAAACCTATGCACTGCAGTCTTTACTGTGCACCCGGGCTCATTTTATATCCCTGATTTGTGTGCGGTGACAACCATTGGATAATATTAATATATATATATATATATATATATATATATATATATATATATATATATATATATATATATATATATATATATATAGCAGTAGAGCAGTGGACAATGTCAGTAGGGCAGAGTTTGGTGTCAGTAGCTAATTTTTATTATTGTTTTTATTATAACTTTTTTTACAATTTAATTATTTTTTACAATTTATTATTATTTTTCAGGAGCCCCATTGGGGGGCTTTGGTGAAATATAATTGGATAATGTGCATATATATATATATATAAATAAATATATACATTTGTATTGTTGAAAATCACTTGAAAAATCCTGATTCACCAGAACTAGTGTCCCCATTGGAAGATTTGCCCTCTGTTCCCGTTCTGCTGACAACCCAAAATTTTGAATTTTCTTTCACTTTAACTCTTGGTGATAACAGTAAACAGAATATAGAGAGGGTGGACCCCCAGCACTTAACTGTGCCCCATCTCTGTCCAGTGATGTCCACGAGTGCCTTCTAGAACTCTCCCTCCTGATTGGCTGAGACACAGCAGCAGCGCCATTGGCTCCCACTGTTGTCAATCAAAATCAGTCAGCCAATGAGGAGAGACACACTGAGCTGCAGCTTGGCTCGGGCGCCCCCATAGCAAGCTACTTGCTGCGGGGGGCACTCAACAGAATAGAGGAGCCAGAAGTGCCCAAGAGGGATCAGAGAAGAGGTGGATCCAGGCTGCCCTGTGCACAATCACTTCAGAGAGGAGGTAAGTATAACATGTTTGTTATTTTTATAGAAACAAAAACAAGACTTTATTATCACTTTAAGGGCCCTTTTACACATGCGGACCGTATGTCCATATTTTATCCATCCGTTTTCGGATGAAAAACTAACATACACTATGGGATAGCGAGTGTCAGCGGATGAACATCCGCTGACACCCGATCTCATCAGTCTGCGTTTCTGCAGTTGGAGGAAAATCCTATCTTTCCATCTGTCGGCGGATCGGATCGGATGAACGCGGACAGACGGTCCGTGTTCATCCGATCCCCCCCATAGAGGAGAGCAGAGATCTGACAGGGCGGTCCCTGCCGGCTCAGTGGGGATCAACGGAGCGATCCCCGCTGAGCAAGTGGATGTTAAAGGAACGGATCATCACATGATCCGCCTGTGTGAAAGGGCCCTAAGGCACTTTTAGACCATACAGACTGAATTGCATGGCAATAATGATTTTTTTTTTAACCTCTTTACCACCGTGCTAAAGACAAAACACGTCTACAGCGCGGTGGAGTTGTTCTGGCACGTCCTCCCAGAATCCTCCTCTCGCGCGCCCCCTGGGGCGCGCTCCCAGAATCATCTGTGAGCACTGGGTCTAGAAGACCCGACGCATCACAGATCGCGGTAAATTGCAGCTGATAGTGGCTGTTCACCACGTGATCGCTCCGTCAAATGACGGAGCGATCACTTGTAAACAAACCGGCGTCATGTGATGACAACGGTTCCTCCCTCTCCTCTCTGTACCGATCGGTACAGTGTGAAAGGAGAGGGGGGGGAGCGGGTGGCAGCAGCAGCTGCTGCTGCTGTGGCTGGATCTGTGACAAATGCAGTCACAGATCCAGCCATCCATCCCTCCCTGTGCAATACTCTGCAATACCAGCAATACTCTGCAATAACCCCCCCCCCCCATACTCTGCGATAACCCCCCCCCCCATACTCTGCAATAACCCCCCCATACTCTGCAATAACCCCCCAATACCCCGCAATACCTGCTAATATGACAGAAACAAGATTATTTTTTTTTTTTTTTACAGAATTTTCAGTGGCCCAGATTCAGGTAGCAATTGCGCCTGCGTAACCATAGTTACACAGCGCAATTGCTGACTTGCGCCGGAGTAACGAGTTCTCCTGATTCAGAGAACTCGTTACGCCGACTGCAGCCTAAAATCTGCGTGGCATAAGGCTCTTATGCCACGCAGATTTTAGGCTGCATTCTAGCGATGACCGCTAGGGGGCGCTCCCATTGTGATCTGTGTATAGTATGCAAATTGCATACTTACACCGATTCACAACGTTGCGCAAGCCCTGCGTACGCAAATTACGTAGTTTGCGTACGTCGGGTTTCGCATAACGTTACACATCCTAATAGCAGGCGCAGTCAATGCTATAGGATACCCGGCGTTCCCGCGTCACGACGTTCGAATTTTACGTAGTTTGCGTAAGTGAATCGTGAATGTCGCTGGACGCCATTCACGTTCACTTTGAAGCAAATGACGTCCTTGCGATGCACATCGGGAAAGTTTCCCGACGGAGCATGCGCTGTACGCTCGGCGCGGGAGCGTGCCTAATTTAAATGATTCCCGCCCCCGCTTACGCTGGCCAATTTTGCCGGCGCGCCCTCGCCCTCCGTGAATCGAGGGCAGCGCAAATTATTTGCAGGGGCGTAGGGCAAAATCGTTGCCCTGTGCCTCCGCAAATAATGCGCAAGTCGTACCTGAATCCGGGCCAGTGTTTTTTCTTTTATAGCGCAAAAAATTAAAAACCCAGAGGTGATCAAATACCACCAAAAGAAAGCTCTATTTGTGGGAAAAAAAGGACAAAAATTTCAGATGGGCACAATGTTGTATGACTGAGTAAGGCCCCTTTCAGACTGGGGCGGGAGCTGCGGTGGCGGTATAACGCCGCTAAAAATAGCGGCGCTATACCGCCGGAATTGCCGCGGGTATCAGCCGCTAGCGGTGCGGTATTAACCCCCGCTAGCGGCCGATAAAGAGTTAATATCGCCCGCAATGCGCCTCTATAGAGGCGCATTGCGGGCGGTATTGCCGCGGTTCCCATTGTTTTCAATGGGAAGGAGCGGTGAAGGAGCGGTATACATGCCGCTCCTCTCACCGCTCCAAAGATGCTGCTGACAGGAGATTTTTTTGTCTCCCGCCAGCGCATCGCCTCAGTGTGAAAGCCCTCGGGCTTTCACATTGAGTCTGCAGTGCAGGAGTTTTTCAGGCGGGATAGCAGCGCTATTTTTAGCGCTTTACCGCCTGAAAAACTCCTCAATGTGAAAGGGGCCTTATTGTCATTCAAATTGTGAGAGCACCGAAAGCTGAAAATTGATCTGGTTAGGAAGGGGGTTTAAGTGCCCAGTGGTCAAGTGGTTAAACAGAAAAATATATTTATTTACTCAAGTATAGTACTTTGAGATGCATTTATATGCTTCAAAAAACTGCTCAGTGTTTAGGGTCTACATAGCTCCATTGCTGTGTTTTGGGGAATTATTTTTGCAGTAAAGCTTGTGAACATATCCATGCCTGGTCTAGCTAGCTTGTGTTTGTTTGGATTCACTGAGAGTAAAACAAACAGTTGAGTGTGTATGCTGAGGAAATGTTGTCTGACTACTAGGGTAATATGCATATTGAAACAAATCGTATTTGTTCTCCATGAAACAGGTGTTATTGTGGAACACCTGTGGAACCTGTAGGAGGGGGATCCTGCTGAACAAGGATGTCAGCTCAGGTCTTTATCAAAGCTATATGTGGTAACATACGGCAGGTAGGTAAACAAACCAGCGTTGTTACCACTAGATTTTCAATTTACAATTCAACACAGACTATTATTATAATGTAGAGAAAAAGGGTGGACGTGGTGTCAATGCTAGGTAATAGTTCTGTTATTTGTACAGGTGTGTGGACTGTTGCTATTGTTAGACAAGAGGAAAGTGACAAGGATCAATTAATTCAGAATAAAACACGTAACAACCGTAGTGTAGAAGCATTTCTGTCCTGATTCAAACTACCTGCTAGTTTTTATGTACAGTTTGGTGCTTTTTCTAAATCTATTGTGTTGTAAACAGATGATAATGAACTGAAGATTGGTTTTAGCTGTGCTGTACAGCTCTGTGGAGGCGCTTATCGATTTTTATCATTCATTTATACAGCACATGCAGATATTCTACAGAGCTATAAAGAGACCTTTATTTCAGGCTCTACCTGGGAGACGGTGTTATGCTTACAATATCATTTCTGCCGATTTTGGCAAAGCACGCGGGCAAGCAGGCACAGGTCCGTATATGTAGATAAAATTCTTACAAAGGAATAAATTGACAAGATAGGGATGGTGTACAACAAAATGTACAGTATATTGTATACAGTGTCATACTAAGGTTTCAAATAATAGTTTTATAGACCTCTTGCACATGGATGGAATGATTTACTGATGGTTACATCATGCAGGCAATGCTGTATCCTGGCCTAGGCCAACAAGGCCCAGGCCTAGGGCAGCACTTTGCAGGGGGGCAGCACGGACAGTGTCCCCGCCGGCTTGTGCTACACTGTTGGGCAAATTAGTTTAGCGCCCCCATAAATCAGCCACACTGCTTCCAGTATGTGAGCGGTTGGCATTCTGCAACTGTGGGGGGGGGGGGGGGGCTTCTAATTTTTTACCATCCTTGTCCCATTGCAGAGATTTCCCTTCACTTCATGTCCCATAGCCAAACAGGAAGTGAGAGGAAATCTATGCAAATTAAGGGAATCCATTGCCCCCCCCCCCCCAGGCCATCAGTACTAGTGTTCCCACTTGAAAATTTCAAGGTGGGTCTTAAACCGTAAGGGGTGTGGCCTTGACAGGAAGGGGTGAGTCATATTTAAATTAGGGGGTGCACGAGTTTAGTCAGGCCTAGGGCAGCACAAAACCTAAATACACCCCTGCATGCAGGATCTTGCTAGCAAAATATCCTGAGTAAAAAAACACAAGTTATGTTCCGTAAAGACCTTGGGCCGGATTCAGAAAGTCCGGCGTAAATTTGTGTGGGCGTAGCGTATCTCAGATACGCTACACCGCCGTAACTTAGTGAGGCAGGTTCTGTATTCAGAAAGAACCTGCGTCCTAAGTTAAGGCGGCGTGGCGTATGTGGTCCGGCGTAAGCCCACGGAATACAAATTTTCCATGCAGTGGGCGTGTTGTATGGTAATGAAGGCTGACCCCACGTAAATTAAGTTTTTTACTAACGGCGCATGCGCCGTCCGTGAACGTATCCCAGTGCGCATGCTCCCAATTACGCCGCAAATAGTCAATGCTTTCGACGTGAACGTAACTTACGTACAGCCCCATTCACGGACGACTTACGCAAACAATGTAAAATACGACGCTGTTCGTACGTTTCTGACGTCCATACATAACATGACTTACCCCTGCTTTATGAGGGGTAACTTTACGCCGGAAAAAGCCTTACGTAAACGACGTAAAAAATGCGCCGGGCGTACGTACGTTTGTGAATCGGCGTATCTACCTAATTTGCATATTCCTCACGTGAATCTACGGAAGCGCCACCTAGCGTCCAGCGTAAATATGCAACTAAGATACGACGGCGTAAGAGGCTTACGCCAGTCGGATCTTAGCAAAATTCCGGCGTATCTTGTTTTCTGAATACAGAAAAAAGATACCCTGGCGCATCCTAGAAGTTACGCGGCGTATCAATAGATACGCCAGCGTAACTTCTTTCTGAATCCGGGCCCTTGTGTATATGCGCATACAGGTGCGTAAATATGCGAACACAGCTGCGAGGGTTGCAATCTACATGTATACACTTTAATATATATATATGCACATAACTTACTTAAAGTGGTGTTCCGTCCTTGAAAAAATAAAATTTAAAGGCCAGCAGCTACACATACTGCAGCTGCTGGCTTTTAATAAATGGACACTTACCTGTCCTTGAGTCCAGCAATGTCGGCACCTGCAGCTGATGTTTACATCAGCTGTCGGGTGCTCTGCCGCCATTGTGGGTAGGGGAACCCGGCAGTGTAGCCTTTCGGCTTCACACCGGGAACTCTACTGCGCATGCGTGAGGCCAGGGGAGAAGGAGGGAGGCCCGCGGTGATGTCACAGCTCCGCGGCAGGGACTCCTGGAAGTGGGAAAGGATATCTGTCATAGACTCTACATAGACTCCTGTCCCCCTTCCCCCCTGAAATGTTCCAATTGTGGCACCGGAGGGGGGGAGGAATAAGATGAGCGGAAGTTCCACTTAGTTCCACTAATTTCTGCACTCAAATGTAAAATGTTCTTTTACAACACTGATCTTGTGCAGCCATGTGTACTGCCCCATAGACAACAATGCCCCAGTGCACCCATCTGTAAGAGGACTAAGGTGTCCTGAGTTGGCATAGGGCCCAATTGTCCACTTAGGGAAAGCTGGGAACTCCTAATATTAATACCCATACCCAGGGCTTTTTTTCAGGTAGAACTTGGTGGAACTCAGTTCCACCACCTCTGGCTCAGACCCTTTGGTGCCGGCTCACCACAATCACTTGTAAACACAGAAGTCCGATTTCTGTGTTTACAAGTGATAGTTCTGCACTGTGTATGTAGCCCTGTGAACTCTGCACTCTGTATGTAATGCAATCCTGGTATTTAATGCCCCTTTAAGACCCTCTTACTGTTTGTGAAATGTAACTGACCACATTCACTATTTGATGTGATTTGGAGTGCCTGTGTAGGGGAGGTTTTTTTTTTTGGGGGGGGGGGGGGGGGGGGTCGTGGTTGTGTTCCAACTTCCAGCACCTATTGTTTGAGAAAAAAAGCCCATACCATATATCATAGTGTCAGTGAGGCCTTGTTTGCATGGGTGTACTATAGTGTACAATCGTGCAAGGGCTGCGTTTGCCCACATGGGAATGGACAGGTGTTCTGTGCAAGTAGATTCACGCTTTTCAATTGGGACGTAGTGGCTGTGCAGAGACAACCACTGACCCCAATTTGACAGCTGCATGAATGCGGGTGGCCAGCCATCAACGCAGACAGTGTGGGCTCGGGGCCGTGCACTCACAGCCACTGGGTCCACATTGAAATTAATTAGACTGCTTTCACTGGGATACATGACTACATTTGTGAAATCCCGTATTGGGCAAACATGGCTATTGCATGGGTGTGTGCTATAGTATGCTTTGTGAAAATGAGGCCTAAGTGGTAACACCTATATTGCCCATAGAACCCAATCATGATAGTCAAAGACTTTTTTTTAACCCTTTTAGCTATGTGGTTTGCCCCTTTTATTCTTATAGTGCGGTGTGGAAGGGGGAAGGGACAAAGTTTTTAATGATTTGCCATTTGTGAGCACCATTTGGGAAGCCTTCTCAGGCAAAGAACACATATTAACCACTTCCCTACCGCACCATGGTAATATGACAGCCACAGGAACCCTTTGCCCCTCCGGGTGGCCGTCATATGACATCTTGGGATTCTCTGCATTGTGGAGCATCACTGGGGACCCGATGCGCATACCGGGCGGCCGCAATGTCTGCCGGGCACCCGCGATTGCTTATCACAGGGACGTGGATCAGGTGAGAGGAGACCGATTCGTGTGTTCCTAGTACAGAGGAACACCGATCTGTCTCCTCCCCTTGTGAGTCCCCTCCCCCTACAGTTAGAATCACTCCCTAGGATACATATTTAACCCCTTGATCAGCCCCTAGTGTTAACCCCTTCCCTGCCAGTGACATTTATACAGTAATCAGTGCGTTTTTATAGCACTGATCGCTGTATATATGCCAATGGTCCCAAAATAGTGTCAAAAGTGTCCAATGTGTCCGTCCCCAATGTGGCACTCCCGATAAAAATCTTAGATCACCGCCATTACTAGTTTAAAAAATAATAAAAATGCCATAATTCTATCCCCTATTTTGTAGACGCTATTACTTTTGCGCAATCCAATCAATTTTTTGAAAAAAAAATCACTTTTTTTAATTAAAAAATTAATTTTATTAAAATAAATTTAGGCCAATGTTTTTTTTTTCGTTTTCTTATTTATTTGACTTGATTTTATTTATTTTTACACTGTTTTAAAAAAAAATGTATTTCTATTACAAGGAATGTAAACATCCCAGGGAATGGATACCAAGCGCCCAGAGGCGATTCAGTTCGCATGTGCTGTGCTATATAAGTTTTTCACTCACTCACTCAATAGAAAAAGGCACAACAGGTCCTCTTGAATATGAGATCTGGGGTCAAAAAGACCTCAGATCGCATATGTAGACTAAAATGCAATTAAAAAAAATTGTAATTTAAAAAAATTACAACAAAAAAATGTGCCTTTAAGATGCATGGGCGGAAGTGACGTTTTGACGTCACTTTCGCCCCGGCTATGCTATGGAGACGGGTGGGGGCCATCTTGCCCTCACTCATATCCATGGCAAGCAGGAAGAATGACCCGATCGCCTCTGTCGCTACTGACAGCTCCGGTAAGCGGTGGAGGGCACGGGAGGCCTCTCCCACAACCGATAACGGTGATCTCGCGGAGAATCTGCCACGGAGACCACCATTATCGTTTACAGGACCGGCCATGGAAAAGATGGATATCTTGATTGTGGCAGCAGCTGCTGCCGTTACTGAGATATTCATCTTTCAAGTGCCGACGTATATGTATGTGAACCGGTCTTTAAGTGGTTGAATGGTCTCATCAGCAAATAATCTGGATATAACATGATTACAGCAAATCATATTGTAAATTATACATCAATGATACAATTGAACCATAACGTGCCAATGTAAGGATATGGAATAGACAGCTGATTGTGTAAAATATCACAATGGTATTGAAATATTGGTCCATAAGGGCAGACATAGATGTGAAAACAAACATCTAAGCATATAATAAACACAAAAGAGTTGCATCCTATATTTCTTGACGCGTTTCTTGGAATTCGCTGCACTTCCTCAGGAGAAGGTGCACTCTGCATGTCTATACAAATCATATAAACGACAATGTAGTTGGAATATTGGCAGTAAATATATTAATTAATCCGCTACAGCCCCCACAGGAGGCAAGGGAAGGCTTCCGGAACGCATTGCAGTTCCTGGAAGTGGACAGAAACCAACAGCCCCGTAAGTGTACACCAACTTAAAGGAACAAGAATTCATAACTAATGAACTAGATCAAGCAACCAACATATTAGACAGTAAAGATGGGACTGAATATAAATGTACCACAGACCCCAAACAGATGGGGTCAGCCCTCTAAGAAAGACTAATCTGAAGGTTATCAAGGGGAATACCAACTATGATAACTCACCTGTAATCAATAGCAAAGAAAAGGGGGGTTTTGGGACTTTAAAGTCACACCTATGTCTACCCTTATGGACCAATATTTCAATACCATTGTGATATTTCACGCTATCAGTTCTCTATTCCATATTTGGATATATAATTTTTTATAGGATCCCCTGTGGTATGCCAGCTCAGCCATTAATCACTTCACTATGGAGATTTGTACTTGTTCCATGGTCCTCATGCATAGACCTGATGTTGTCAGGTACTATTCCCGCAGCCCCTGATTTGGACATTACCTAACAACCCCAGGTCCTCAGCACCATGTGTTTACATTTCAAACTGATTTATATGTAAGTAAGTCTGTGTAAGGACATGATTCTATTGTTCATTTGGCTGTTCCTTAATATATTTACTGCCAATTTTCCAACTATATTGTCGTTTATATGATTTGTATAGACATGCAGAGTGCACCTGCTCCTGAGGAAGCGGAGTGAATTCCACGAAATGCATCAAGCAATATAGGATGCAATTCTTTTGTTTTTATTATATGCTTAGACGTTTGTTTTCCCACCTATGTCTGCACTTATGGACCGATATTTCAATACCATTGTGATAGTTTATACTATCAGCTGTCTATTCCATATCCTTATGTTGGCATGCTATGGTTCAATTGTATCATTAATATTTAGATTACAATATGAATTGCTGTAATCATGTTATATCCACATTATTTGCTGATGAGACCATTTAATAAATACTTATTTTTATTACATTATTCTTTTTACATGAATTTAGACTATGACCTATACTCACTGTCAGTGCCGCACCCCCATTCAAAGTCCCAAACCCCTTATTTTCCTTAAATGTCCAGACAAGTTGCATTTTTATTGCTTTACTGAACAAACGTCACTCCAGCACAATTCTTCAGTTACAGGAACATTGCAGCACATTGACAGTTCTGTCCTCTTTCTCATAGCTTGCTATGCAGTGGTCACAAAAGTGCAGAACACGCAATACAAAATCAGTAAAGTAATCTTCCCCAGATTTTACAGTCTATATATCAAGGTGTTACTCACTAAGGGTGTCCTTCCTCCCACACAAAGGGGATCCCTCATAGGTCCATGGGCCATCCAGTCCTAACCACAAACTCGCAGTTGAGGGTCAGGGGTGGCATGGTCTCTCTGTCTGCTATTAAGTGTCCTCACTCATCATTCTGGTAGTTCAACCGTGCAAAGGGTTCTCTTTTGCAGTTCTAGCACAGCACTATATCTTGCTTGATCAAGGGTGTACTGCTCCCAGACTCCAAGTGCACTGGGCCCCACCCACAACTGGCAAAAAAGAAGGCATCTCCACCCATGACATCATTACAGGTGGGGTATTAATTAAAGGTGTACTCAGTGCCGATCCTGACCTCCCTGGGGCCCTAAGCAAAATGACATGTCACATTAAATATTAAAGTTGAGAAGCGGGGGGCGGGGGTGTTCTGCTATCGGAACTGACATCTTACCTTAAAGTGAGAAGGCGGCGGTGCTGACGTCTTACCTCTTCTCCCATGCAGCCAGCGAGTTGAGAAGCGGAGTGAGGGGCCAAAAATGACTTCTCACCAGGCGGGGCCTCTAGTAATTTGGGGGGCCCCCTGCAGCTTTGCGGGGCCCTAAGCGGCTTGCATAGTGAGCCTATAGGGTGGATCGGCCCTGGGTGTACTAACAACTGCCAACAAACTACAGGTTCAGCACTAGGACCTGCATTTTATAACTGGGCTGTACAATGAGGACTATGGTGTTGACTAACACTGTGGTATGTAGTGGAGAGCAGATAGTGATCTCCAAAATAAATTAGCCCCATGGAGTGAGTGATTGTTTCAGAAGGTATAATTCAGCCTACAAGCATTGTTGGCTATGGGCATTATTATAAATCATGCTGTCCTTACCACACCTGAATGATTATGTTTTGTACATGCTCCACCTCTTGCATCATTATTTTAGCAAAAGCTATTTATCATGATTGTTATTAAAGTATAACCTTTACTCTGGGCTTTTTTTCAGGGCGAACTTGGGGGAACTCAGTTTAGTTTTTTTGGTGCCCGCTCATCACAATCACTTGTAAACACAGAAGTCTGGTTTCTGTGTTTACAAGTGACAGCTCTGCACTCTGTGTGTAACCCCCCTGAACTCTGCACTCTGTATGCAATGCAATCCTGATATTTAATGCCCCTTTAAGACCCTTCTACTGTTTGTGAAATCTGAACGGGGTCATGGTTGAGTTCCTGCACTTATTTTCTGAGAAAAAAAGCTCTGCCTTTACTACAATACAGCTTGTAGGCTTTGTGCTGTCCTTTATAACCCTGTCACCCTTAGGCATTGGCCCACAGGTTTTATTATGGTAAATACAGCCTTTGTGGGCAATTTATAAGCATCTCCTGCATGTCATAAAACTCAGCTAAGCATGTCATCTATAATACTGAGTTAAAAATAAAGCTATAGTAATATATAAAAAATATACAACTGTCAACTTATTTGGATTGGTATAAGCTTCACGGGGGCAGATTCAGATAGATCAGCAGATCTTTAGATCCGCGTAATCTATCTTATTTATGATCCGCCAGCGCAAGTTTTTGAGGCAAGTGCTGTATTCAGAAAACACTTGCCTCGAAAGTTGCGCCGGCGGATCGTAAATCCCCCGGCGGAATTCAAATTCCGCGGCTAGGGGGAGTTTACTGTTTAAATCAGGCGCGTCCCCACGCCGATCGTACTGCGCATGCGCCGCCGGCTAAATTTCCTAGCGTGCATTGCTCCAAATGACGTCGCTAGGACGTCATTGGTTTCG
Organism: Rana temporaria; assembly: GCF_905171775.1. Taxonomy (NCBI): domain Eukaryota; kingdom Metazoa; phylum Chordata; class Amphibia; order Anura; family Ranidae; genus Rana; species Rana temporaria. The sequence goes on from NC_053493.1 coordinate 260,470,349, forward strand.
ATGGTAACGTAAATTACGTCCATCCGTATTCGCGGCCGACTTACGCAAACGATGTAAAAAATTCAAAACTCGGCGCGGGAACGACAGCCATACTTAACATAGGATACGCGGCATATAGCAGGGGTAACTATCCGCCGGAAAAAGCCGAACGCAAACGGCGTAAAAAAAAAACGGCGGGCGTTTGTTTCTGAATCGGCGGAAATCCTCATTTGCATATTCGTCGCGTGTAAAAAACGAAACGCCACCTAGCGGCCAGCGGGAGAATGCAGCCTAAGATCCGACGGTTTAAGTCACTTACACCTGTCGGATCTTAGGGAGATCTATGCGGAACCTGATTCTATGAATCAGTCGCATAGATCTGACTGTCGGATCTCAGAGATACGACGGCGTATCAGGAGATACGCCGTCGTATCTCTATCTGAATCTGCCCCAAGGTCTACAAATTAAAAAAAAAAAAATGGGAACAATGCAAGCTCATTCAAAACCTTTACATTTCCATGTCACATCGTTTCACTGCCATATAAATTATTAACTTTGAATCTCTTTAATCTGTGCCAAAGAAGCCCTTTAGATGGAAAGGTAGATAAAAAAAAAAAATACACTCTGGGCAATGCCATTTAATCCACTACTATGATCTTTGCATATATATTTTCATTGAACGCTTTACATTTCTACCAGTAACATGGTGACTGCATGGGGCATCCTGATATTTAAGTGTTGTTACATTATAACAGGTGACATCTTCAGTGTTCTACATACTAATGTGTACTGACAAAGCTGTCATCTGCCATAGTGACATGTTTTGACGCTGCCAGTTTTGGACAGACTGAGACACAACGATTGTTTGTGCTTTTTACTGTCGGAAGAAGTGGCCCAAATTTGCAAAGTTTAATTATAAGATCAAGTTCCACAAAGTGATATATCCAGTTGTCACATTAAACGTAATCCATTACTGTAATCCAAGTCTTTAATATGTACACTTTATTAATGCCTTCACAACATAATTATATGTGCAGCAATCTTTCAATACAAGTCTTACATCTTTTATTATTGCTATTTTGTAATAGTTCGATATGTTTTTCAGTTTGTCAACAACTTGTTAATCAATCAAAAAGTAATGCAGCTATTGCAATTAATATTCCTAAAATGAACTGTTATACACATGTTGATGCACACTGTCATTTGACTTGATCATCTTAGCTTTATGGGTAAATAATGCTGTCAATTATATTGACTTTTAATTATCTTTTACAAAATAAAAGCATGCTTCTTCAAAAAAGATGTCAACAAAACCACCAGATTGTTCTCCTAACATCTTCATTACCATAAAATCAGACATGTATATTAGGCAGATACAACAAACCAATCAATGGAACACCTCTTGTATTTTCTACTATTATTTGGGATAATATGCCATGCAATAAGCAGAAAAGCTCCAAAAGGGCCGCTCCAAAACAAGTACAGAGATGTCAATGGGTGCCTATGTCCACTCCCTCCTATGTACACGTATAAAGGTGGCCATAAACGTTACAATCTGATTGTACAAACTCTGGGCCATATTCTCGTAGATTTCTGGCGGACGGCGCGTAAGCCATTTACACTCCGCCGCCCCAACCTACAGGAGCAAGTGCTGTATTCCCCAAACACTTGCTCCGTAGTTTGGGGCGGCGGAGTGTATTTGGCCCGGCGTATCCCGGCGTATCTCCAAGGGGGCGGCTTCTATTTAAATTAAGCGTGCCCCCGATTCTAACGAACTGCGCATGCGCCGGGCTTAAAATAGCCCAGTGCGCATGCTCCAGTTCTCGGCGTAAAACGTCAATGACGCCGACGTGTGCGTCATTGACGTAAATTCGTATTCAAGAACGACTTAGTAAAACGACGTACCCGACGGGAAAACACGACGCGGACCCGACGCCATACTACATGGCCTACGTGGGACTGGCGTAAGGTTACCCCTCATATAGCATGGGTAACCTTACGCCTACGCAAACGACGTAAGCGACGGTTACGCAACGCAAATTTGTTCGGGAATCGGCGTATCAGGCTCATTTGCATAAACAAATGAGACCTGAACGTAAATGCCACCTAGCGGCTGGCGGAGTAATTACATTTAAGATCCGACAGTGTAAGTGACTTACACATGTCGGATCTTCAGTGTATCTATGCGAAAATGATTCTAAGAATCACTCGCATAGATACACTGGCCAAAAAAGAGAGATACGATGGAGTATCCTGAGATACTCCATCGTAACTATACTCAGAATATGGCCCACTGTAACTATGGAATAGGAGGATCCACCTACTGTATCTATCCATTCACTCTGTATCCAACCCGGCATGTCCTTGCACTCAGTGCTGGGACAAGGTCATCTTGAGCCCAGGGCGAACATGCCAAATTGCACCCCCCCCCCCAAGATGTATGATTATGTGCACTAACCTATGTACCCCCTAAATCCCCCTTTATAAAAATTCATCCCCCTGCTGAAATGTCCCCTTCCTGGCACAAATCTTTGCCCCCCCCCCATCCCCCCCTGCTCAAATCCTCTCTTTCCCCATATGCTCCCAGCACAAATCCCCCCAACCAAAAAAAAAGTTCCCCTCCAAGCACAATTTTTTTTTTTTAGCACTGATCTTTATCCCCCTCCCCACCTTATTATCTTTTCTAGCACAAATCCCACTCACTCATCTTCCCTCCCGACACAAATCCCCTCAAATCACGACTCCCAGCACCCCTCCTAGAAAAATTCTTACTCCCTGTCACCCCAAAATCCCCCCCACCCAAAACAAATCCCCCTCCAATCTCTTTGTGGTGCCCCCCACCTCACACGAGTGCCCAGGCCAGATGTCCCTCCTGCCCACCCCTTGTCCCGGCCCTGCTTGCACTACATCAAGGGTGTCCAACCCACAGCCCGCAGGCCGTGTGTACCTCAGAGTTTAGCATGCGGTCCAGTTCCGTCTGGAGAAAAACTGGGGTTGCTATGCAAAATAGCAGCTGTAGCAGCCTACATTGACGAGCCAGGCAACAGAATATCTGGAGGGATGATGGGGATGCTGTCCAAACATAGTTGATGGGTGCAGGGTGTTTGTGCTAATGAGGTCAGCTGGTGAACGGCTTTCTGTGTCTTACTGGTTTTTACATCCGAAATCTACACACTAGGAAGACATGAACTTTTCTATGGAACACACCAGGGGCTAAGGACGTGTTCTAAAAATCAAAGAACGCTTTTATTTTTCTGCAACAGAGGTACATTATTGGTATATTGGTACATAAGGCAGCTGGAATCTAGAAAAAAAGGGTGGACTTAGCCTTTAAGCTTTGACATTAAAACCTAGAAGCTGATTGGTTACTACACACAGCTGCACCAGATTCTGTGTGCACCAATTTCTAGTAAATTTTCTCCCCCATTAGGCACATATGTCTAATTTATAACACAGCTTGAATGTAAAATGTAAAGATACAGTTCATCCACAGTATCACTTATAAATGGAAGGATCAGCCTATTTTAACTTTGACTGTATCTTTCAGCAGAGATGATGTGACCAAATGCCTCGCCATTATGTCAAATGGCTATTTGCTGTCAGATTCCGGAGCCCAGTACACACGACCGGTTTTCCTGTCAGAAAAACTGCGATGAGAGCTTTTGGCCGGATATTCCGACCGTGTGTATGCTCCATCGCAGTTTTTTCGTCTCGTCCGAATCTTTTACGTCACCGTGTTCTTGGCAGTCAAAAGTTCCCCGGACTTTTGTGTGAGCGTGCGTATGCAAGGCAGGCTTGAGAGGAATTCCGTTGGGAAAACCATTGTTTGTTTTTTTTCGACGAGAAAACCGGTCGTGTGTACGGGGCATTAGGCTGGTTAAAGCATATCTGCAATGTAGGTAAATTACCAATTTTTACACCACACAAAGCTGTCATTTCAGGCACAGAAGAGGCAATGGAAAAAAAATGTATAGGGGCTTACAGCATGCAGAGAGCCCAAGGAGGACCTCACCAGGGTGGTTATTATTAGTCATAGGAAGGTTGCAGATGGTGAACTGATATAGCAATCCACAATGCGTCTGGTTCTGGGTAGTGGTTACATGGTGTGGCAGGAGTGTGTGAATCACAATAATGGCAGAATGGAATTAAACATACAGTATGTTGATAGTTAACCTGCTTACTGACCAACTGGCGTCAGTATACTGCAGCAGATTGGCTGCGCAAATTACCATAGCTGTACGTTTGCCGTTGAAGAGCAATAGCAGGCGTGCTCGCGCCGGAGGCCTGCGCCGCATTGCCAGAGCCAATGCGTGTGGCCAATGACCGAGATGTCCGCTGGTCACCCGCGATCGCTCCACAGAGAGCCAGAATGAGAAACTGTCAATGTAAACAGATTCCTGTTCTGATGGAGGGAGAGCGATCTGCTGTTCCTAGTGATCAGGAACAGTAGTCTCACTCTACACCCAGTTAGTACCCCCCCCCCCCCACTTTAATAATAACAATAATGTCACTTTGCACATACACTGTTGTTGCAGATTCTAACTCCATAAAAATCATAGGGTTGAGTGCAAAATCTGGTGCAGTTCTGCATAAAAACCAATTAGCTTCCAGTTTTTTTTTCTTTTTATTCACGCTTAATCAAACAAGTTGAATATATGCAAATATTACTAACCAAACAAGTTATATTCTGCATGCATTGTTAGGGTGTATACATTTTCATTTGCATATGATTCAAGCTATTTATCAGTTAAAATATAAACCACTCCTCTACCTTAATCTGTGTCTGGACCTTTCCTCCATAGCTTGAAACAGAGATCCCAGGGAATGTCATATCAACTTTCACACTGTAAATGTTAAAAAGGGTCATTATTTTATTTACAAGTGGAGCTTGACAGACTAGGTCATTGTCTGGCTTCTTAAAGTAGACCTTAACCTCAAATGGATGTCAGTTTGCTAAAACACTGTGTATCATAAACAACTCCAGTCAGGCATGTACTGGCCATCGGGAGTTTCCCGGTGGGCCGATGGCTCAGTGGGCCGGTCTGGTGCATTCCTGGAGCTGCTCCTCTCTATCAGTGATTGATCGCAATTTCACTCCTCTCAGGAGGAGCCGCTGCCGTCACTTGCTGGAGTGAGTGAGCCTTTCTGCTCCCTCCAGCCTGCAGAAGGAGTTAGACAGCCGACAGACTTTCCTTCCTCTCTCCCCTATCACTTGTCACTTATCACATGACTGGAGAGAGGAATGATGCTGCCTGGAGAGCTGTGAGTGAGTACATGTGGGAGGGGGAGGAGAGGGGGGCCACTCTAATGCAAGGGGGGCTCTCTGATGCAAGGGGGACACTCTGATGCAAGGGGGGACACTCTGATGCAAGGGGGCCACTCTGATGCGAGGGGGGCTCTCTGATGCGAGGGGGACACTCTGATGCAAGGGGGGACACTCTGGTGCAAGGGGGGCCACTCTGATGCGAGGGGGGCTCTCTGATGCGAGGGGGACACTCTGATGCAAGGGGGGGGGACACTCTGATGCAAAGGGGGCTCTCTGATGCAAGGGGAATTCTCTGATGCAAGGGGGACTCGGATGCAAGGGGGACTCGAATGCAAAGGGGACTCTGATGAGGACACTCTGATGCAAGGGGGGGACACTCTGATGCAAAGGGGGCTCTCTGATGCAAGGGGGCACTCTGGTGGGGGAACTCTCTGATGCAAGGGGGACTCTGATGGGGACACTCTGATGTAAGGGGGACTCTGATGGGGACACTCTGATGCAAGGGGGGGACACTCTGATGCAAAGGGGGCTCTCTGATGTAAGGGGGGCACTCTGGTGGGGGACTCTCTGATGCATGGAGGACTCTGATGGGGACACTCTGATGTAAGGGGGACTCTGATGGGGACACTCTGATGCAAGGGGGACTCTGATGGGGGACACTCTGATGCAAGGGAAACTCTAAAACCTTCTTAAAATAATTCCTAATCAATATATTTTAAGGATTTTGCTTTGCTATATGTTATTAAGGGTCTTTCTTCTATAAAAGAGGATACTTTCGGCTTTGAAGGTTATCACCTAGTTTATGCCAATTTCATTTAATCCTTCTATGTAAGCTTTTAATAGAGATTTCCCACCTGTCCAAATAAACATGAAATCATCAGAGGATCCTCATGTTGCTACAAAATCCATATGTTTATTAAATTCATTGTCTAAAAATATTCAGTGTTTCCCCAACCCCAGGTACAGGCTCATGTTAAATGGCATACATTTTGTACCCATTGTCACACTTACCTGGGAGTGGCGGGTCTCTCCAAACATAGAGTTGTTATGAGTACCGGTAAGTATAATTGGTAATAACTTTAGTAAAAAAGTAATTGTGTGCTCTTTCTATCAATCTCAATTGGTGAAAAGATTTTTTCCACTACTTTCCACCCCCTGTTATGGGTAATGCTGCAATAAAGGGCTTCTATATTAAACCCCATTAAAGACATCCTTCTGGAAGCCAAATGTCACCTATCTTCTTTATAAAATTCCTTGCTTCTTTTATATACTGTAGCTTGTAAGAGAGCTTTTAGATGGGTATCCATATACCAACTTGCCCTTTCCATCAGGATTCCCAAGCCTAAAAAAATGAGCAGTCAGAAGAATTATCAAAATCCTTGTGTAATTGAGTGCAAAAAAAGTGCGAATTCTTGGATCATCGTGTGTTCTATGACTGTTATACTTTCTATTCCAATCATTTTTATTCAGTTGTAGAGAATAACATTAGGAGCACCAGATCCACCCACGCAGGGACTTAAATTGACAGTAGTGATGAATGCAAGGTCTTATATGGTCCCAAAGGAAGAAGAAACAACAACAATGACTAAACTCAGTAAGTGTAAACAAATGAATAGAGAGGTCCAGGTAGGATCCATGTGAATAGCAGCATCACACTTGGATAAGCAAATTTCCAAACAATAATACAGTATGGCATCTGTGCATAAAATTGGAAAAGGGGGGCAGGACCCCGTAAGAAAAAGAAGAGCAAGAGGAGAGATAGACAAGAGATAAGAAAGGGTTAGCAAGGGGGACATGGATTCGGGATCGTTAGGGGTGTCAGTCACATGTGCCCAACGCTAGCTGGGGGAAGTGAAGGGAAAGCATATGTAAATCAAGGTTTCCAAATTTTAAGAAACCTGGCATGAGAGTCCTTGAGGATACTGGACATTTGTTTATTAAGCATCAAAGCAGTCAAGCAGTCTCTCACGCCCTGGAAATGGGACCGTGAGTTTTCTTCAGGCTTTGTTCTCTTAGCCAACAAAAAAAGTTAGGATGCTAACTCTTGTTCGTGGGCATATAGGCCCAGGATAGATCAGTTATACCTTCAAATGCTATAGTTTGGAAAAATACAGCTTTATCTTGTTCTATATGAGATTTCTTTAATTTTCCATACCACTCTGGATCCTTAAATAATGTCATATGCTTGAATTGAGTTTACGTGGACTGAAAAACATGTTTGGTAGAAGCTTGTATGTAATAGGAAGTTACAGTCACGTGCACGCTGATGCACCTCACTGTTACAACTGTAGAATGAGCAGTGCCATTATTTGTGGTCACATGTGGTCTCTATGGTTACTACAATTCCCATAACGCTGAATCCATCTGGAGGTAGATGTGTAGTTCATCTTAGGGGCGAACAAGAAATGGGGCTACCTTGACATACACAACAGGGGTATGGAGAACAAAGGTAGATGTGTAGTCTATATCAGGGGCGAACAAGAAAGGGTGGCTACCCTCACATCCACAATGGGGCTATGGAGAGCAAAGGTAGATGTGTAGTCCATAATCGGGGCGAACAGGAAAAGGTGTCTACTTTTACATACACAATGGGGTTATGGAGAACAACGGTAGCCACCCTCTAACAGGCAGTGTTGCCAACCTACCAGATTGAAATTTACTGGCACGACACCCGAAATTTACTGGCGCAGCCACATTTTTACTGGTATTTCACAAAAGTTACGAAATTACATTTTTAGGTACAAATTTCAGTATTTAGGCTACAAACAAGTACGCTAGACAAATAGCAATGTGATTTAAGGTAGATATTAAGGTAAAAAAACATATTTTTGTTATTTTCGATATAATAAGGGCAAATTATTTAGTCACATCACCCCCTGCCTCCATCCCCCTCTGCCACCAACACCCCCTCCCTTCACCCCCCTCTGCAGTGCCACAATCTCCCCCTGCCTCCAATCACTCCCTGCCTCCAATCACCCCCAGGCCCCCTGCCTCCAATCACCCACTGCCTCCATCGTCCCCTGCCTCCATCCCCCTCTGCGGTGCCACCAACGACCCCTGTCTATATCCCACACCCTCTGCGGTGCCACCATCCCCCTCTGCGGTGCCACCAACACCCCCTGCCTCCAATCATCCCCTGCCTCCAATCATCCCCTGCCTCTAATCTTCCCCTGCCTCCATTGCCCCCTGCCTTCATCCCCCTCTGCAGTGCCACCGCAGCCACCATCACCCCCTGCCTCCAATCTCTCCCTGACTCCATAGTCCCCCTCTGTGGTGCCAGCATCACCCCCTGCCTCCATCGGATCCCCCTCTGCCACCATCACCTGATGTCACTGTCGGCTGGGCTGTCTGTCACTCTGTCCGTCCCCGACTCCCCTGTGAACTTTGTATTGCCTGGATGCAGCAGGCTCCTCCATCCCGCCTCCGCCGCATGCTGCTCAGCCTCCAAGTCCTGACTCCTGCTCCAGTGCTGTGCTCCTCCAACCTCCTGGTTAGTTACAGATTTAAAATTTTGGCACGCGTGCGCCTGGCGGGATAACCAAATACATCACTCACCGGCGCCGTGCGGCACAGCCTTTGTGAAATTCGCCCCCCCCGCTGGCCGAATACAGCCTATGCTCAGCTCGGCAAGCTCCGGAACTGCGAATGCACACTTCCAAGCCAAACCGATCTCGGTTATTTTTATTGGCACATTCCCGCAACTACGGACATTTACGGATTGGGGGAAAAGTGCCTATTTTTACAGACTGTCCGTAAAAATATGGACAGTTGGCAACACTGCTAACAGGGAATCTGAGAATAGCAGAAAAAAACGTCCAATTCATAGATAAAATAAAGGAGGCGAGAGATAGAACGTATATTCTACTTATTTTTAAACATATTCAATTTACTGAATTTACCAGACTGATCTGCCTGCAAACCTGGGGGGAAGTGATGTGCTGTTGATGCGAACCCCTTGATGATACCTGCATATTGCAGCGCTGCACCATTGAACACTTTCTTCGTTCAGCCATTCATTTGTCAACAGATTACCAGCTCAAGTGTAAATAGAACTCTTTCTGTGAAACCGCTATACCCAACAGAGCACTTATGGAGGAGTGACACACCTGACTAACAGGCTCAGCTAGAGAGCAGACTTTGCCGGCTGGAGAGGAAAACCATGTTTCTGGTACATATGGTCTCATACAGGGATCGCGTGAAAGCTATGAGGCTCCACTACTTTGCTTGAAGTACAGGTTTGTAATGGAGGTAATTGTAAACTCGCTTATCTGACCAGAAGAAGATATATAATACCTATGTCTGTATATGCAAGGTGGCCATTTTTGGTATTTAATAAAGTGTGCTATAAGCCTACAGGACTGGCGTTTACTCCGTTATATAAGAAACTAAAGAAAAATCATCAGCACATTGTAGCAGAGGATGATTTTTAATGTTTGTTTTAGGGCTGTTACTGATTAAAATTTTCATGTTTGTTTAATCGATTTTTTTTAAATCGACTAATTTCGATTAATTATAACGCACATACAGATCCAACTACTTTTAGCTGATCTCCTTGCAGGCTGATTCCCAATGCAGCTACCAACCACTGGAAAAATGGATAGCAGGATACAAAAACACACAAAGGCAGCGCTCGATGGGAATAGCATTAAAACTTTTATAGTCTTTAAGTAGGTAACAAAATAAACATTGTACTGGAGATAAAATCGAGGTAGCTACATAAACTGTAAAAATGGTGCGAGTAATACCAAACGGTAGCAAAAACAGTCATAAAAACATGTAGCTTAGTATGATACTGGTATAAAAAAGTGTACAGCGATACCACTGCTGAATCCAGTTGAGGAGGGGTTAACATCAGTCCGTTGGCATGTAGATGTCCCATGAAGGGAACTATCACAACTCCCAGTGGATGGTTGTAGAATCCCAGGTTGATAGAGGGAAGTGTAACAGCCCCTGCGTGTGGCAGATAGTAAGGTCCCGCCGGCATGCAGATATAAAGGCACAGCAAAGGAGTCCATTAGATGGACACGGCAAGCCCCGCCGGTGTCCGTGACATCACCGAATCTCCGACGGAACTCCCTGAAGACCCGGAAGCCGGCGGAGAGGTGAGTACCGATCAAAAGAATTTTGATCGATCAAAAAAATTAACAATTAATCAAGGAATTAATAGTTAATTTTCACAGCCCTAGTTTGTTTTAATATTGCATAAATTAATGTGTTTATTTCCAATTAATAACCTGGTTATTACTTAAACCTTTTTAAATAAGGTACTAATACAGTGTAGTGATATTCTTTCATAAATAATGATTACCTAAACGTTACAAATGTATATGATGATTTTTTTAAATATTATTATTATTATTATACAGGATTTATATAGCACCAACAGTTTGCGCAGCTCTTCTCTTTGGATCCTAGATCTCATTTTTCTGCTGACTATACATTTCCTTATGCCACGTACACACGATCTGAAAATCGTACGACAGATCGTCTGACTTTTTATGTTTACTAGTCGCAAGTAGAAATTGAATAGGTTACTAAAGTCACGAAAATTCTCATACGACAGAAAAAAAAACCGGAAGTGATGTCATGTGTTGTAATGTATTTGTGTATTTTCGGACGAAAATCGTCCGATCTGGTATCGTACGAGGAAAATTTTTGTGCATGTGCGATAAAATAATATTGGATGTCATGATCGGCTCACGGAAGCCCTGTACTAACGATCCGATTATCGGACGATTCTTCCTCGGACGATTTTTCGTACAATGGGGCAGATCCTCAAAACGAGTACGCCTACTGATACGCTGGCGTACTTTCAAATTACCCGCGTCGTATCTTTGGTTTGAATCCTCAAACCAAGATACGATGGCATCTGGGTTAGATCCGACAGGTGTACGTCCTCGTACGCCTTCGGATCTAAAATGCAATACTTTGGCGTCTGCTGGGTGGCGTTCACGTCGTTTTCCGCGTCGGGTATGCAAATTAGCTATTTCCGACGATCCACTAACATACGCGCGGCCGTCGCATTCTCTTACGTCGTCTCTAGTCGGCTTTTTCCGGCGTATAGTTAAAGCTGCTGTTTTGCGGCGTATAGTTAGACTTGCCATGTTAAGTATGGCGTCGAAATTTGAATTTTTTTTTGCGTAAGTCGTCCGTGAATTGGGATGGACGTAATTCACGTCTAAGTTAAAAAAAATGGCGACGTCATTTAGCGCAATGCACAGCGGGAAATTTAGAAACGGAGCATGCGCAGTTTATTCGGCGCGGGGACACGCTTCATTTAAATGAAGCACGCCCCCTAATTGCCGATTTGAATTCCGCCGCCAGAGATACACTACGCCGCCGTAACTTACGGCGCAAATTCTTTGGGGATTCGAACCGGCAAAAAGTAAGTTACAGCGGCGTAGCGTATCTCTGATACGCTGCGCCCATCTATTTCTATGTGAATCTGCCCCAATATTCGGTTTGTGTGTACGTGGCATTACTGTTGGCCTTTCTTGATGCAAATTGTTCCTATGATATGTATGTCAAAAATGTTATTGGTATAGTTGCATGTGTATTGTTAACATTGCAATACACGCTTTAGGCTTTCTAATATTATTTGTAACATTTACAGTGCTTTTCATGATTGTTAGAATGACAGAAGCTGTCACCAGAATAAGGATGTTAACTTCAAAAATATGCGAACAAACCATTGAAAATGTATAAATACTTACATACACTTATATAACGCCTATACTCAAAATAAATACTCAAAAAAAATACTCTATATGCTAAAAATTCAAATAAAAGGCTTCATCTAATTTTTTTAATATAAATATATTTCTTTATAATTATAAAGGCCTTTGGCTAGTATAAATGTCATATGAATCAACTATTTAAAAATGTTGATTATTTAACGAATCAGTGTTCTATATTTTACAAACACATAGACTGGAAATAGGTATTTTACAATCATGATCTATAGCTCACAAATTACAAGTCTTGATGTTTTCTGTCACTCCTGTCAGTGTCTGTGAGAATTAATTTAAAATATTCATCTTTAATTTCCTGTCCTCAGCTGGTTTACATAGACAAGCAATTCTTTTCTCATTTAGCACTCCTCATTACACAGGTGACATAAATCAAGAGGAGGGAGGAAGAATTTGACGTATCTCATCAGAGCATACACAAGGCATACTTTGCTCGACTCCTCCCACTGTTGTTTGTACAGAGGAAATTAGAACTTGCAATGTCTTGTATCATTTACTCTATGTCTTCCTGATCCCTATATATGAATCAGAAAAAAATGCTGATCTAGAGTGATTAAAAAAAAAAAAAGATGGCATCAAGGCATGCAGGGAAATTAAAATCTTTACTGTTAAAAATTTCACAAATTGTTTTGAATATATGCGCTTTATTAAAATCAGAACAATTCAAAAGTCTCTAGGCTACCATGCAAAAGTATTTAAAAAAAAATTGCTATTCATTAAATAATGTGTATTGTACAGAGATCATTAGGCAACTGCCTTTGACGTGAATGGAGCATCCAGTTCAGTCAAAGAGAACAATAGTGGAAGCACTTTCTCCAGAAAAGCTTCCTGTCGTTTCTCTTTAAACTGTCAAGGTCTTATTCCTTCATGTTGGATGGAACTTTTCTTCAAGTTACTTACTGCCCCCCTTTGCTTTAACGAAGAACTGCAGGGTGATAAAATGTTTAGTTGAACTGTGATGAAAAAACACTTATTTTATTAATACAACTAGCTGAACCGTCTATAACAGTACACTGTTTTACATTTAATTTCCAAATATAACATTATTATTCATTTCTTGATTAATAATAATTAACCACTTGCTTACTGAGCACATATACCCCCCTCCTGCCCAGGTGAAATTTCAGCTTTCGGCACTGCGTCGCTTTAACATACAATTGCGCGGTTGTGCGACGTGGCTCCCAAACAAAATTGACGTCCTTTTTTCCCCACAAGTAGAGCTTTCTTTTGGTGGTATTTGATCGCCTGTGCGGTTTTTATTTTTTGCGCTATAAACAAAAAAGAGTGACAATTTTGAAAAAAATACAATATTTTTTACTTGTTGCTATAATAAATATCCCAATTTAAAAAAAAAAAAAAACATTTTTTTTTCGCAGTTTAGGCCGATACGTATGCTTCTACATATTTTTGGTAAAAAAAAAAAATCGCAATAAGCGACTGGTTTGCGCAAAAGTTATAGCGCCTACAAAATAAGGGACAGAATTATTATTTTTTATTATTATTTTTTTTACTAGAAATGGCGGCGATCTGCGATTTTTATTGGGACTGCGACGTTATGGCGGACACATCAGACACTTTTGACACATTTTTGGCGCCATTCACATTTATACTGCGGTCAGTGCTATACATATGCACTAATTACAGTATAAATGTGACTGGCATTGAAGGGGTTAACACTAGGGGGTGAGGAAGGGGTTAAATGTATTCCCTGCATTGTCTTTATTTAAACGAACAGCAAAAACATACCAGATCACAGCAACAGAAACAGGAGGATAACCGACGTTTCGCACTGACTTGCTTATTAGCCATGAATAAGCACGAAGTCAGTGCGAAACGTCGGTTATCCTCCTGTTTCTGTTGCTGTGATCTGGTATGTTTTTGCTGTTCGTTTAAATAAAGGCAACCTGTTTGGTTTGGAGTGCGGCCATCCATCCTTCATTTTACGCCAATGCTTGCCTAGTGCACTGCCAGCACCCTTGGAATCCTACACCTGTGTATGACCCTATAGCAGACCCACCTTGAGCGGTGATTTTCCTTCTTCTATTCCCTGCATTGTGTTCTAACTGTAGCTGGAGAGGGGGGTGACTGGGGGAGGTGACCGATCTATGTCCCTATGTACAAGGGACACAGATCGGTCTCCTCTCCAGAGACAGGACGCTGTCTCTGTGTAAAACGGCAATGAGAGATGATCTCATATGTTTACATATGAGATCATCTCTCATTGGCCGCCCAGATCGCATCGCAAACGGCCACTCTGATTGGCCGTTCGCGGCGAACTGTAATTGGCTGTGTCCAAGGGACACGGCCAACACAGATTTTCCCCGCTGCGCGCTCTGGAGCGCGCGCGGGGAACGCCCTAAGGGGCGGACGTCAATTGACGTCCAGTTGGATTTTCAGGTCCGCGCTATAGCCGTCATTCGACTATAGCGCGGGTCTGAAGAAGTTAATAATTTCTACTAATTCATATTTTCTACTATATTAGTTATAATGTTGAATTTAAGATGTAAAAATGATAACCTGGTTACAGAAAATACATGCTATGTATTATGGTTAGGGATGCTGTAAGCAAATTAATTCATATTTTCTACTATATTTGTTATAAGGTTGAATTTAAAGAGGAGGTCCACACTAAAAACAAATATAGAGAAAAAGGCTACAAAAAATTTGATTTTTATATATGTATATATATATATATATATATATATACTTACCAGAAATGGCTGTTACTAAGCAGATGGTTGCTGTCGGTCAGAGTAAGCAGAACGAGCTAACTACCCCGCCCAACGCAAGCACTTTTGTGTGGTTTGCCACCTTTGTATCAAAGGAGGACTTTATTGTATTAAGTTAAGTATTTGCTTGAGTCTTTATGACTAAGCATTGTTTGAAATGTTATATCCTGATAATTGATGTATTAATGATGGTCTTACATATTGAAACCAAAAAAGGGCCACGCCCAATTTACGCCAATTTGCTGTTTTCTGTGCTTCTTTCGGTAACATGTAATGGTTGTATTTGGAGTTTTTGGGGGTGAATAGTGCAAAGTGCAATCCCATGAACTGCATGGTTTTTGAACTTAGGTCAGCTGGCTTAGAAGGGCCAATAATGGGGCTTTGTTATGTGACAGCCCTCTCAGGCTCTCACTATAAAAGGTTAGCATCCCAGCAGCCATTTGTCAGTGTGTGTTGGAGTAGATTGGGCAGAGCTGACAGTTTGTGTAAGAGTAATGCCTGGTACACACGATCGGATTTTCCGTCGGGATAAACTCAGACGAACGGAATTTACGGTAGAATTTTTTTCCGTGGGAAAAAAAGAGAACATGTTCTCTTTCTAAATTCCAACAGAACAAAGTCAGATGGGGCACACACACAGTCGAAATATTCGATGAAAGAATTAAATCGGACATTTTCCTTCGGAAATTCCGATCGTGTGTACAAGGCATAAGAGTAAGTTGCTATACTGTGCTACATTGCACTAAATTACATATTCACACATATCCCCAATGTTCGCAGCTTAGGGGCCAGATTCACAAAGAGATACGACGGTGTATCTCCTGATACACCGTCGTATCTCTGACTTAGGCCGGTCGTATCTATGCGCCTGATTCATAGAATCAGTTACGCATAGATATGGCTAAGATCCGACAGGTGTAACTGTGTTACACCGTCGGATCTTATTTGTAATTAAAAAATGGCGCGGGGGGCGTTCCCGCTGATTTACGTTGAATAATATGTAAATCAGCGAGATACGCAAATTCACGAACGTACACGGACCCGACGCAGTGTTGTTACGACGTTTCCGTAGCGGCTTTCCCGGCGTATACTTACCCCTGCTTCTATGAGGCGCAGCCAATGTTAAGTATAGCCGTCGTTCCCGCGTTGATTTAAAATTTTTTAACGTCGTTTGCGTAAATCGTTCTGTAATACGGATGGACGTCGTTTACGTAAGCGTCGAAACCACTGACGTCCTAGTGACGTCAGTGGGAGCAATGCACGCCAGGAAAATTCACGGACTGCGCATGCTCATTTAAATCGGCGCAGGGACGTGCCTGATTTAAATAGTACACTCCCCCTAGCCGCGGAATTTGAATTCCGCTGGAGGATTTGCGATACGCCGCCGCAAGTTTGGAGGTAAGTGGTTTGTGAATTACCCACTTGCCTCTCAAACTTGCGGCAGGGTATCTTAAATCAGATAGATCACGCGGATCTAAAGATCCGCTGATCTATCTGAATCTAGCCCTAGGACTGCCTTTTCATGTGTTGGTAACAACTGTAGCTGCTGTTTGTTGTTTTATAGATTTTTTTTTTCTTCTATTTCATGTTTATTTTTTTGCCAGGTTAGAAAAATTTGGTTGGGGCTTTGTGTTTTAGGGTTTATTTTCTTTGGGGAAACATATTTAAATGTATTTTTTATTTTATTTTATTGTTCTATTGTTCTGGGACGTTTTTTTTTATATCAGTATCAGTGTGCACAACATATACAGTACTTCACTACTATTATATAACTAAATAAACCCAACAGCATGGCCAATTGAAATATATTTTCAATAAATATTGGCCTTTGCTAGTAGCTGACCCTAAAATTTAGAGACACATTAATGATAAACCTGAAATTACGTTTAAACGATCAAAATCAATCAGGGATCACCTTGTTAAAATTCACTATGTTCGACCAAGAACTAAGTGCATTATAACGACAGGGACATAATGTGGTATGTGCAATTTTTGCTCATACATACAGGAAGGCCACCAAGTTGAGTTGCCAAATGGTCAATTTTGAAAAATCCCTCATAGCGTAACTTGTCAAACTCCGGGAATCGTCTATATAATGACCTGCCAATGCTGCAGTTTCTATATAGGCAAGACAAAACGCCCCTTCTTTCATAGAATACGGGACCACGTATCTGGTGCAAAAAAATTGGAAACACTGATAAGTCGTCATTTGGCGCTTTATCATAATTTTGATTTAAATATGATAAAATTCTGTGTCTTAGAACATATTTCACCTTCTAAAAGGGGCGGTACAATAGACAAGTATGTACTCCAACGTGGATCCAAATGGATTTACGGTTTGGGAGCTACACGAGCCCCTGGCTTAAATGTTTGTCTTCGTTTTAAACCTTTTCTATAAGTTCTACCCATAGCCTGTTGATAAAATGCACTGCCAGATAAAACAATAAGACATAAATAAGAAATGTGATTGTTATAACGTTCTATGTATTGTGTATTTTCCAGCAACTATATTGGCTATGTATAACTAATTAATGATGTCAAAATAATAATAATATTATAGGATTTTGGTTTATTGGTTATTTCTGTTTATTTTCGATTACCCTGTAGGATGGTCTGTGGCGGCTTTCACTGATAGCCATACAGACACCCAGGGCATGTATGAGTACCTTTAGTAATACGCATGCCATTTTTGTCCCATTAGACTGAGGGATCTCAGTCTTCAGCCATGTGTTGTGTGGATCTGACTGGGATCATCATGATGCAGCACCTATCCCATTTTAATTGGGGGTGGGGGGGTGAGCCCTGCAGAATGTCCTTTGCAGATTTACACACATGTGGAGCTAAGCCTTTAGCAATTGAACTTGACGCGGCCACTTCCTGCCATAGCTCTGAAAGTGAGGCTTGGTTATTTCTTAGCCTCATTCTCAGTTGCTGGGACACTCTAAGGTTGAGAGTTCACATGCCGCTCTTGACGTCACACTCCGAGTGGCGTGCAGGGCATAATAAGGTGGGCCAGCGGCCATTTTACTGGAGCCATGAGGAAGCAAACAGACAGAGAACATAGACACAATAAGTTGAGAGACTTCTGATTATGCATTGCTATTTTAAAGAACTTCAGGCTGTGAGTGATATAGTGATCCTGGTGGAGGTATTGGTGCTGGGAATGCCTTGCAACCAAGGTTGCTGGTGGTAAACTTAGCTACCCCCTTAAAGATATACATTTACAAGGTATAAAAAGTACATGTAATCACTAATAAGAGCAACATATACCTTTGTTAATATTTTGTTTAGGTTGTGAATCCTCATACCTCACGGGTTTGTATAATACAGACAAATATCAAATCAAGTCTCAGTTTGCTTCCAAGGTTCATTTAGGAACTCAAGATTCCTTATAAGTCCACACTTTATATATTCATGTTCAAATAGTATGAAGTAGGGTTATACACATACTTTAAATATAAAAAAAAAACAAAAGGTGCAATCAGTGCAAAAATACAAATATACCCTAAATAAATATGCAAGCTGGACACTACAGAATAACACAAAATTCCAGTGAGAAATACTATAAATAGAAAAAGTGCAGCGCAAATAATTAAATCTAAACTAAAATAAAGTGCATGGATCAACATATGTAATCATATAAAAATATTATGTGCAAAAATTATATATATAAAAAATATAATTTAATAAGCATGTAGCAAGTGAAAGAAAAGTCCATGGGAGATAATCCACCAGTGTAAGATCCACAAAATCGTGTGACATTACCTCCACCGCAAGTCTCACTAGGAACTCTCACCTCCAGTACTGACCCCTGAATTACCAGGAAGTCAAATAAAGCAGAGAAATAAATCGATTCAATCCCCAATCAAACTTCCTTTCCAGAGATGTTAAAACTTCCACAGAGACGGCTTAATGAAAAGCTCCAGGCTCAGCAAGTAGAAAGTAATACATCGGGAAAATAGGAGATAGGATCTAAGAGCTCTCAGTTTGGTAATACAGCACAGGCATTTATTAAAATTTCAATCTACTCACAAACATCACGATATAAGCAGCATGTCTGTAGACTCATTCAGCAGGGCGGGTGACATCATCAGAAGCAGCCAAACCCCCCGTACATGTTACGTTCAATAGAACTTCCTCAGCGGGGCTCACAGAGCTAAAAATATCCACTGATCACTGGCAGCGAAGGGGTTAACACTAGGGGAAAAGGGATTAAGTGTGTCCTAGGGAAGTGTTTCTAACTGTGGGGGGAGTGGACTGACTGGGAGTACAGAGAGATCGCTGGACCTAATCACTAGGAACAGACAATCTCACTGTACTCTCCTGTCAGAATGGGGATCTTTTTTGATTAAATTGGCAGATCCCCGTTCTGCCTCTCTAAGGAGCGATCGCGGGTGGCCGGCAGACATTGAGGCCTCCAGACCTGCGCATTGACTCCCCCCGCTGTGCAGCAGGCTCGCACGGCCACAGTGTCTCGTGCACAAAACGATGTACAGGTAGGTTGTTTTGTGCAATAGGGCCGCCCTGCCACATTATATATGCGGTGGGCAGTCCTTAAGCGGTAAAATCTGTACTAGACAGGAAGGGTATGGCATAGATTTACTGGGAGTTGGGTATCTCCTTAAATTCCATACCAGAATTAGGTATGAAAAAGAAAAATGGATACAGTTTAAATTACCTGCAAATTAAATTGTATTGCCTGCTTCTTTAAAAAAAATGCACACAAACCCCTACAAAGGTCCCCAAAAATACATAGCAGACCTTTGCTGTGTATTTTAAGTGACCTTTGGAGTCTGTGTGCTGTTATTTTTATTTATTTTTTCAAGAAGCCAAGGTGTTTTCCGCTAATTTAAACACTTTTTTCCTTTAATAGATGTCAGTGCTTTAAAAAAATCTCTGCTTCCAGCTGATTTGCCAGACATTCAGTGTGCGACATTCAGTGTGCATGCGCCAGTGACGTCACCAGTTGCATCCAGTGTAAATATCTCCTAAACAGTGCAAGTTTAAGAGATATTCACTTTACCTACAGGTAAGCCTTATTATACGATTACCTGTAGGTACAAGTTGGCCTGCTCGAGTGCCCTAATAGCAAGCAGCTTGCTATTGGGGGCACTCGGCAAGGGGGGAGGGGCCAGGGTCGCCGGCAGGAGACCCAAAAAGAAGAGGATCAGGGCTGCGCTGTGCAAAACCATTGCGCAGAGCAAGTAAGTATGACGATAGGTGAACGGGTGAGATGTTGAGAGACAGGGCGGAACGTTGGCACCCCATAATGCAAAGTACCCAAACAAAGACCTTGATATCATCAACTGTTATATATCTACTTTAACAAACTATGCTTGAGGGCTTTGAATTGCAGTGCTGAGGTACATTTTTTTTTTTGCCCCACCTGTGTGCACAGATGTATACAATCAAAAATCCCTTTAAGAGCTATTATCTGCTACATCCGATTGATAGATAGCTCTTTACATAGTAACACTTTAGCTATTTTCCGATTATAACTTTTGGCTTGGAGTGCTAAGAGCAAGGTTGCCATTCGTCCTCACTTCTCTGGGACAGTCACTGTTGTGAAGGGTCTGTCCATTGAAAACAGGCATCCCTGGAATTGTCCCTTGGAGCCTGGCACCATAGTGCATTGCAGTGAGCAAACTTCAACCCAAATCACACTGTGCAAGAGTCAGTTCATACATTAGAGTTCCATACTGCATGATCCAAAACCCATTACCTGCACACATCCTGGCCTTGCCTCCTCTGCTCCCATTTTTTGCTGGTGTGGCTGCCATACAGCATCCCTACCAATTACAAAGCATCCCTGGTCTGAGCTTGTGCAGCCCTTGGCTTTATTTTGAAAATCTGGCAACCTTAGATTAGAGAGCATCAGTCCAAACTGCCATCAAGATGCTAGACATTGAGGTAATTTAGATAAAAAAATATTTTTTCCAGCACAGCAGAAAATAAGTAAAAATGTAGACCCGCCCTATGGATAGTAGCCCGTAACTCCTGCGACTTACCATAGACAGCTTGTGGGATTATGGTAAACTTAGCAGAAAAGGAGGAAAAAAGGGTACATTAGCAGTACTTGCCGAAAACCAGCTTCTCTGCACCTGTGATGGGCAATAAGAGAAAGGTTTTGTCAGCCACTTCACTACCAGTGTGGGGGGGGAACGATTTCCCCAAGCTTCCCTTAGCTTAGACCCCGTTCACACTGAGGAGTTTTTGGGGCATTTTAGCGCTAAAAATAGCGCCTAAATGCCGCCTGAAAAACTCCTGCCCTGCAGTCTCAGTGTGAAAGCCTGAGGTCTTTCACACTGGGGCGGTGCGCTAGCAGGACCACTCCAAAAGTCCTGCTAGCAGCATCTTTGGAGCGGTGAAGGAGCCGTGTGTTTACTGCTCCTCCTCCGCTCCTTCCCATTGAAAGCAATGGGAAACCGCGGTAATACCGCCGGCAATGCGCCTCATTGTGGCCAGTATTAACCTTTTCCAACCGCTAGCGGGGGTTAAAACCGCACCGCTAGTGGCCGAATTCGGCAGCAATTCCAATGGTATAGCGCCGCTAAAAATAGCGCCGCTATACCGTCAGCGCTCCTCCCGCCCCATTGTGAAAGGGGCATTAGTGCCATAGTTACCTTGGAGAAGGAAGATGTGAGGGAGGAAGTGGAGTAGAGGTTTGGGTAGATGAAGGAAGAGATAGAGGAGAAGGACACATCAGCAAGGCTCACCACCTACAGCCTTTATGTAGCAGCAACTCTACCTCTTCTTTTAGGCATATTTCCTTTTAGTCCCACTACCACCTGGAGCTGCACTGTACTGACAATGTACAATATTTGTAGCTATTTCTCTAAAATAATACACTATAGTGTTTACTGCAAGACAAAACCTGCCTTGCCACTCCCTTTTATATTGCTACATAACCAAGTTGACTCAATACTGTCAAGACAATGAACAATATTTGTGGTTATTGTCTCTCCTATAATACACTTTAAATATAAATATGGATTTATTGAAGATAAACCCTGCCTTGTCTCTTTCTGTTTTATACCTATCTAAGTGCTCAAGTACTGCCTTTTGCAGGCTGATTTGCAAAAAATAATAAATGCACATTTTTTCCAGCAAGTATATGTGCATTTATAATTTTTTGTTGTAAAAGGTAGACTTTAAGTGAAACTAAACACACGGGGGCAGATTCATATAGATCTGCGGATCTTTAGATCCGCTAGATCTACCTGGTTTACGATCCGCCGGTGCAATTTAGCGAGGCAAGTGCATGATTCATAAAGCACTTACCTCGCAAACTGCACCGTCGGATCCTAACTCCCCCCAGCGGAATGCAAATTCCGCGGCTAGGGGGAGTGTACAATTTAAATCAGGCGCGTTCCCGCGCCGATTTAACTGCGCATGCGCCGGGGCGAAAAAGCCCAGTGCGCATGCTCCAAATGACGTCGCTACGATCGGTATTCCCGATCGCGGTACGCAAACGACGTAGAAAATAAAAAAATCGGCGCGGGAACGTCGGCCATACTTAACATTAGCTACCCCTCATAGAAGCAGGGGTAGCTATCCGCCGGAAAAACCCGAACGCAAACGACGTAGAAAACGAGCGACGGGCGGGCGTACGGACGTGAATCGGCGGTTTTCCTCATTTGCATATGCGACGGGTAAAAAATCGCGACGACACCTAGCGGCCGGCGGGAGATTACAGCCTAAGATTCGACTGGTGTAAGTCACTTACACCAGTCGGATCCAAGGGAGATCTATGCGGAACTGATTCTTATGAATCAGTCGCATAGCTCCGACGGTGGGATCTCACAGATCCGACCGTCGGGTCTCACAGATACGACGGCGGATCAGGAGATCCGCCGGCGTATCTCTATCTGAATCTGCCCCACGCTGTTTAATTTTCATTGTTCCTTCTATTTCTGTATATGGATGATGGCCCTGTAATTATTTTAATAACAAAAAAAATCTAACTACCTTTTTCTACAGTGCCTTGAAAAAGTATTCACACCCCTTGACATTTTCTACATTTTGTGGTGTTACAACCAAAAACACAAATGTATTTTTTGGGGATTTTATGTGATAGCCCAACACAAAAAGACACGTAATTGTGAAGTGGAAGGTAAATGATAAATGGTTTTCAAAATGTAAAAAAAAAAAAAAATCTGAAAAGTGTGGCATGCATTTATATTCAGCCCCCTTTACTCAGATCACTGTTAAATCCATTATCCGAAAATGGAAAGAGTATGGCAAAAGTGCAAACCTACCAAGACATGGCCATCCACCTAAACTGACAGGCTGGGCAAGGAGAGCATTAATCAGAGAAGAGCCCCGTGGTAACTCTGGAGGAGCTGCAGAAATTTACAGCTCAGGTGGGAGAATCTGTCTACAGGACAACTATTCGTTTTGCACTCCACAAATGTGGCCTTTATGGAAAAGTGGCAAGAAGAAAGCCATTGTTGAAAGAAAGCCATAAGAAGTCCTGTTTGCGGTTTGCGATAAGCCATGTGGGGGACACAGCAAATGTGTCATTACTTTGTAGTCAATACTTTGTAGAACCACCTTTTTTGCAATTACAGCTGCAAGTCTTTTTGGGGATGTCTCTACCAGCTTTACACATCTAGAGAGTGACATGTTTGCCCTTTCTTCTTTTCAAAATAGCTCATGCTCTGTCAGATTGGATGGAGAGCATCTGTGAACAGCAATTTTCAAGTCTTGCCACAGATTCTCAATTGGATTTAGGTCAAAGCTTTGACTGGGCCATTCTAACACGTGAATACGCTTTGATCTAAACCATTCCATTGTAGCTCTGGCTGTATGTTTAGGGTCATTGTCCTGCTGGAAAGCAAACCTCTTTCCCAGTCTCAAGTCTTTTGCAGAGTCTAAAAGTTTTATGTGAGCTTTTGGTCGGAAATTCCGACCGTGTGTAGGTTCCATCAGACTTTTTCTGTCGGAATTTACGACAGAAAACTGGTTCTCAATTTTTCCGACAAGTTCTTGTCGGAAATTCCGATCGTCTGCATGCAATTCCAACGTGCAAAAAAAACACGCATGTTCGGAATCAATTCGACGCATGCTGGGAATCATTGAACTTCATTTTTCTCGGCTCGTTGTAGTGTTATACGTTACAGCGTTCTTGACGGTTGTAATTTTGTGTGACCATGTGTATGCAATACAAGTTTGAACCAACATTCCGTCGGAAAAAAATCGTGTGTACGCAGTATACCAGGTTTTCTTTGAAGATTACCCTGTATTTGGCTCCATTCATTTTCCCATCAACTTTAGACAAACTTCCCTGTCACTGCTAAAGAAAAGCATCCCCACAACATAATGCTGCCACCACCATGTTTCAGGGTGGAGATGGTGTGTTCAGGGTGATGTGCAGTGTTAGTTTTCCACCACACAAAATGTTTTGCTTTTAGGCCAAAAAGTTAAATTTTCATCTCACCTGAACCTTCTTCTCTATGTTTGCTGTGTCCCCTACATGGCTTATCACAAACTGGAAAAAACAGGACTTCTTATGGCTTTCTTTCAACAATGGCTTTCTTCCTGCCACTCTTTCATAAAGGCCAGATTTGTGGAGTGCACGACTAATAGTTGTCCTGTGGACAGATTCTCCCACCTGTGCTGTGGATCTTTGCAGCTCCTCCATAGTTACCATGGGCCTTTTGGCTGCTTCTTTGATTAATGCTCTCCTTGCCCAGTCAGTTTAGGTGGACAACTATGTCTTGGTAGGTTTACAATTGTGCCATACTCTTTCCATTTTCGGATGATGGATTCACCAGTGCTCCGTGAGATGTTCAAAGCTTGGATTTTTTTTATAACCCAATTCTGAGTGAGTGAGTGAATGAAAAACTTGTATAGCGCAACACATGCGAACTGAATCGCCTCAGGGCGCTTGGTATCCATTCCCTACTATCTTTTGCCTTCAGAATAGATGGGTTTTGAGTTTTTTTCTGAAGGCCTGGTAATTCACTTCTGTTCGGATGCTGATTGGTAAAGCATTCCATAGTCTAGGTCCTTGGACTGCAAATCTACGTTCTCCTTTGGACTTGTATCTGGCCTTGGGTATCTGGAGTAGATTTTGGTTAGTAGAACGGAGGACGCGATTGAGGTTGTGACATTTGAATTTTTCACATAGATATTGGGGGGCACTTCCTTGAACACACATATGCGTCAGGCAAAGTGCCTTAAACATAATTCTGTCTTTTACTGGCAACCAGTGAAGGGATCTCAGGGAGGGAGAGATCGATTCCCAGTCGTGCTGCCGTATTTTGAACGACTTGTAGACAAGCGATTTTGTACTTTGGGAGTCCGAAGTAAAGGGCGTTTGCATAGTCGAGTCTGGAGTTGATTATCGTTCCCACTACGACTGCTATGTCTTCTTTTGGGATAAAGGGAATGAGTCTACGTAGCAGGTGCAGCAGATCGTGGGATCCGCTGACTACTGAACTTATTTGTGCATCCATTGTCATGTTGGAGTCTCAAAAGTGACTCCAAGACTTTTGACTTTGGTGCTTAATAGGATGGTTTGTACCAAAATGGGCGGGGGTGTCCATGTTGCCGTGGGAAGTCTCTTTGGGTTGGCGTGGAGCAGAAGAAGTTCTGTTTTTGAGCCATTGAGTTTAAGGTAACTCTCCGTCATCCAATTTTCTATCAAAGAAAGGCATTTCTCTAGTCCGAGATAATGATCCTTTTTGTTGCTGATACGAAAGTAGAGTTGGGTGTCATCCGTGTAGGAATGGTAGAGTAACTTCTGGTTACTGATGATTTCGAGGAAAAGACGGAGATAGATATTGAATAGTATGGGCGACAAGGGTGACCCCTGAGGGACTCCGAATGACACTGTACGTTTTTCAGAAGTGAAAGGACCTAGTTTCACTATTTGAGATCGGTTTTCCAAAAAGGAACCAGGGTAGATCTGAGTCTGCCACTCTAGCTACTTCAGTTGGGCGAGTCAGCAATATTTTGTGGTCTACTGTATCAAAAGCTGCACTTAGGTCCAACAGTACCAGAAGATAAGATTCTCCTTCGTCTGCTGCTTCAAGAGCGTCATCCCATATTTTGAGAAGTGCTGTTTCTGTCTCGGGACCAGGACGGAAACCTAATTGAAGTGGATCCAGTAGTTTGTGGTTGTCTAAATGATGTTGTAGCTGTTGTACAACTGCTTTCTCCATTACCTTGGAGAAAATGTTTAGGCCTGTTA
Organism: Rana temporaria; assembly: GCF_905171775.1. NCBI lineage: Eukaryota > Metazoa > Chordata > Amphibia > Anura > Ranidae > Rana > Rana temporaria. Next base: position 260,496,269 of record NC_053493.1, read on the forward strand.
TGGGTCAACGATGATTTGGGTCTTTGGGGTCAAGGGTAGTTTTTTTTAGAATTGGTTTGATTATGCCTTGTTTCAGCAGGGTCGGCACCATGCCTTCCTTAAATGATTGGTTTATGAGGTGCGTGATAGACGGTGCCACAATATCGGCACATTCTTTCAACAGTTTAGTGGGGATGATATCATTAGGCGCTGTGCTGTCTCGCAGAGTACCGATGTATTTTTTGGTGGTGTCGATGAAGATAGGCTTTAGTGTGAATTTAGTTTGCCTTTTTGATTTAACCACTTGCCGTCGCCGCACCGTCATAATACGTCCACAAGATGGCACTCCTGGGCGAGATCACGTATTATGACGTCCGGCGCGTGAACGGCGATGGGGCGCGCGCGCGCGCCCCACCGCCGTTCACGATGATCAGATTCGATGCAGAACTGATCAATCACCAGGTCCAGGCCAATAAAATCTGGCCTGGACCTGGTGATCGCTCCTACCAATGGTTGTCTTCCCCTGGCAATGTTTTGTAAACATTGGCTTGGGAAGTACTGCTCTCTCCCTCGTGTCGGTCTTTCCGTTCCAGACCGAGAGGGAGAGAGCATCTAACAGTGAGTTGCACAACACTACACTGACACCAGGTCACGTAGGCACACTTTTAACCCCCTGATCACCCCCCGATCACCCCCCAAATTAACCCATTCACTGCCTGTCACTGTGTCACCCAGTACAGCAATCAGATTTTTTTTTGATCGCTGTACTAGTGTCATTAGTGACAAAAATAAGTGTTAGGGTAATCAGTATTAGGCTCTAAATAGTCTAGGGACCCCCCCTAACCCCCCCCAATAAAGGTTTAACCCCATCATTACCCCCTGTCACCAGTGATCACAGTATAAGTGTCACCGGTGACGCAGTTTAGCTAGTTAATTTTTTATTGCATCAAGGCACCCGCCATATTTTTTGCAATAAAATTTTAACCCCCTGATCGCCCGGCGGGTGATCAAAGTTTGGTTTTAGCGCCAGATAGGGTCTGCGTCGCCCCAGGCAGCGGCCAATAGCGCTAACACCCACGCACGCACCATACGCATCCCTTTAGTGGTATAGTATCTGATCGGATCGATACTTGATCTGATCAGATCTATACTAGCGTCCCCTGCAGTTTAGGGTTCCCAAAAACGCATGGTTAGCGGGATCAGCCCAGATACCTGCTAGCACCTGCGTTTAGCCCCTTCGCCCAGTCCAGCCCACCGAAGTGCAGTATCGATCAATCGATCGATCACTGACACAAAACACAAAAACACATAACTGCAGCGTTCGCAGAGTCAGGCCTGATCTCTGCGATCGCTAACAGTTTTTTTGGTAGCGCTTGACTCAGTCGCTAACAGGTCAGGTGCTTTTTTGCCTGTGAATCTCACCACTGTACCCCTAAATTTAGAGCCCAAAATGGCAAATCGATGGTACAGTGATGAAGAGGCCTACTTGTTTATGAGCCTGACGGATAGTGATGAGGAGGTCACGCATCTGTCAAATTCTTGCTCAGAATACGATCCTGTAGACGACAGTGGCTCCCTGACAGATAGCTCTGACGACGGAGTGGTCCCTGCTAGGGTCAGGCGTACCAGACCCCGATCTTCTGCTGTCGCTGAGGTGCAAGAACCGCAGGGCTCTCGTATGGAGGAGAGAAGTACTAGCGCCGCTATTCCTTCTGGTGAACTGGCAAGCACCAGCGGCCTAGTACATCCTGGTCATATATCCAGCACTGCAGTAACACTTGGTGACGTGGCGAGTCCCATAAGTGCAGTTCAAGCTGGAGAGGTGGCAAGCACGAGTAGTGTCCCGCTGCCACCAAGAAGAAGAAGACGACAAAGACAGGCCCGTCCCCATAGTGCCCTTCCTGCTGCATTCGCCAATCCTGATTGGGTACCCACCACTTCTGCAGCACCCGTACTTCCCCCATTCACTGGCCAACCCGGAATTCAGGTGAATACAGTTGATTTTACGTCACTGGATTTTTATTCGCTGTATTTCACGGAAGATCTCTATAGATCTATTGTGGACCAAAGCAATTTGTACGCTGGTCAATTCTTCGCCGCTAATCCCCAGCTGTCCCTTGCCAGAGATTGGAAGCCAATTACGGTTTCCGAATTTAAGATCTTTCTGGGCCTTTCCCTCATCATGGGCATTACTAAAAAGAGTGAGCTGCGGATGTATTGGTCCACGCACCCAGTTCACCATATGCCCATTTTCTCTGCCTCCATGACCAGGACACGATACGAGCAGATCTTGCGGTTCATGCATTTTAGTGACAATGAACTCTGTCGTCCTCGGGGAGACCCTGAATTCGATCGGCTCTACAAAATTCGGCCCCTCGTAAACCACTTCAACGAACGGTTTGCAGCCTTGTATAATCCCAATCAAGTTGTCTGCGTTGATGAGTCCCTGGTTAAGTTTTCTGGCCGCTTGTCATTCAAACAATTCCTTCCCAGCAAGCGTGCCAGATACGGGGTCAAGTTGTATAAGCTCTGTGACAGGGCAACAGGCTATACATCTAGCTTTATGGTTTACGAGGGAAAAGACAGTCACGTAGAGCCGGAGAATTGCCCTGATTACATAGGGAGCGCTGGTAAGATAGTGTGGGAATTGGTGTCACCCTTATTCGGAAAGGGGTACCACTTGTACGTGGACAATTATTACACAAGCGTGCCACTTTTTAGTCACCTTTTTGATTATGGAATTGGCGCATGTGGCACCGTGCGACCTAATCACCGGGGCATCCCCCAACGGCTTGTAGAATCCCGTCTTAGTCGGGGGGAGAGAGCCTGCTTACGGTGTAATAATTTGTTAGCAGTGAAGTGGAGGGATTCACGGAATGTTTTCGTTCTGTCCACGCTTCACGCAGACACGGCAGTCCAAATTCCTACGGCGACTGGTGTTGTGGAGAAACCCCTCTGTATCCACGAGTACAACCTTAACATGGGAGGGGTGGACCTCAATGACCAGTTGTTGGCGCCGTACCTAATTGCCCGGAGGTCCAAACGCTGGTACAAAAAAGTGTCAGTGTATTTGTTTCAATTGGCTTTGCTGAACGCTCATGTGCTATACAGAGCTTCAGGACGGACTGGATCCTTCCTAAAATTCCAGGAAGAGATCGTCGAAGCCCTTCTGTTTCCAGATGGTGCTGTGCCCCACCTTCCCAACGCAAATGCAGTGAGCCGGCTGTATGAGAGGCATTTTCCTTTTGTCCTCCCTGGTACCCCTACCCAAAGAGCCCGCCAAAAAAGATGTCGTGTCTGCAGCAAACTCGGATTTAGGCGTGACACCCGCTTTTATTGTCCCGACTGTCCTGACCAACCTGGTCTCTGCATTGGTGTATGTTTCAAACGCTACCACACACTAATTGAGTTTTAGCGTAGGGTACAGCACCACACAGTCCTAGGCACACCAACACAGGGTCTCGGAATATGTGATGGCCATCACATTTTGAGAGACCATAATCTGCAACGTTCAGTTTACAGTTTTCTTACAGTTTTTATAAAAGTGAAAAAAAGTGGAAAAAAAATTAAAAAAACTTACACAAAAACACAAAAAAAAATATAAAATAAAAAATCCAAAAATAGTTGTGGTTGTATTTTTCTCCTCTCTTTATTGTTCTCTTATGTTCACTCTCTACTGTCCACTCACTATTGTTCTATATCTATTCTCTCTATTTTTACAATGTTTTATTGTATTTGCTTTGCAGGTATGGTATGTTATACTGTAATGTTTGTTTTATTGTTAACCATCATTTGTTTAGCAGGTACGCCATTCAGTTGCATCGCGGATTTATTTAGCGTGACAGCAACAGCGTTTGCTCCCACGATTTATAAAGCTGTGACTCCAACGCTGTAGGAGGTGATTTCACCACCACGGTTAAAAAAAAAAGCATATATGCCGAAGCATGGGGGCAGCAGGGGCGGAGGAGCGATTTTGCTCCTAATGCCGCGTACATACGGTCGAAATTCCGACGGAGGCTTGCCCGTGGAAAAGTTCGACCGTGTGTATGCGGCATAACTTTTTATGCGGGAGGATGCCCCCATGCTTTGGCATGTATATTTTTTAGGCACAGGTTGCGTTAAAAAATGTTTTATTTTTTACTGTATTTATTTTTTTGGTATTTGCTTTGCAGGTATGGTATGGTAAGATCTTAATGTTAAAATGTAATGTTACTTTGTTATAATGTTAACCATCATTTGCTTAGCAGGTACGCCATTCAGTTGCAGCACGGATTTATTTAGCGTGACAGCAACAGCGTTTGCTCCCACGATACATAAAGCCGCGACTCCAACACTGTGGGAGGTGATTTCACCACCACAGTTAAAAAAAGAGCATATATGCCGAAGCATGGGGGCATTAGGGGCGGAGGAGCGATTTTGCTCCTAATGCCGCGTACATACGGTCGAAATTCCGTCGGAAGCTTGCCCGTGGAAAAGTCCGACCGTGTGTATGCGCCATAACTTTTTATGCGGCGTACATACGTGTGTGAGCGGCATAACTTTTTTGCGGGAGGATGCCCCATGCTTCGGCATATATAAATGGTGCATGTATGCCCATCATTAGAAGTGGGTGGATGAAGGGAGGTATTCTAATGGTGGGCATACCCACCGATCAATCTTTTTTTCGTTCAGCCAACAGGCTGCATGAAAAAAAAAAAAGATTACAATACATGTCCAACAAGAACCATCAACGTATGGTATGTTGCTGGACTTTGAATGGTTATACCAGAATGATGCCTGCGGGTTTAGGTATCATCTTGGTATCATTCTTTTCAGCCAGCGGTCGGCTTTCATGTAAAAGCAGTCCTAGCGGCTAATTAGCCTCTAAACTGCTTTTACAAGCAGTGGGAGGGTATGTCCCCTCCCCGGATATAAACTGCGCCATTGGGAAAGTGGGAAAACATTTTATCACACCGATCTTGGTGTGGTCAGATGCTTTAAGGGCAGAGGAGAGATCTAGGGTCTAATAGACCCCAATTTTTTCAAAAAAGAGTACCTGTCACTAACTATTGCTATCATAGGGGATATTTACATGCCCTAAGATGGCAATAAAAATTATAAAAATAATAAAAAAAAGTAAGGAACAGTTTAAAATAAAATTAAAAAAGCAAATTAAATAATAATAAAAAAAAAAAAAAAAAAAAGCACCCCTGTCCCCCCCTGCTCTTGCGCAAAGGCGAACGCAAGCGTCGGTTTGGCGTCATATGTAAACAGCAATTGTACCATGCATGTGAGGTATCACCGCGAAGGTCAGATCGAGGGCAGTAATTTTAGCAGTAGACCTCCTCTGTAAATCTAATGTGGTAACCCGTAGAGGCTTTTAAAGGCTTTTAAAAATGTATGTAGTTTGTCGCCACTGCGCATTTGTGCGCAATTTTAAAGCATGTCGTGTTTGGTATCTATGTACTCGGCCTAAGATCATCTTTTTTATTTCATCAAACATTTGGGCAATATAGTGTGTTTTAGTGCATTAAAATAAAAAAATATGTATTTTTGCCCAAAAAAATGCATTTGAAAAATCGCTGCGCAAATACTGCGTGGTAAAAAAAAATGCAACACCCACCATTTTAATCTGTAGGGCCTTTGCTTTAAAATAATATATAATGTTTGGGGGTTCAACTTAACTTTCTTGCAAAAAAATAATATGTTTTTATGTAAACAAACAGTGTCAGAAAGGGCTTTTTCTTCAAGTGGTTAGAAGAGTGGGTAATGTGTGACATAAGCTTCTAAATGTTGTTCATAAAATGCCAGGACAGTTCAAAACCCCCCCAAATGACCCCATTTTGGAAAGTAGACACCCCAAGCTATTTGCTGAGAGGCATCTCGAGTCCATGGAATATTTTATATTTTGACACAAGTTGTAGGAAAGAGAATTATTATTATTTTATTTTATTTTTTTTGCACAAAGTTGTCACTAAATGATATATTGCTCAAACATGCCATGGGCATATGTGGAATTACACCCCAAAATACATTCTGCTGCTTCTCCTGAGTACGGGGATACCACATGTGTGAGACTTTTTGGGAGCCTAGCCGCGTACGGGACCCCAAAAACCAATCACCACCTTCAGGCTTTCTAAGGGTGTAAATTTTTGATTTCACTCCTCACTACCTATCACAGTTTCGGAGGCCATGGAATGCCCAGATGGCACAAAACCCCCCTAAATGACCCCATTTTGGAAAGTAGACACCCCAAGCTATTTGCTGAGAGGTATGTTGAGTATTTTGCAGATCTTGCTTTTTGTCACAAAGATTTGAAAATTGAAAAAAGAAAAAAAAAATATATATATATATATCTTTCTTCATTTTCAAAAATAAATGAGCGCTGTAAAATACTCACCATGCCTCTCAGCAAATAGCTTGGGGTGTCTACTTTCCAAAATGGGGTCATTTGGGGGGGTTGTCTGCCATCTGGGAATTCTATGGCCTCCGAAACTGTGATAGACAGCGAGGAGTGAAATCAAAAATTTGCGCCCTTAGAAATCCTGAAGGCGGTGCTTGGTTTTCGGGGCCCCGTACGCGGCTAGGCTCCCGAAAAGTCCCACACATGTGGTATCCCCGTACTCAGGAGAAGCAGCAGAATGTATTTTGGGGTGCAATTCCACATATAACCATGGCATGTGTGAGCAATATATCATTTAGTGACAACTTTGTGCAAAAAAAAAAAAAAAAAAAAAAAGTTTGTCATATTCCAGCAACTGGTGGCAAGATATAAAATATTCCATGAACTCAAAATGCCTCTCAGAAAATAGCTTGGGGTGTCTACTTTCCAAAATGGGGTCATTTGGGGGGGTTGTGTGCCATCTTGGCCTTTTATGGCCTTCAATACTGTGATAGGTAGTGATCGGTAGTGAGGAGTGAAATCAAAAATGTATGCCCTTAGAAATCCTGAAGGCGGTGCTTGGTTTTCGGGGTCCCGTACGCGGCTAGGCTCCCAAAAAGTCCCACACATGTGGTATCCCCGTACTCAGGAGAAGCTGCAGAATGTATTTTGGGGTGTAATTCCACATATGCCCATGGCATGTGTGAGCAATATATCATTTAGTGACAACTTTGTGCAAAAAAAAAAAAAATTGTCATATTCCCGCAACTTGTGTCAAAATATTAAATATTCCATGGACTCAACATGCCTCTCAGCAAATAGCCTGGGGTGTCTACTTTCCAAAATGGGGTCATTTGGGGGGGGTTTCTGCTATTTGGGCATTTTATGGCCTTCAAAACTGTGATAGGTAGTGAGGAGTGAAATAAAAAATTTGCGCCCTTAGAAATCCTGAAGGCGATGCTTGGTTTTCGGGGTCCCGTACGCGGCTAGACTCGCAAAAAGTCCCACACATGTGGTATCCCCGTACTCAGGAGAAGCAGCAGAATGTATTTTGGGGTGCAATTCCACATATAACCATGGCATGTATGAGCAATATATCATTTAGTTACAACTTTTTGTAATTTCTTTTTTCTTTTTTTTTTTTTGTCATTATTCAATCACTTTCCAAAATGGGGTCATTTGGGGGGATTTTGTGCTATTTGGGCATTTTATGGCCTTCAAAACTGTCTTAGGTAGTGAGAAGTGAAATCAAAAATTTGCGCCCTTAGAAATCCTGAAGGCGGTGCTTGATTTCCGGGGCCCCGTACGTGGTTGGGCTCCCAAAAAGTCTCACACATGTGGTATCCCCGTACTCAGGAGAAGCAGGAGAATGTATTTTGGGGTGCAATTCCACATATAACTATGGCATGTGTGAGCAATATATCATTTAGTGACAACTTTTTGTAATTTCTTTTTTTTTTTTTTTTTTTTGTCATTATTCAATCACTTGTTACAAAAAAAAAAAATATTCAATGTACTCAACATGCCTTTCAGCAGGTTCCTTGGGGTGTCTACTTTCCAAAATGGGGTCATTTGGGGGGGTTTTGTACTTCCTTGCTATTTTAGCACCTCAAGAATTGAGATAGGCAGTCATAAAATAAAAGCTGTGTAAATTCCAGAAAATGTACCCTAGTTTGTAGATGCTATAACTTTTGCGCAAACCAATAAATTTACGCTTATTGGCATTTTTTTTACTAAAGACATGTGGCTGAATACATTTTGGCCAAAATGTATGACTAAAATTGAGTTTGTTCGATTTTTCTTATAACAAAAAGTAGAAAATATCATTTTTTCTCAAAATTTTCGCTCTTTTTCCGTTTATATCGCAAACATTAAAAATCGCAGAGGCAATCAAATACCATCAAAAGAAAGCTCTATTTGTGGGAAAAAAAGGACGCAAATTTTGTTTGGGTACAACATTGTATGGCCGCGCAATTACCAGTTAAAGCAGCGCAGTGGAAAATTGTAAAAACACCTCTGGTCTTAAGGCTGACAAATGGTCCGGTGGGAAAGTGGTTAAAGGGGAGTCGGTGGAGGTTCTCTTTTGCTGAATAATTTCACAGATTTTTTCAATTTTGTTAATTAAATAATCCGATAATTCGTTGCAAAACTCTTGTGATTCAAAATTCGGAGCCTCTAGGCAGGCTGGGTTCATAGTCTGAGCGACTAAATTAAAGAGTTTGCGGGGGCGGTTCCCGGGCTTTTGCGAGGATATTAGAAAAAATATATTTTTTTGCTTTAAAGATTTCTTTATGATATTTCTTAGTAATTAGTTTGTAAATTCTGCTTTAAACGTATCCATAACTTTATCCCTGACATGTCTGGTGTGTTCCTTGGCCTTCATGATGCTGTTTGATCACTAAGGTTCTCTAAAAAACCTCTGAGGGCTTCACAGAACAGCTGTATTTATACTGAGATTAAATTGCACACAGGTGGACTCTATTTACTAATTAGGTGACTTCTGAAGGCAATTGGTTCCATTCGATTTTAGTTAGGGGTAAAGGGGGCTGAATACATAGGCACGCCACACTTTTTAAGATATTTATGTGTAAAAGAAAGTTGAAGACCATTTATTATTTTCCTTCCACTTAAGAATTATGTGCCACTTTGTGTTGGATTATCACATAGAATCCCAATAAAATACATTTACATTTCGAGGTCACCTGGGCAGAGTGGAAAGCCCATGTACATGACACGGCCTTGGTTTCCTCCAGTCTGGATGAAGCACTACTTGTGCTAGCAGACCCCTCCTTTGGGGAACTTGTCCGGGCGCGTCGTCAGTCTTCCTCCTGAGACCCCATGAAGATGGGGGTCCATTAAGTCGGCGAGTCTGGTGAGTGCTGATCCACTTGTCTTCTCACTTCCCCTTTTTCCACTCTTCCTGCCAACCTTTTCTTGGCTTTTGCTCTGATTCTCTATTCTTTGCTCTCTTCCCCCCTCCCGACTGTTTAATGTATAACTATTTGTTTAATATTGGGACCACTGGTGCAGCCTCCACTCTGTTTGGCTAGTCCCGCCATCTCAGGCCTGTCAAAGTTGACGTGTAGTAGAGGGAGCCAATCTGTTGCCTGCTGGGGGGCGGGGACACGGGGATACACTCCCCCCCCATTAATTTGGGGGGGGGACCTGCCCATGTGGATCGAATCTCCCAGGTGGGCGGTGTGTCCTCCTGTCTCCACGTTGTTGTGGGCTGGCTCTCCCGGTTTAATGTTAGCCTGTGCTCGGACCAGATGCACCTTCCCTTAGAGTCCCTCCTCTTTCCCTTCCCTTTTCCCTCCCTCTTGCCCATTATCCTGTGTCCCTTCCCCTTCTCCCCTATCACCCCCTACTCTGGTTACTGTTATTATTTTGTATTGTATTGGCTTTTAGTCTGTTTGATAATGCTGCTTTGTACAACTGTCAATACCACTTGAAACTTGAAAATTGAAAATAAATATTTTACAAAAAAAAAATACATTTACGTTTTTGGATGTAACATGACAAAATGTGGAAGATTTCAAGGGGTTTGTTAGCTTTTTCAAGGCACTGTATGCTGACTGTATAAAACTGATAGCAGTTTTAAGGACTGGGTGCTGTGCTTGCTAAAGAACAAAATTGGATTGAGCGTGTTATTGTTTATACCTGCCATAGTTTGCAGTCTACGGGACGCAATCCCCAAAATTACAGCTCCTTCAAGCTAGAACTGTTGGTTTTGGACTCAGTCGTAACTGAGAAATATTCAGGATACCTCACAGGAGGGTAAGTGGACATCTATACTGACAACAAGCCCCTGGCATATGTAGAATCAGCCAAACTGGGAGCCCTGAAGCAGCATTGGGGGGCTTAATTAGCCTGTTTTAATTACAAGATCCATTAAAAGCCAGCAAGTTTGCATACAAATGTGGATGCTCTATTTTCTACCCTGTAGAGCAAACGCATGGGGATGTGGACCAGAAATACAGGAGTAGTGTTGTATCTGTGTGTTCGCAATCCCCAACGAGTAATGAAACATGTCTGAGAATGAAACATGTACCAGATAGTAGTGCCTCAGTCACCTGCATTGGGGGATTGTCAGGTTCTGCATTCCTCCATAGGGCAGTTTGGTGTGGATTGCAACCTCCGCAACATCTCCAAAATACGCCCCTTTCTAACCAATGACGCCACAAAGCTCTTAATTCACTCCCTGGTCATCTCCCGCCTTGATTACTGCAATTCCCTTCTCATTGGCTTACCGCTGCATACTCTAACCCCCCTTCAATCCATCATGAATGCTGCGGCCAGACTTATCCACCTTACCAACCGCTCTGTCTCTGCTACTCCTCTCTGTCAATCCCTCCACTGGCTTCCGCTCGCCCAACGAATTAAATTCAAAATACTAACTACGACCTACAAAGCCATCCACAATTCTGCCCCCTGCTACATCACTGACCTAGTCTCTAAATACCAACCTAATCGCTCTCTTCGTTCTTCTCAAGACCTCCTGCCCTTTGGCTTTCTCATCACCTCCTCCCATGCTCGTCTACAGGACTTTTCCAGAGCCTCTCCAAGCCTATGGAACTCCTTACCCCAAACGATCCGTCTATCTCCTTCTCTTTTAGCTTTTCGAGGATCCCTGAAAACCCTCCTCTTCAGAGAATCCTATCCTACCCACATCTAACAACTGTATTTTAACTTTGCCCACCTGATCACCCCCCACATCTACTACCCTCTGTTCCACTTCACCCTCCCTTCTAGATTGTAAGCTCTAACGAGCAGAGCCCTCTGATCATTCTTGTATTAAATTGTATTGTAACTATAATGTCTTCCCTGATGTTGTAAAGCGCTGCGTAAACTGTTGGCGCTATATAAATCCTGTATAATAATAATAATAATAATAATAATAATAATAATAATATGTCTACTGCCCAGGAAAGAAAGATTGGGTAGAACAGGCATGTCAAGAATGTCTGCTCTGTGCCCTACACAAGATGCCAGATGAACAGACCCCTCTTTTAGTGATTTCCTCTTCTGAACCTTTTGAACTTCTAACTATGGACATTTTAACAGTAGCTAAGACATCATTTGGGTTTTGCTATGCCCTAGTGTTCGTGTATCTCTTTTCCAAGTTCTCTATTTTGGCGCACCACTTGTGATCAGACTGCAGGCATCAAGGCCAAGCTGTTTTGGGCTCATATTGTGCAACCCTATAGGTCTCTGAAGTAAAAGTCATCTGACCAAGGTCCCAATTTTCAGTCCCAAGTTTTTTCAGAGTTTCTGACAATTGGATCCGCAAACCACACATGCAACACCATACCACCCATAGGTAAACAGGGCTTGTGCGTGCTTTAATTATATCTGCTTAATGTGTTCAGGAAACTAGAGTAAGGACATCAGGATCAATTACCCCAGTATGTGGAAGGAGTGGTTTGGACCTACAACCATACAGTGCACAAATTTATACACTCTTCCTGATGTTTTGGCATAGTGGCCAATGGACCTGTTGCTGGAGACATATGAGTCTCTGCCCCCTCGCACACCAAATGACTAAGTTCAAAAGCAATTGAATCACTTGAAAAGAGCCAAACAAGTGGATTTAGAGCACCATCAGGAATTGGAGGATGGAACTGCTGTTAACCTGTTACCCTTAAGGCGCCGGACAGGGTACTGGCCAAGAACTCAAAGCACATTGTAACCCAAGTGGGAGACTTACCAATACCAATTGGCAAAATAAACTCTTGCAAACTCTCCAGTTTATGATGTTATAGCAGAGGGTTCATCTACATGGAAACTGGCTAGGGGAAGCGACTAAGTAAAAAAAAGCTTTTTATATAATTTAATGGCAACTTAAGGTACATTTCACATTTTTCTCAGTGTTTTTTTTTTACAGGCATTTATTTAGTGCCAACAATTTACACACCACTTTACATATATGCCCCCGCAGGAGCCACTTAAGTATGTTTAGTTCTGTACTCTCAACCCTAAGAACAGTCTCAGATCCTCTGGCACACCTGGCAATAGTGTAAGTGCAAGGATCAATGAAAACACACACGTTATGATAAAACACAGAATTGTCTTTATTGCAATATTTCTGTGGAAAAAGGTAACAAACAATAACAGTATATATAATCTAGTAATGCAACTGGAGAGCAATTACTGAGATCAAGAGCAATTTAGCTCAACACTGTATTCAGGTTGCTTTCAGGGGATTCCAAACCTGAGAATAACCCCAAGAGCAGAGGCACACTTACATGGAAAATAAATCACAATATGACACTCTGTACCAGATTGTCTGTCACTACCTACATTTGGCTCTGAGTCCAGGCAGGAGGAGAGCAGAAGAATGACCTTCTCTTATGTCAGTCCTCTCTTTTCTTTCCCCTGACACCAACTTACCACTTACCAACACTGTACCCAAATCAGCATTAAATAAATCAGTTCACAAGGTAGAATATCCACACCCACTACATATACAGAGCTCTGGACAAGTGTGTGCACGTGTCTGTATGGCCCCAGTAACTTCAGTCCCTTTGAAGAAGAATTAGACCTTGGGTCCTCAGCTATCCACTTTTGTTGGTGAACTCCTGAATAGCTGGACCAAAAAGTACAACTGGCCCGGATTATCAAGTAAAGAATGCAGGATCTTCATCAGCAAGGTGAAAGGACAATGGTGTCTGTATACCTGAATGGCCCTGTGGCAACTTGACCAAATAAAGACTTTGTTTAGACTCTAGTTCCTTTGTTTTATTGGCATTTAAATATTGGAGAACACTAGAGGACAGTGAGTTACCTATTTATTTTCAGCTCATAGGAAGTTACAAGTACACTGCAATTCTCACATGATCAACAGGCATTTTCTGTATTTTTAAAAATATTCTTAGCCTGAAAAATACAGTTGTGCTCAAAAGTGTTGCATACTCTGACAGAAATTGTGAAAATTTGGAGATTAATATTGAAAAATATGACTGATCATGCCAAAAAAACTACTTTATTTAAGGATAGCAATCACATAAAGCCATTTATTATCACATCACTTTTTGGATCCTTTTAAAATCATAATGATAACAGAAATCACTCAAATGGCCTTGATAAAAAGTTTACATACCCTGGAATGTTTGGCTTTGGTACAAACACAGAAGGTGGCACACAGGTTAAAATGGCAATTAAAGGTTAATTTCCCACATTTGTGGCTTTTTAAATCACAATTAGTGTCTGTATATAAATAGTCAATGAGTTTGTTAGCTCTCACATGGATGTACTAAGCAGGCTAGACATTGAGCCATGAGGAGGTAGAAAAGAACAGTCAAAAGACCTGTGTAACAAGGTAATGAAACTTTACAAAGATGGAAAAAAAATAAAAAAAAGATATCAAAAGCCTTGAATATGCCAGTCAGTACTGTTTAATCACTTATTATGAAGTGGAAAATTAAGGGCTCTTTTTATACCAAGCCAAGTTCTGGTAGACTTAGGCCCCGTACACACGAGAGGATCCATCCGCTGGAATTGATCCGCGGACCGGCTCCAGCGGATAGATCCCCTGGTGTGTACAATCCAGCGGATCTGTTTCCGCGGATTTTTATCCCCTGGGATGGATTTCCAGCGGATAAAAATTTTAAGACATGCTTTAAAATCTATCCGCTTGAATCCATCCCAACGGATTGATCCGCTGGTCTGTACAGACTCACCTGATCAATCCGTCCGAATTAATCCCCCGCATGTGTCGTAATGATTCGACGCATGCGTGGAATTCCTTATATGACAGCGTCGCGCACGTCGCCGCGTCATCATCGCGGCGACGGCGTGACACGTCATCGCGATGGGATTTCGGCGCGGATTTTGATCCGATGGTGAGTACACTTCATCGGATCAAAATCCTCGAAAATCCCCGAGAGGATTTATCCGCGGAAACGGTCCGGTGGACCGTATCCGCGGATAAATCCTCTCGTGTGTACTCGACCTAAGAAAAATTGCAGTCACAACTGGCGGAAGAATTGCTCAGGATACAAAGAAAAACTCACAGGTAACCACAGGAGAAATACAACATTATTTTACTATACATCATTACCATATGCTTTTCCTGGGTGTCACGTGCGTTCCTGTGTCTTTAAGGAGGGGTGGTCTCCCTCCAGGCATACCTACCCTTAATCTATCCATTTTTATATGTGCTCCTTCTATGGATGCTCTGAAAATTTTGAGTTAGGACTACAGTATATATAGAGGTCCCTTGGCACTGTGGCTTACGCAGATATTTGTAAATCTGTGCAAACAAATCCCTCTGTTTTTAACATAAACTGTTAGATAGGTAAGTTGGTTGTTTTGCAGGCTGGCTGGTAAGTGTGCTGGAAAATCATTTGTTTGTTTGTGTTCGGCTATGCCAAGATGCCACACTAACATTTTCTCAGTTGCTCTTCCGCTGCCAAATTTGGGACATTTCTGCGTAGTGCTTCAATGTCTGCAGTGTATTATGCTGCTCGGGTAATATCAAGTTGCAACATTTAAAATGTAACTTACTGCAAAACCTTTTTCTTTAGCTTTGGATAGTGGCAAGGGATTATAACTTGTGTCAGTTTGTATAGCTGACACATAGGGAGATTCATCCTCTCTATTTGTCCTGTTTGCTGTTATCGTTAAAAATGAAAGTAAAAGAAAATCCAAAATTTGAACGCACGCCACCCCCAGGGATCAGCTGACTCACACACGTTGTTTACACCTAGTGCCAGGCCAGGCACTACAACATGTGAGTGTAACTTCTGTTATTGCTGCTGTTTTTACTTTATTAAAAATTACTACACTATGAGACTTTTATCCGTGTCTCCTGTGGAGTAATTTTTTACATTCTAGCCCCTTCCTGAGTGACCATTGGAGTGGATATATGCCATTAGCGGAACCAGTCTGGTGTTCCCAAAGCGCTTTTTGGCCGTCCTGTAAAAAGGGGTCAAACAGCTCTGGTGAACGGCCATCTTCATACTGAGCACTCGTGGTGGAAGATCTAGAAGTTTTATCTCTATTCTGTTTTGGTGTTGGGATTTATTCACCTATAGACTTTATGCTAGCTTATATTTTCTTTTTTTTCATTTATGTGCACATTTAAGTTTGATGCAGTGTTTTTCTTTGTGCCGGTTTTTCACATGAACATGTAGAGCGTCTTATTCTTTACTTTATAATTATACACCGTTTAGTAATGTGTTCACTTTAAAGGGGGCAGCTGTTGGTTTATATGTTCTTATGCCCACAAAGCGCCATTGTTTTGGTATATATTTTCGCATACGTCACTTTCTTAGCTGCAGTATCTTTGGAAACCCACACACAAACCCTAGCCAAGCCAATAGTGATCCTTACAATAATATGTACAGATTTACTAACTCATGTCAACGTTGCAAAATTGTGTTCAGGCAATAACATTTGTTTTACCCTTAGTCACAAAGGTGTTAATATCAGAATAGCTATAAATTATCCTTAATATTTTATATTCCTATATATAAAATAATTTTTAGTAGATGAGGTTTAAAATAAAATAAAATAAAATACATTACTGTAATTACCAATAAACAAATATAACTATT
This sequence comes from Rana temporaria, assembly GCF_905171775.1. Lineage (NCBI taxonomy): Eukaryota > Metazoa > Chordata > Amphibia > Anura > Ranidae > Rana > Rana temporaria. Next base: position 260,512,166 of record NC_053493.1, read on the forward strand.
TTTTTACAGGAGGCAATTATTGAAAATGACAAGTATTCTATTTAGTTCAATACTAGTCTAGTATTGATGAAAGAAAAAAGAAAAAACAAAATAAAGGTGATATTGCCTATAGCAACAATAAAGACTAGTTTGAAATTTTCTCATGCAGACTTGAAACAAAAAGCAATGGTAATAACTTCCTTGCATAGATGGTAGTTGCATTTCAGACTTTTTTTATTATTATTTTGTTTTGCATAGAATGAATCCTCAGACAATTAATTCACATGAATTACCCTTGTAATTAAATGCTAAGTGAAACATATTCCCAGATTACAGATGAATCACACTCAGGTAAGTGGCTTCTTTTAATTTCATTTTTGCACACTGTTAAGAACTCAGTTAGACCATCTGCATGGTGTTTTAGTCAAATTGGAAATTACAGCCATAGCCTGTTTTTTACATATCAATAAATGAAAACAAGACGATTTCAAAGGCAGCATTCTTCAGCAGGCTCAATAACAGGCTGCTTGTCCCATGCCACACCATTGCTTAATTGCACACTAATTGGACAAACGTGATTAAATATTTCAAGATCCTTACTAATTGCCTCTATTTAAAGAAGCTGTTAACGTTAAAATTTGCTTGCCACCAACAAATTTAATGACATTGGTGTCTAGTCATCAGCAAAAAGCCCAAGAGTTGCTCTTTAAAACGTACCTAGTCAGAATATTTACTGATTGTGCATTGTTTCCAATGTGGCCTAATTAGAAATCCAATCAGTTCTCTGAGTCTAATTATACTTGATTTGTAGATCCAGTCTATGATAAATAATGAAACTAAGCAGCTCATAGAAGACGTGCTTAAAATATAACAAAAAGAAAAATATTTTTAATGTGCAGTTTGCTAGTTTTTGAGCAACTTTATGTGATTTATGAGATCAAATGAGATGGAAAATGTTCCTATGAGAGATTTATTGGTACTAGCATTTGATTAAAATGACAAAATGCCAATGTTCTATCACAATAAAGTAATAAATGGGAATTTCTCACTTCACTACAATATGTATCTGATCAAATGAAGAATAAAAAATAGTCCCTCGTGGGGTATAATAAACTTGCTTCTTACAACCTTAAGGCACGAATAAATACACATTGTAAATGCCAGTCATGCAAGTGAAGATATTTGTATGACTGCATACAAGGTTTGATGAAAAGCAGTCATGACTTTTGTTATATTCAAAGTGGGACACTTGAAGTGGGGCCAGTTTCATACCCATTACATGAGTTTAAAGGTGACCAGAGCCAGATAGAGCTGTTCATGTTAGACAGACAAGAGTCTGAATGGTGATAAAGGCCATGAGATTGACAGTATGTCATCTGACCTTGTTCACACAGGTTTCATCTTGTGTACCAGCAGTGTGTTCAACAAGCAACACCTTGGTTGAAGCCTTTAAAGCACCATTCAGCTCCAGTTTAAAGAGGGTCAGCCTGAATCTTAATGGAAGTGCTGACTGTCACTTTAAACAAACTGCTAGCAGGCTCTTCAGTAGGCTTTAACATTATTTGTTGACAGCTTGATGAAGCCTGATAGCTGCTTGTGTAAAGTTAGACCTTACATTAAGGTTACATTTTTTAAAATGTAATTATGGACTCTACTGAGGAACTCCTTGCACATAAGTCCCTGTCTAAAGTCTGGTACACACTAATAGTTTTTTTCATTCAACACAGTGGGTTGAACAAAAACATTTTTACAGCTCCGGTCGGAGACCGGATGATACTAATAATCTGATGTTAGTACAGCCATCTTCCCCGCTGAGCTGTTGTGTTCTGACAGGCTGCTGGCTTTATAGTATGCTCATCCGGCAGAAGCTGGCGAAACAGCCAGCTTCTGTCGGACCGACTGACATACACATGGGCCGAATGTTGGCCGGTTTTTATTGAACCAGCCGATGTCTCCCAACATTCAGCGCGTGTGTACGAGGCTTAAACCCCATCGGACCAAACCGATTGTTAGTACAGAAAAGCATCGGTTCAAACCCGTGCATGCTCAGAATCAAGTCGACGCATGCTTGGAAGCATTGAACTTCTTTTTATTCAGCACGTCGTGTGTTTGATGTCACCGCGTTCTGACCCAATCGGATTTTGGACTGATGGTGTGTACACATATCAGGCCGTACGGCCACTTCAGAGGTGAACCGATGAAAACGGTCCGACGGGCCAGTCTCATCGGTTTGGTCCGACCGTGTGTACGGGGCCTAAGTGGTGGTCAAAGTAGCAGGATGGAACATCTTTCTTGAACAAACAAATTTCTATTAGTGTATGTGGTTATTGTTCACTAAATTCCATTCACACCACAATTGAATGATAGCAGAAAACTATCAAACTATCAAAATTTTAGCTACTTTCAAATGACATTTGTCAAGCCCTCGAATGTATTGAAAATTTTCATCGTATTTTCATTCGACAATCTACCAGTGTAAAGCCATTTCTATTTTTTGTAAATATACTTTTCCCCCTTTTTTTTTAAATAGATTATAATACCAAGATAAGATATTCTATAGCAACAAGCCTTTTAAGGTTGTAGGTAAAAAAGTTTTACAATAAGACAAATAATAAAGATAACATTGACATTAACAAAAAGAAAGTTGTAGGTTTCCAGCAAGTAGACACTGCATTATTAAGCAAGCACACAAAAAATGTATACATTTTTGATACAACAACAGCCAATTCAACCTTATTTGATCATAAATCCACATTAGGGATAGACTAAACATCCTAACTGAAAATATATGAAAATACGATTTCTAAATGAAATGCAGCAATCCCTTTGCTAAATGCTCCTTTATTTGAATTGAATTTAGAGGAACATTTGTGATTTTCTCATTTTTAAAGGGGTTGTAAAGATTTTTTTATTTTTTTTAAATAACAACCATGTTATACCTACCTCCACCGTGTAGTTCGTTTTGCACAGAGTGGCCCCGATTCTGCTGTTCTGGGGTCACACGGCAGCTCTCGCAGCTCCTCCCCGCAAAAGCTAACCCCCTCTGGGAAGCTCTCTCCCAGGGGGGTTACCTTGCGGAAACGTTCCCGTGTCATACATACCGTGTATGAATCTGTTCCACCCCCCCCGGCAGCCGCGTCATTGGATTTGATTGACAGCAGCGGGAGCCAATGGCTGCGCTGCTATCAATCTATCCAATCAACGCCAAAACTCTGTATAGAAAAGGGCGCCGGGGGACGCGCAGAGCAGAAGAACTGGCTCAGGTAAGTAAAACGGTGGGGGGCCCATGACAGCCAGGTTTTTTTCAACTTAAAGGGTCACTAAAGGAATTTTTTTTTTTTTTAGCTAAATAGCTTCCTTTACCTTACTGCAGTCCTGGTTTCATGTCCTCATTGCTCGTTTTTTCTCTGATGTTGCTGTAAAACTACTCTGTTCTGGACACTTCCTGATTGTCTGGCTCCATATGAAAAAAGTCATGGGAGAGTTTAGTTTCGTTTTCCTAGCCATGACTCTCTATGGCACTGTCCAGCACAGAGGCATAAAATAACATGCAAAGACTAAACTACTTTCAGTTTCGTTTTTGCATCTAAGAGGCACATTATATGATTGATTTTTATCTATTTTTAATCGTTTTTAAAAGGAATCAGTTAACTATTATGTCTCTATACCCTGTAAACAGTCATTTCAGCAAAAACATTTTTTTCCTTTAGTGATCCTTTAATGCATAGGATGCATTAAGGTGAAAAAATCTCGAACCTTTACAACCCCTTTAATGTCAGGGGGAATTCCTTATTTTTAACGTCATAAGGAATTTTCCCCAGATTCTTTTTTTATATTTCACATTATTACTAGAGTTGAGCGGACACCTGGATGTTCGGGTTTGGGCCCGAACCCGAACTTAAAAAAAAAAGTTCGGGTTCGGGAACCCGAACCCGAACTCCGAACCCCATTGTAGTCAATGGGACCCGGACTTTAAAAAAAAAAAATGCGAGGAGGTCCCCGCAAATTCAATAACCAGACCCTTTAGGTCTGGTATGGATATTAAGGGGAACCCCGCCGTCAATTTAAAAAAAAAATGACGTGCGGTTCCCCCTAAATATCCATAACCAGAAAAACCCAAAGTCCGTACCGAACCCGAACTTTACAGTTCAGGTTCGCTCAACCCTAATTATTACCTCTTTTTTTTCAATCCTGTACACGTTTTATATATTTTTTTTTTATATCAAGAAGTTTTTATTGAGCAAAACAACAATTTACATGGTATACAAAATGCGTTCTGGTACAGTGAGCATGTGGTAGTAGCATACAGAAAAAAAAAATATATATAGAAAAAGGGAAAAATTAAATAAAATAAAGTGGGCCATACAGTGTGGAGGAGCATGACATGCAATTATAAATATTCTTAAGTGTCTAAGAACAGGTTAGGGATGAGTTTAGCCACTTTAGGCATGTGCATTTCGTTTCGTTCCGAATCGAAATTCGGACGAATTTTTCATTATTCGGACATTCGGATGCATACGAATTCCCGAATTGCAATATTAATGAATTTACCGAATCCGAACAAACGTTTTCGATTCCGAATCGAAAACCCGCGGACGAAATTCGATCGGAATTCAAATTTTTTTTTTTTTTTTCGAATTCCGAACGAATTTCGTCCGCGGGTTTTCGATTTGGAATTCGAAAAAAACATTTTTTTTTTTTTTTTTTTTTTGGAATTCCGATCGAATTTCGTCTGCGGGTTTTCGATTTGGAATTCGAATTTTTTTTTTTTTTTTTTTTGGAATTCCGATCGAATTTCGTCCGCGGGTTTTCGATTTGGAATTCGAATTTTTTTTTTTTTTTTTTCGAATTCCGATCGAATTTCGAAATTATATTCGAAAAGAGAATTTTCGAATTCGACCGGATTTTTCGAAATTCGGTCGAAAACGAACGAGTTCCGAAAACTAATTTAACACATGTAACGAACCTAACTTAACGAAATTAATTAAATAACGAATTAAAACGAAACGAAACGAAACGAAATTTTCCCTTTTGCACATGCCTAAGCCACTTGTCCCATATCTTTTCAAATTTGGCCGGGCAGCCCCTGTGGGTATAGACCAGTTTTTTATACGGCAGTACACTGTTGACCTCTGCCAGCCAGTGAGAGAATTCTGGGGGGTGCGGACGCATCCATACCCTTGCTATAACCTTTCTAGCTGTAAACAATGTCTCATGTAGAAATATCTTTAAAAACTTATTCATCTCTGCATCCGGGAATATACCCAGAAGGCATGGTTTTGGCTGCAGAGATATAGGGGAACCCATCTTGTCATGCAGGAACTTCACCACCTGTTCCCAGAAGGCCTGGATCTTAACGCACTGCCACATCAGATGGAAGAAAGTACCCGTATCTCGGGCACACATTGGGCAAACATTGGGGAAGTCTCGTCTGTATTTAGAGATCCTGAGGGGTGTAAGGTAGGCTCTGTTCAGGATAATGGTTTGTGTGAGGCGGTCTGTTAGCTTAGGGGAAACCAGTTTGCATGCATCCAGGGCATCACTCCACTCATCATCTTCCAGTGGACCCACCTCCCCCACCCACCTGGACTTCAGGGCGTAGGCAGAGACCGTCGCGCTCGGAAGCGTGATCATGGTGTGGAATTGGGTGATTAGTTTTTTTGGGTCAGGGTACTTAATTGCGGCCATCAAGGGATTGTCAGCCAGTATCAGGTCGTCCTGGGGAAACTGAGCCCGAAAGGCGTGTCGCAGTTGGGCGTAGCGGAAAAGCATATGATCGGGCAGGTCATACTCAGCTTGCAGTATATTAAAGGGTTTAAGTTTTCCACCTCTAGTGACGTGTGACAGGTAGTATATCCCCCTAGAACTCCACATTTCAGTGTCTCGGATGCGCTCTAGCTCTGGTAGGGCAGTGTTGTGCCACAGGGGAGTGTAGACTTGTAGGGTCGGGATGCCCAGCTTGTTTGAAACCACGCTCCACACCCTTCTGTAGTGATACAGCAGGGATTGTCGGTCCCCCGTCAGTCTCATCCCCCCCCCGCTATTGCCTCTAAGGGGTCGCCCGTCGACTGAGTCCGTGTAGGGCACAGAAGCCCGAGGAATCTGATCCTGTCAGTCTTGTCTATGTGGAAAAGCTGCGACAGTTGGGCAGCTAGATAGTAGGCGTTGAAATCCGGTAACGCCAGTCCAGCCAGGTCTGTGGGGTTTTTTAATCTGTGCCAGGGGAGTTTGTGCCTCGCCGGGCCCCAGATGAATGGTTTAAGGAGGGCCTCCATCTGCTTGAAGCACCGAAGCACCAGGTAAACCGGCGAGTGCCATACCATGTATAAAATCTTTGGCAGCAGGACCATTTTTACTAAATTTATGCGACCCGTAACTCCCAGTGGGAGACGGGCCCAGACCTGAGTTCTCTGTTTGAGCATAGCACACAGTGGCGTGATATTCAGTGAGATATAGTCTGCCGGGTCTCTGGTGGTTCGGATTCCTAGGTACTTAATTTCAGCGACTCTTTGCAGAGGAAGCAGGGCCTTATCACCAGTCACCGGGTAGCTGTCCAATGGGAGAATTTGGGATTTATCCCAGTTGATTCTGAGACCCGAGAAAGCGCCGAAGCGCTCTATCAGGGTCAGAGCCACCGGGAGGGAGTCAGTAGAGTCGTCCAGGTATAGTAGTGTGTCGTCAGCATATGTACTTATTCTTTCCTCCACTCCTTCCCTCCGTAGTCCCGTTATGCCAGGGTGCGTGCGTATAGCTATTGCCAGCGGTTCCGCCGCTAGTGCGTATAGCAGCGGCGACAGGGGGCACCCCTGTCTCGTGCCCCGTCGTAGAGGAAACCGGTCTGATAGCCACCCGTTAGCCAGTACTCTGGCCACTGGGTCCTGGTAGAGGAGTTTCACCCAGCGGATGAATCTAGGGCCTAGTCCAAATTTTGCAAGGCATGTCCAAAGATACCGCCACTCCACCGAATCGAATGCCTTGGCGGTATCCAGGGCGACTATTATTCTGGAGCCAGTGTTGTCGTGTGGGGCCTGAAGGTTAATGAACAGCCTCCTAAGGTTGAAGGAGGTGTTCCGCCCTGGCATGAAACCCGCCTGATCAACGTGCACAAGGGAAAGGATCACTGTGTTGAGGCGGGCTGAGAGCACCTTGGCCAGAACCTTAATGTCCACCTGTAGCAGCGAAATGGGGCGGTATGACTCGGGTAGGTGAGGGTCTTTTCCTGGCTTGGGGATCAGTACTATGGTCGCTTCCCTCATTGATGGAGGAAGTTCGGATCCATCAAAGATGGAGTTGTATAGGGCTAGGAGTCTAGGGACTAAAGTGTCAGCATAGGTAGAGTAGAACTCGGCCGGCAGGCTATCCGACCCCGGAGCTTTGGATTTCGGGAGGCCAGCCAAAGCAGCGGAGATTTCCTCCACCGTCAGCGGCTCCTCAAGTGTCAGAGTCTGTTGAGCGGTCAGTCGGGGGATCGATAGGTCGGATAGAAACGTTTCCGCTAGGGAGTCGTCGTTTGGAGCTACCGTGTCATACAGGGAGGAGAAGAAATCTCGGAACATGGTGGTCACCTGCTCCGCGTCCGTTATAAGGTCTCCTGCTGGAGAGCGCAGGGAGATCACTACCGGAGGTCTCTCCTCACAGTGCACCAGGTATGCGAGTAACTTCCCTGCTCTCTCCCCGTGTTCGAACGTTCTTTGTTTTAGAAAATAAAGTTTACGCCTTGATTTCTCGTAGTGTAGCTGGTCAGCCGCCCTGATACAGAGCCTAAGCTCCGCAGCCAGGTCGGCTGATGGATTGGTATTGTATTCCCTTTCTTTTGCCTCAGTGAGTTTCGTGGCCCTATCCAGTGCCTCCGCAGACACAGCCTTAATGGAGTTTATGCGGGAGGAGAGTGTCATGCGGGCGTGTAGTTTAAAGGCCTCCCAAACTGCCCGAGGAGACGCAGATCCGGAGTTATCGGCAAAGTATTTTTCCCACTCCGTGGCCAGGTCCGCATCCCCCGGGAGCAGGGTCAGCCAAAATGGGTTTAACCGCCATGAGGGCGGTGGACGGGCCTGGGGCAAGGACAGTTCCGCCCAACAGGGACAGTGGTCAGAAAGGGATCGGGGGGAGAAGCCAGTGGCCCTAAGTCTAGGGAGGAGTGATTTAGATACCAGTATTAAGTCTATACGGGACATAGAGTAATGTGAGGACGAGAAGCAAGAATACGCTCTGTCCGAGGGGTGGTCATGTCTCCATGAGTCAACGAGATTGAAGTCTGCGAGAAGCCTCGCGAATCTCGTGGGGCGCGACTCCATCGGCGCGGCCTGGTCCCCGGTCATTCTATCAAGGGAGAGGTCTATTACATTGTTGAAGTCACCCAGCCAGATTGCTGGTATGTCAGGGTGCAGGGCCATAAAATCAAATCCAGACACTAACACAGTGGACTGAAAGGGGGGCGGGATGTAAACTGCCATTAGGAGAAACATATCCCCATACATTTTACCTTTCAAGAAAACGTACCTGCCCTGTGGATCTATCACTGAATCCTGGAGTTCAAACTGTGCCGTTTTGGCAATGAGCACCGAGACCCCTCTGGAGTGAGAGGTGTGGACCGAGTGGAATCCCCAGCCCACCCACGGCCGCCGAAGCGTCCTCTGGGCCAAGCCTTCGGCATGCGTTTCCACAAGGGCCACAACATCTGCCCTCAGTTTTTTAAGCACTGCAAAAATTGCAGAGCATTTGATCGGGTCTCTCATCCCACGGACATTCCAGGTTAAAAACTTCAGTGCGGCCATGGGATGAGCCAAGGAGTGTGTAAGGCTCCAGGATTCAGATGACCCTTGATTGTATATATTACACCATTATCAAGCACATATACAGCCCAACATGACCACATCATCACAATGCTGCACCATCTAGATACGTCTTGCTTTAGTGAATCAAAAATTAAAAGTAAAAAAACAACAGCCCAAAACTTTTGCACCCTTCCCTCCCCCCACCCTGCCCTGCACTGTCCCCAACTGGTGCGGGCTTGGACCCTCAACTGCCAACGTGGCATGAGCAGCACCCATATCACTTTAAGTGTGCAGGCTATCGTGAGTACATATGTGGAGGCCACCAGCACAATCCCAGGCAGCAGCAAACCAGGCTTCCCGGGGTAAAACCGTGCAGCGGCAGCCCCCCAGTTCTGATAGTGGGTTACTGCAAGTGGGGCGGAATTCCGCTGCGTGCTTTGGCACAACATAGGACTGCGCTCGCTGTCCGTTGCGAGCCCTTCAATAGTGCGCCTCCCTCCGCCGTGGGAAGGAGAGTTCAATACAGGATCATGCGGACATCCATCAATGGGAAACAGCAAAGAAAGTAAAAGTTGAAACTAAGTGGGACAAAATATATATAGCAAAGGAGCAGGGAAGGGGGGATTGATCCAGTATTCAGCTCGGGGGAACAGGCAGGCGACCCACCCCCCTCAGTCAGGGCAGCGAGCAGGCCATCCCTCCAACTCAGGATTCAACCAAGCGGGCGGTGCGGACCCCTGCCCAGTGTGTATTGTTGCCCCCCCCGTGGGATTCACGATGTAGGGGCGTCCCGGGGCATCGGGTGTCTGAAAGCATTGTCAGGGTGCTTGTTCAGAGCCCCCCCCACCACCGCGAGGGAGGCAGGCGGGCAAGGGACAGTCAGCAAACAGTATCAATAGGCTTGTGCACCCAGCAGGGGGAAGACAGGGGAGAATCGGGGGGAGCCTCGGGGTATGCGGGAGGATGAAAGTCTCTATGCCCCCGCGGGAGCACCAGGGAGAGGGGAAAAAGCAAAAAAAAAAATGAGGAAAAGTAAAATAAAAATGTTTGGTTTTGAAACGAAGGTTCAGGCTGTAGGGCCTAGGCTCTATTGGGCATCTGGTGAGTAGGGGCAAAAAGTTAACAGCAGAGTACTTATCTGTGCCTTTCCTGCCGCTCCAGCCAGGTCAGAACCTCCTCTGGATCCTCAAAGAAGTAGGCCCGATCCTTGCCCTCCACACGCAGCCGAGCCGGGAACAGCATGGCGTATTTCACGTGCTTGACCCGCAGACGGCGCTTGGCTTCCATAAAGGTCTTCCTCCTGCGCTGGACCTCAGCCGAGAAATCCGGGAAGGCGGCCACCATTTTGTTGTTAAAGGGAATATTACCCCTCTCTCTGCTCAGCCGAAGGATGGTGTCCCTGTCTCTGTAGTTTAGGAATTTCGCTATGAACGTACGTGGGGGGGCCCCAGGTGGCGGCGGCCTGCCCGACATGCGATGGGCACGCTCCACGGCGAACATGGGGGAGAAGGCCTCCCTGCCATAGTGATCTCGCAGCAGCTTTTCCAGAAAGTCCTGCGGGTCTCTCCCCTCCACCCCCTCAGGAAGGCCGACAAACCGTATATTGCACCTGCGACTTCTGTTCTCGAGGTCGTCTTGCTTCTGTAGTAGCTGGTTTATCTGCAGCTGCATGGCTTCCGAGGATTGCTGGAGGGGGGGGAGGGAGTCCTCCACAGTGCCCAGTCTCACCTCCGCCTCCGACACCCTCTCCCTCAGCCTCTGCATGTCCTGCCGCACTAGGGAGATATCTACCTTCACCTCCTCGATCTTCGCCGTGAGGGTGGTCTGACAGGCCGCCACAGCCTCCCTGCAGGAGGTAATAGCCAGAAGTATCTTTGCTATGTCCGCGCCAACCGCCGTCTCCTCCGTCCTCGTGGCGCCGCCATCTTGTCCCGGGGGGTCCTTTTCCTGACGGAGGTACTGGTCAATTTTAGGACCGGCCGACTTGCTGGCTTTCGGCGGGGCCATGTCCTCTGAGGTGTCCGGGGTCCGCTGGAGGTTTTCAGCGTGTATAGGCGCGAGTGGAGTCCCAGGATATAGCAGTAAGGATGAACGGCCGGCGGAGCTCAACAGACTAGCGTCCTATCTCATGCCGCTCCAGGCCACGCCCCCCGTTTTATATTTTTTTAAACATCATTCTAAAATTGAGACTTACCAAGTCAGTCTTTAAAAAACTGGTTAAAACACAGTGAAATGAGATTCAATTACTTTAGTTGTCTTTATACTGTAAGAAAGCCTCTTAGTCGTTCTCTAAGTTAGCAGAATGTTGAACATATGTCAAAGTCACAGCCTGTATTCTCAGGCAACACTGATAAACAGTGCAAATTATTTAAGTACAATTTGGAACAGGATATTTAACTCATGGGTGGTGTTCAAATATTTGCTGCAGTTGCTTTACATTTGCCATATGCTATATTTCCCTGCATTCTAGCAATGTAACCAGTCCAGTGCGGGGTATAAAATTAAGTTCAAATAAGTGTAACCTACAATGTGCTAATCCTTAGAGTTTTAACAACATAGGAATATATTTACAAAGGTTTAACACATAACACAGTTCTCAAATATACATTGGCCACATGGCTGTATATGTATTTTCTTAATTTTATAAGTGAAATATTTTAATACTTTCACACTAATTATCTGATTTTAAACAATGCAGCATAGCACTGCATATTTATTTTGTCTCACTCAAATGCTATTTTGTACAGCTAACAGTTTCATTTATTGCATCCCAGGGGGTCATAAAGTGGCTTTGCAATCTCGTGCTAAGGCTGCGCAGGGTTACACAATACATATTGATTCTTACTATAGAGCATGAACATAAAAAGCCAATAGATTCATTAGTAGGATGCAGCATTTTCTAATATCCACAGTATGAGCTAAAATATTCATTGATATAGTGGTAATTGGATTCTTTATTATAACTGTTGCATTGCTATGAATTCACTATATATATAACTGCAAAAAAAAAAAAAAATACTATCAGGAATCTATGTAATAAATGTATATGTAATTTAAATTTAAATGTAGCATTCGAAGTCTACAATACAAATAAAGTGCCTTCTGAAAGATATATATTGAGAATGACAAAGGGGGGCACTAATTGGGACCCACCTGCGTGAGACTGTGGCCAGTACACCTGTGACAATTTGTATAGCTAGAGGGTTTAATAGGATGACTGTCTCTTTAAAAAGTTCTGTTGCAGGTTCTAGAGGTCCAATGGGATCACTGGGAAGGTGCTGGAAGCCTGGACAGCCTATAAAAGGGCAGCTACAGTGGGGCTTATAACTTCCCCCCCCCTCCAGATCGGATCAGAGGCAGAAGTACTCTCTCCCTAAGCCGCCCCAGTCCGGTCTCTAGCTGCAAAAGCTCTGACAAGCTGCCTCTTGTGCACCCGCCTACACACACAAGCCACCGCTGGCAGCTCAGCGTGGGACAGGGCCGGAGCTTCAGAAAAGGTATTTATAGCGATTTCTTCTTTACAGGGCTAGATAGGTTAGTCTTAGATTGTGGATGCAAGTATTTTTACATATTTTAGCATGAACTTCTACTTTAAAGTCAACTTCAAAAATGTCCTCCAGTTTTTTTTATAACATAGGAAAGGTATTTAATTTCTGTTTTACCGTGTTTCCCCGAAAATAAGCCCGGGTCTTATATTCATTTTGGCACCCAAAAACACACTAGGGCTTATTTTCGGGGTAGGTCTTATCATGCCGTGTTCTGTCTTCTCTCCCCCATGCCTGTCATAAATCCCCTGTGGAACCGTGTAAAGTGCTTGTAAAATCCTAGAATCCACTACATATTGCAAAATGTGTATGTCTCTGCAATCCATTAGTGCCACATACCTTATAGCACCCACCAAAGCTCTCTTCCCCTTCTTCGAGCACTGCAGAGGCAGGGGGGCCTGACATCCCCCGCTGACAGCTTGCAGAAGAGCAGAGTGACATCAGCTGAGTGCCGCTCGGCGCTTCCATGGCTAGCCGGGGGCCCTCATCCCAGCTCCGAGCACTGCAGAGGAAGGGGGGCCCCAACATCTGCTGCGCCGCTCGGCGCTTCTGTGCTCCGTCGGAAGCCTCTTCCAAGCTCCGAGAACTGCAGAGGGAGGGGAGCTTGAGATCCCCCACTGACATCTGAGAGGAGAGGAGAAGAGCAAAGCAGCGTGAGATCAGCTGAGAGCAGCGGAAGGTAAGCGATATGCCGAAGGTATTTGTCACAACTAGATCGCATAAACACCCACCCACACACACACTCTCTACACTTAATAACACTGTAATAGAGTGGACAGCACTGTAAACTAGGTCTTATTTTCGGGGGAAGGGCTTATATTGCAGCCCTTCCTGAAAATCACACTAGGTCTTATTTTCGGGGTAGGGCTTATATTGCAGCCCTTCCCAAAAATCACACTAGGTCTTATTTTCGGGGTAGGTCTTATTTTCGGGGAAACACGGTAATTGCAAGCATCAGACACATCCTGCACCCGGCCTTTACTTCCATAGGCTGGGAGTGCTCAGATAACCATGGCACTGTATTACTGTATTCAAAACTTCATTTGAAATATCCCTAAAAAACACTATGGTGATACACCACTGACACTGAACTGCATTAGCTTGAGAAAGATATATTGACATACCCTGAAAAAAGTGTAGCAAAGCAAACACGAGAAATGAAATAGTGTGACAAGACTATCCAGAAGGGTATGTTTACTCTTGGATCACAGACTTCAAAACTAAAAAAAATGCATTTTCAAAGATCAATAAAAAAATCAATGACTTTTTCTTTAGCCAGTAGTCTATTAACTGCGAATGTCTCTCCTCACAGGGATACAGCCCAAAGTGGGGGTAACAGTGCCAATTATGGAACCATTTTTTATATTCCATATATATATTTAATCGCATACTGTCATGTACCAGGTGTGACCAGAACTGTGTGGCTAGCAACAGAGGAACATCAAACACATATAAGTGAAAATATAATGATTTATTTAGGTAAGTGAATAATATAAATACAACCACCTCCAATATGACACAGTGCAACAAACCAACCAACAGACAGAGACCCACAAAAACCAACAGACAGATATGTACAATAAATGGGAAACGCCAGAATCATAAACAATAGCCAGGCCAGGGTCATACACAGCAGATTGGCAGATGGACAAAGGGATATTCCAGAAGCATAAGCGTTAGCCAGACCAAGGTCATACACACGGAGATCAGCAGATGGGGTAAGGAACACAGGACAGGGAAAGGATGGATGGTCAGGACATGGAGACAGGATCAGGAACTCAGGTAGCAGATTTCAGGAACAGGTTCAGATAATCAGGCAGCAGGTACAGATCATGGCACGAGGACTATACCAGGGCAAGGTATGTTTGCACTTGTCGGGTATTTATAGGAATACCTGTAATTGGCCTCAATTGGCCTCACACCTAAGCGCAAAAGGTGCTGTCTGCTCCACACTGCCAGGATCCATCCACTGGTGGACGCCAGTACTGCGGCCCAAGGATGACATAACACCAGCAGGGAGAAGTTCCTCTGACAGTTCAAAACTGCCAGGAGACACCTGCTGGTGGACCTCAGTACGTCATGCCAAATGATAGATATTAGCAGCAGATGGAACCTTTACTGACACATACTGCTAAAAACGCATCTCATTTAAAGTCCCGAAACCCTCCCCCCCTTCTATACAGTGCCAATATCTACCAATAGTTCCCCTTTTTTAGGAAATCCACCAGATGCAGACACAAGACATTTCTTAGAACATTTCAAGTATTATTGAGGCATCATAGAGCTTCTGGGTTATTCTAAGTTTTTGCTCAGATTTCTACAGATCCTAACAATACAGCTAGAAATAAAAGCCTTGACATCATTGGGGGTAACAAATTATTGGAAATTGGAGGAAGTGGAGGAATACTTTGATGTTTAATACCCTAGAATTCCAGCTACGTATGGATTGACTAAAATCCACAAGGGATTTACACAATTTAAATATCATGCTGTTAGTTTGTGCTGTCCATTACCTTGAAAGAGGGTCCACCAAGCCCCAAAGGTTTGGCATATAATGCCCAGTTTTCCACATTCTGCTGTCAACACTTCAATATGACCTTAAAAAAAATATGAGATTTACTGGTTGCATGTTGTTTTTTTCTTATTCTGTGGTTTTAATTGTTGTTTGTGACTCCACTATGGAGACTTAAATGTCTATAAAAATAAAATGTGATATGCATGGATTTTTCAGGATAAAAGATTATATTGTTGCATATGGATCAAGGATATACGTTGAAAACACATTAACCAGAACTGAGAAGTTACACTGTATGTCCACCAACAGTGGAGGGTGTCTGCTGTTTGTCTGCAAGCAACTGCTAAATAAACATAAGTAAACATCTATTTGAGTTTTATGAAGGTCATTTAAAATGTTATAACCTTTCCCTTTTATGATAATATTGAGTAAAGACACATCACATCAAAGATCTCCACTCACTCTTTGTGCACTAACCCCTAAATTTTGCTCAAGCCACCTTGCAAACTGGTTAATGGTCACATCATCCTAGAGTGTAGTGCAGTGTTTCTCAACTCCAGTCCTCAAGGCACCCCAACAGGTCATGTTTTCAGGCTTTCCATTATTTTGCACAGGTGATTTGATCAGTTTCACTGCCTTAGTAACTACCACAGCCGTTTCAACTGAGGGAAATCCTGAAAACATGACTTGTTGGTGCGCCTTGAGGACTGGAGTTGAGAAACACCGGTGTAGAGGATGGCTATTAAAAGGTGTTTTTATCTGCTGTCAAGTTCTTTATTAGAGATATTTTTTCCTTACTTCCTGTCCATACATTCTGTTCTGTATCAGCATCTGTTGTACCTGTGACAAGCTTCTTGTAGACCCAGTCTGTAAGGATGTATGCAGCAGGTTGAATGGTGACTTTAACAGACAGCTTACTCAATGAATAAAGACTCCAGAGGTGTTTTTCCAATGCTTCTTTATGCTTCAAGGTAACAAGGATATGAACATAGAGGATTTTTCATAGGTACATTTCCAATGAAGTTACACAGCTCCCACACTCTGCAGTCTATTCAAAGCAACTAAGCAAAATGGGGTTTAGAGCAGGAAATGGAGGGTGGGAACAACCAAACTAGCCAGAACAGCAGGGGGTAAGGATCATACCAAATAACATAGTAACATAACATGTAATAACAACTGCTAGACAGTAAAGCTGCAAAGCTGCGAGGCAGCACACATTCCAAAGGCAGGGGTTACAATACTAAATAGTAGTTTATTAGTTTCAAAGAACATCATGAAAATAGCAACCGTTTCAGGCAGAAATCCATTTATCAGGCCGAAAAGCAGGTTAAAGTCAAACAGAGAAAATGTTACCATATGAAACTAAATTATACAGCCATTAATCAGCAAATGAATAAATAAATACACAAATAAATAAATATAAAATATACTGTAAATCAAAATTTTATTTCAAACCTAATGGAAATAAAGTACATCATTTCTTTTATAGTTTTAATAATAATTCTTATCTTCTCCTCATTTCAGTTTTGTTACTGAATCAATGCATGGGATTTTCATGTAAAGTACCACACTAATGGTTGTTCTGTATCATTTAACAGCATACTTATGTATAGCTGGTTGTTAAGAAGTGGGCTGGCAAGCCGGCCGCCATACCCTTGACAATCGATGACTCATAAGCTGTCAGCGGGGTTCCCCACTGGCAGCTATATGCAAACAAAACAATTTCCGGCAATAAGAGTTGAGGAAAAAAATTGTGTCCCCCCATCAATCCATACCAAGTCCTTTTAAAGTCTGGTATGGATTTAAAGGGGAACCCCATGCCAAAAATAAAAAAAAACAACATGACCCCTAAACTCATACCAGACACAGATTTGGTATGAATTTTGAGGGGAATCCCACACTAAAATGTCAAAAAAGTGGCATAGGGAAAGGGGGGGATATGTGAGGGCTGCCCCCTGAACCATACCAGGCCACATGCCCTTAACATGGGAGGTGCTTTGCTTCCCCCCAAAGCACTTTGTCCCAATGTTGATGAAAACAAGGGCCTCTTGCCCACAACCCTTGCATTGTGGTTGTGGAGGTTCAGAGTTACTTATCATAATCTGGAAGCCCCCTTTAACAAGGAGGCCCCCATACCCCCACCCCCCATATGAATGAATATAGGGTACATAGTCCTTAATTTAAATTACCCCTGGCTTATATCCATCGCCAATCCCGATTAACGCTGTCTACCGACCCAAAAAACATCATCATCATCATCATCAGTATGGCCTAGTATGGTTCAGAAAGGGGGATTTCATCATAGTTACATAGGGCTGAAGGCTGAAAAAAACACAGAAGTGCATCCAGTTTAACTTTTGGTGTGTGAGTGTGCTTTTGTTTATGTCATACAGTATTTATGAAATTATCAATGCCACCGATACCACTGCTTGTGGAAGAGAATTCCACATTCTTACAGCTCTGACAGTAAAGAACTCTCTACGCAGTTTATGGTCAAACCACTTCTCCAAATTCAGTGAGTGGCCACATGTCTTTTTAAATTCCATTTCCCTAAAAAGTTTTTTCCCTATGCTAGGGTCACCAGTACAGTATTCGTATATTTCTATCATATCCCCTCTCAAGCATCTCTTCTCCAGAGAGAATAAGTTCAATGCTTGTAGTCTTTCCCCATAGCTGAGATCCTCCAGCTCCTTTCTTAGCTTTGTTGCCTTTCTCTGGACTCTCTCCAGTTCCAGCACATCCTTCTTGAGGACTGGTGCAGAGAACTGGACTGCATATTCAAGATGTGACTGGACCAGAGTCTTATGGAGTGGGAGAATTATAATTTTATCCCTGGAGTAAATCCCCTTTTTAAGGACCGAGCTTCTTTCTGAGATTTGGTGTTTACAAGTTAAAAACGTTTTTTTTTTGCTAGAAAATTACTTAGAACCCCCAAACATTATATATATATATATATTTTTTTTTTCTAACACCCTAGAAAATAAAATTGCAGTCGTTGCAATATTTTTTGTCACACCGTATTTGCGCATTGGTCTTAAAAGCACACATTTTTTAATAAAAAAAATAAAACAACAGTTAAGTTATCCCAATTGTTTGTATATTGTGAAAGATAATGTTACGCCAAGTAAATTGATACCCAACTTGTCACGCTCGTGGAATGGCGACAAACTTTTACCCATAAAAATCTCCATAGGCGACGTTAAAAAAATTCTACAGGTTGCATGTTTTGAGTTACAGTGGAGGTCTAGGGCTAGAATTATTGCTTTCGCTCTAACAATCGCAGCGATACCTCACATGTGTGGTTTGAACACCACGCTGTTCACATATGCGTTCGCTTCTGCGCGCAAGCTCGTTGGAACGGGGGCTTTAAAATTATTATTTTTATTATTATTTATTTTACTTTATTTTATTTATTTTGACACTGTTTTTAAAAAAAATTGGGTCACTTTTATTCCTATTACAAGGAATTTAAACATCCCCTGTAATAGAAAAAAGCATGACAGGTGCTCTTAAATATGAGATCCGGGGTCAAAAAGACCTCAGATCTCATATTTGGATTAAAATGCAATAAAAAATGTTTTTTATGGCATTCTAGAAAAAAAATTCCCTTTCAGGCCTTGTACTCACGACCGGATCTGTGCGCTGGAAACTGTCTGCCCGACAGTTTCCGGCGTACAAGGCTGATTTGTGTTTTGTTCCGGTGGCGTGTACACACCAGCGGACCAAATTCCCGTCGTACCGGAACGCGTGCACGTAAACTACGTACGACGTCACTATAAAGGGGAAGACCAAAGTTAATGGCGCCGCCCTCTGTTCCTCTTTTGCTAGTTACGGGTTTGCTCGTGTTAGTGAAGGTTTGGTTAGAGCTGATTCGCGCTTCTCGGTCTCCAGGCTTTGACAGCGTGTATTCACGGGTTCAGTGCGTGTGCTTGCGGGATCGTAGTTGTCATTCGGCTATAGGCTAGCAGGTTGTTTCTGCTTTTGCAGTTGCATCCTGTGCGCTCGTATCTGTTTGTCACGCGTTCGTCGCAGGTAGTGCTGGATTTGCGAGTGCTTTCTGTTTGAGTGTGTTCTTGACTGACCAGCCGGCCGGTTTGAAGCCATGATGGAGCAGCAGCGTCAATTTTCGCGAGTTGGTGCTGTTTATGGGATGGCTGCTGGATATGTTCATTATTCCAGTACTTTGGCCAGAAACAGGGGGCGGAGGCGTTTCTGGACCAAGAATTGGTTGCGCCAGCGTGACCAGTTCTCACATATGCCTCTGCTTAGGGAAATCCAGGAGAATAATCCTAATGACTTTAGGAATTTTCTCCGCATGACGGACCCCGTATTCAACAGTCTGCTGGAACTTCTGTCCCCCTATATCACGAGGCAGGACACTGTGATGCGCCAAGCCATCACGGCCGAGCAGAGGCTTATTGCCACGTTGCGGTACCTGGCGACTGGGAGGAGCCTGCAGGACCTCAAGTTCTCGACAGGCATCTCTCCGCAGGCGCTTGGGGTCATCATACCGGACACGTGTGCTGCCATCATCAAAGTTATGCATGAGGAGTATATTAAGGTAAGTTTCCTGGCTGTAATAATGTTGCTAACTAACTTTATTTTTCATTTCCCAGATATGCTGTGTGTTTTAAACTAACGTTCTCTTTTCTCCCTATGCATGTTGATATAAGCTTTACATGTTTTATTCTTGGCCTACCTGCATATTTGTCCCTTACCCAATATTAACCTGTCCAGCATGCTATCCTAGGGACAAACCCACCTTGCCATTTTTTTAAAAAGTACTTTTTGGTTTTTGTGTCCCCCCCCCCCTTCAAACTTTTATTGTCCCCATCAGAGGGCTGTGGAGTCTCTTAATGAAGTGGCCCTATATATTTCATTTCCCAAATTCTCCATGCACATTTTTCTAATGCAATTTTAATACTGTGAAGTGTCACAAGGATGCTTGTAGGATGTTTTTGTTCCAAAGTACTAAATCTCTTTTTTTGTTTGTCCCCACAGCTACCCTCCACACCACAGGAATGGCAGTCTGTGGCTTCCCAATTTGCCCAGCGGTGTGATTTTCCATACTGCGGTGGAGCAATAGATGGGAAACACGTCCGCATTGTGCCCCCACCCCGCTCGGGGTCCTACTATTATAATTACAAGGGTTATCATAGTATTGTGTTGATGGCGGTGGTGTCGGCACAGTATGAGTTTCTATATGTGGACGTGGGGAAGAACGGCCGGATGTCTGATGGGGGAGTGTTCGCACGGACTGATTTCTATGATCGTCTCCAAACTGGTGGTCTGGCATTGCCACCAGATGAAGATAATGTGGAAGGACTTCCGTTTGTGTTCCTAGCGGACGAGGCTTTCGGGCTTGGTCCTCACCTCATGCGGCCTTTTCCCCAGAGGACCCTCACCTCAGAGAGGAGTGTGTTTAATTTTCGGTTGGCCAGGGCTCGGAGGGTAGTCGAGAATGCCTTTGGGATACTCACCAACCGGTTCCGCCTGTTCAGGACATCGATACATCTGGCGGAATATAAATTGGACACCGTTGTATTTGCCTGCTGCATTTTGCACAACTTTTTACGCAGGCACTCCCAGACGTACCTACCCGACATCGGTTCTGAGGCAAGACTACCCTCAGATCCCCTTCCCGGGCTGGACACTGGTCGCGCTGGCTTGGCCCCCCAATCAGCTCGTGAGGTACGCGACAAATATGTTGAGTACTTCATGGGTCGGGGGGCCATTGCTATGCCAGATCATATTTCTTTCTAATTCGGCCCCCAAAGAAAGGAATATTCTCAAAAATAATAAATAATTAGACCATTGGACTTTATACTGTTGTTTGTCATTAATGCTTTTTCTCTTTTTATCTGTCTTCCTGGTTCTCTAAGTAACTTCTGCAATTTTACTGCATCATTGATTTCTCCACTTTTAGTAAATAACCACATTTTGCACAGTATTCACTCATCTACAAACAGGGTATTGAGTCTAGAAAGAAGAAGCAACTCCATTTCAAATTTTGGAGGTCCAGTTTTTTATTTTTTGCTTGTTCATGACCCCAAAAATGTATTTATATTTTTTTAATTACTCCCTGCTTTTGTACTTAGGAGTCTACAATATTTTTTTTATTTATTTTTTTTTTCAGGTAATTAAACCAAAAATATTATGCAGATTATAAATTTTTTAACAAGTTAACATTTTCTTTATCAAATATAGTTCGATTTATTGTTTACATATATATATATATATATATATATATAGAATATTTTTGGTGGGGTGTTTACCGCCTTAGTATTTTTTATTCTCTGCATATTTTTTATGCACAAAAAACAATATATTTTTCATTTTTTTTTTTAGTTTTGGTGTGTTTTTCAATACAAATATTTGTTGTGGAGATGTAGGAGTCAAATCTCGACTTCACTAAATTCAGTGATTAGAGAGATTTATAATTCTATATATATCTTTTTTTTTTTGTTTTTCGGTGTTTATTCTTTATGGTCTAAACTTTAAAGTATCCAAAAATGTTCAACATGGTCAAAAAGTAAAAAAATAAAATTATAAAAATATAAAAACTCACAACAGCAGTCAGTCATGGTGTGCTTTCACACTGGAACACGCCAAAATTTGAAGATACACACATTCAGTGCAAACTCGCCAAATGTCATTGGTTCAACAGACAAATGGCCACATGTGCTATCTGACATCATGGGTGATCAATGTCTGTGTTCTGTGGGAGCAAACCCTTCCTCTCAACTACTTGAGGATAGAGGAGGGGGTTGGACCCACAAAGCACAGACACTAGATATTCTGTGATGGCAGATAGCACATGTTGGCACACTGTGTGTGTATCTTCAAATTTTGGCGTATTCATTATTAAAACAGTAAAAATGTTTGTGGGGGCGGGGGATGGGCGGGGGGTGTTTCAGTCTTTGACACGGCCCATCATGTCAATAATATTTTTAAAATTAGATTCGATGACCATCATTCTTTGCCGCATATTGTCCATTTCCGTGCAGCATTCCAAAAGGACATTTGTTAAATTCTCTTCCATGACAACCATCCTTTCACGCATATTGTGCATTTCAGTGCTGCACTCCATTACCTGCTGAATAATTATAGCAGCACTTGCACGTGAAAAGATTGGCACACCATCCTCCTCCCCTAAAAAAAATAAAAAAATGGTCATTTCCAAAAATATTTTTCGATGAGGCCTATCTACATATGTTTTTTTTTCTCAAGCTAGGGTGACACTGACCTGATGGGCTTCTCCTTTCCACCTCTTCGACATCTTCTATCACTCCTCCTTCTTCCACCACCTCCCCATCATCTTCTATCACTCCTCCTTCTTCCACCACCTCCCCATCATCTTCGACTCCTCCTTCATCCATCAATCCACCTTCTTTCAATTCGCCAAATTGTTCTTCCGCCACTTGCCCTTCATCTGCTATAAATTCTAAGTCCAAAATTACTTCTTCCTCCTCTCTTCCTTCCTCCTTCCTTCCTTCCTCTTCTCCTTCCACATCCTCTTCTCCTTCCACATCCTCTTCTCCTTCCACATCCTCTTCTCCTTCCACATCCTCTTCTCCTTCCACATCCTCTTCTCCTTCCACATCCTCCTCCTCCTCCACATTTTGAGATGGAAGATTTTGGCCTTGTCTGGCCCTCTCTGCCTCCTCCAAATGCTGGCGACTTCTTTCCCCTTAAATAAAATAAAAAAAATGTAGACTCATCAGCACACAGATATTGGAGAGCAGAAATCGCACACATTGCTTAGAAGAGGCTTTCATTTAGTTACTTTTATCTTTCACCAAACCTACATTTTGGAATTACTTCTATGGCAAGCTCTGATCCTGCCCCTTTTTAGCAAAGTGACACACATGGATGTCCCCCCTAAACTGTATTTCTGGAAGACCCTACCAAAACCCATTTTGGATTTGGGGAGACACAGGTGCTCTGCATTGCAGATGTGAAAACATCTGCTTTATTACCACTGTTTTTAGAATGAATCCTGTTTGCCTTTCCCATTCTCCTATTTTTTTTTTTTTTAAAATAGCTTTTACACAATGTTTACAAACAAAGTTTTTGGCCAGTGAGTCATGTCCAGGTGTGTTGTTCCTGGAATAACCGAGCCTTTCTGAGAAACTATGTGATGTTACGTGGTTTACTAAGAACACTATTTGTAAATATGTAGGTATTTATGTTCTAAAATATTAATGACAACCTTTTTTTGTAAATTACAAGCAGGCCAAGGAGGCAGATGGTGAAATATACATGGCAACACATTATTGCAGACAATCACCCACCCCCCCCCCAACCCCAATATATATTTACTTACTTTTACGCAGAATTTTAAGTATTTTCTTCATCTTATGTGGCTCCCTCAATTTTAAGTCTGACCATCGTTTCCTCAGCTGTTCCTTGGACCTGGTGATCCCAAACATCCTCTGCATTCTCCTCGCCACCTTGTCCATAATATGTGCCTTTCGGCGGTTAGGGGTCTTGTATGGCCCTAATTCACCATCATAGTCCTTCTTTCGCATGATGTAAACTAACTCCACCATTTCCTGGAACCGCATATTAGTGGCTTTATATCTTCTTTGCCTTGATCGGGACGTCCCTGCCTCTGTCCCTTCACTTGTGGCATGAGAGCATCGTGCCCGCTCGTGTGACATCGCCATCTTTCCTTTCCCACAGAGATTATGGGCGGGGAAAAGATGAATTGTTACGCCATGGGCGGAGAAGAGGGCGGCGTTTAATACATACGCGGAGTGTATAGAATGCAAACAACGTGTTTACGTAGGTTACGCGGAGAATCTTCGAGCGCATCCAGAACATACACAGTTAACGCCATATTTCCTAAACTCATTGATTAGGGGCCTAGCAAAGGTGACGAGGGCGGGGTTTAATAAATACGCGGAGTGTTTAAAAGGTGCACGCTGTGATTACGCATCTTACGCGGTAATTAGGCGAGCGTGAGAAACGAGGAGCGAGAGACAGGAAGGTAAGGAAATTAAAAATGTGATCAGCAGAGGCCTGGAAAATGTAGACACATGGGATGGGGGTTTGGGCTGTTGGTTGCACCCTTTTTAAGCTATTCTGTCTATGGGGTACCACAATGTTATTTTGGTATACAAATGCTTTTGGACAACTCACAAAATAGAGATGTGAACAATGCTGTACCTCATTGACAAGTTTTGGAATGGTGTATTCAGATCAGGCAAAGTATTGTTCAAGTGTTGGTTGTACAGAGGTCATTAGGAAGTGTCTTTTAAATCATCCATTGTCAGGGGCATGAGATTTACACATGAAAGAGTGCCTAGATGAATACTGTCATTTGTAAGCATTGTTTATTTTTCTAGATTAAAAATATTTACTGCAATGTTAACAATGGCTCTGCATCTAGCAAATCAATGTTTGGTACAACCAATGTGGCAGAGCTGACAATCATTTTTACAACAAGAGAGACTGTGTTTGTAATTAGATATAGGTAATAAATTTGAAGACACATATTATATCAAGGTCAACGCTGATCCTTTTGAATATTTATTTTTCTTTGGTTTATGTTATGCGAATCTAGACTCAAAAAGAAATATCATTTTTGTAAAAGGGAAATGGACCAACTCCAAAATAAGGAATCTATAGAGGCCTTACTTCAAAAATACCAGGACACGCCCATCCTGTGGAATTCAAAACACGCGTTATATTGCAATAAAGATGTACGAGCGGCAGCACTAGAAGAGCTAGCAAACTACATGCAAACATGGGTGCCAGGATGCACTGCCAACATGGTGAAGGATAAACTTGCCAACCTCAGAAGCACATACAGGAGAGCATACAAAGCTAATAAAAGCCAAAAATCGGGAGCAGCAGCAAGACAAGCAAAGGAACCCAAACTGTGGTATTATAAACAGATGGCTTTTTTGCGGGACGAAATGGAAGGCAGGAAAACGATGTCGAGTCTTTCTTCCAACCTTTCCTCCATGCTACCTTCCAGCGGACATTCCCCAGATGACCACAGCCCTGCAGAGTCGGAGGAAGAGGGCCTGGCTGACAGAGATGCAGATCTGCCACCCTTCGATGAGGAGGTATAGTAGTTTCCTCTATATTTCTGGCGTAAATAATTCTTGGTGGATTAATGATTTGATATTGTAAAAGAAAAGCCAAGCTGGGAAAAAGCACAAAAAAAAGGTGTACAGACAAATAGGTGTCAGGGATGACAACTGCAGGGGTCAGAAGTAGAGTGTATTCAAGTAATAATGAACAGAAAATAATAAACGAAAAGCATGAAAATGAGTGTGGTTTTATTTAGCCAAATTGTAAACAATGTCCTTTTTTTTCCACACAGGAAGAAGAGATCAGCCAGGAGGTGGCAGATCCTCAGCTGTTTGTCAGCCAGGAGGAGGCCAGGGTCAGTGGCAGCCAGGAGGAGGCCGGGGTCAGTGGCAGCCAGGAGGAGGCTGGGCCCAGTGGCCTGCAGCAGGTCCCCCCGGCCAGGAGAACCACCACCAGCCAGTCTTCTCCCCCCCAGGTGAGGCCATCAGGCCGAAGGAGGCAGTTGAGGCCTGTGGAGGAGGCAAGCCTCCGCATGATACAGGAGGCAAGCGCCATCATGAGGGCCCCCCTCAACCCCACAGAGGCCTTCAGTGCCTCCTTGGCACATGATTTGAATGAAGGGGAGGAGGACCAGAGAAGACTGGCAAAGGCCCTGATGAACCAGGTCCTTTGGTGGATGCAGAAGGGCCTGCTGACCCCAGAGACTGGGCTATGTGACCCGGCCCGGCTTGCGGAACACCATCCTCCTGCTGCCACATCGACCCCACCTGCAAGACCCCGTGTTAGATCCGCTGGAAGGCTGCCTGGAGGGAAGGTTGGAAAGAGGAGGAAACGTTGATTTTCTGCCTTCCATTTCCTTCCACATAAAGGACATCTTGTTTGTACTACCACAGTTTGGGTTCCTTTGTTTCTGTGCTGCTGCTTCATATTTTTGGGTTTGGCTCCTGAGGCTTGGAAGTTTATCCTTCACCATGTTGGAAATGCAAGTTTGCATATAGTTTGCTATCTATTCTAGTGCTGCCGTTCTGTTTATTTTTTGTGATGACATTTGCCTAAATAAAAGGCTTTTTGCTTTCATTTGAAAACATGTCTATTGTTTGTTATACTGTGGGGATTATTAGGCAGCAAACCTTTAATAAATATACAATGGGTCATTTACAAAGGACACACTCCTTGGGGGGGGGGGGGGACATTTGGTGTGCCAATATGGTTCAATATTCTCAAATGAAACACACAAAAAAAAAAAAAAACAATTAACCAAAAAAAAACATGTAAAAAATAAGTTATAAAAAATGGTGACATAACTAGAAACAACATAAAAAATTAAAAAGATGCACATTCCTTTACAAAAATGACTACAATAAATTAGGGAGGACCACCAACCAAAACACACGTCTGGCATAGAAAACATTATTAAAAGATTACATCACAAGCAAGAAATTGACATTTCAGTATGGGACAAAACCTCTATTGAAATTGCATCAGCAAGAGAACGGGGTTATGATAGCAAGAGAAGAATTAATAAAACGAGGCAAGAAACTGTGGTTTAGTGCGCCTTTTTAAGACATTGTTCTCTTGCTAGAATAAAAGGTTTCTAATGACGAATGTGCCATATCCCAAACAAACGCGAGTTTTACCTGAACGAGCGCTCCCGTCTCCTCATTTGGACTGAGCATGCGCTGGGTTTTTGTACGCTTCTTTTGTGTACAGACGACCGAACATGTCTGACGGACACGATTCCAGCCGACTGTTTTAAAGCAAGACCAGGAAACAGTTGTTCGTTGGAAAACGGTCTGGCCGACGAATGTTTGCTGGAATCCTGTCCGTTACTGCCTACACACGAACGAACATGTCCGCTGAAACTGGTCCGCGGACCAGTTTCAGCAGACATGTTTGGTCGTGAGTACGAGGCCTCAGAGTTATGGGTGGAAGTGACGTTTTGACGTAGCTTCTGCCCTGCAGTGATATGGAGACGGGTGGTGGCCATCTTCCCTTCACTCGTCTCTATACACAGGAAGAAGACAGATGCCCTCTCCCGCTGCAGAGACCACTTTTATCTTGTAGCGGACCGCCTGCTGAAGAAGAGGATACCTGGGTTATGGTAGCTAGCTGCTACCATAACAAAGGTAGTCCTCTTCAAACAGCCGACGTAATCCTGCGGCGGGTGGTCCGTAAGTGGTTAATGCATGCCAATATTCTGTTGGCTTTGCTTGCAGCAGCTTGGCATTGCATGCCATTGCTGAGCTTTTCGTCTACTAGGACCCCAGGTCCTTTTCCATCCTAGATTCTCCTAGAGGTTCTCCCCCTAGCGAGTAACATTTTTCAACGTTTATCCTAATTTGTCATGTAGTTGCCCATCCGATTATTTTATTTAGAACTTCTTGTAAGGTTTCCACATCCTGCTAAGAAGTTATTGCCCTGCTTAGCTTTGTATCATCTGCAAACACTGAGATTGAGCTGGTTATGCCAACCTTTATATCGTTTATGAATAAATGAAATAGAATTGGTCCCAGGACAGATCCTTGTAGAGTACTTGCTATTTATCACAACCCTTTAGACCCGCCCCTGCAGACAGTTTTCCATCCATTTACTCACCCTATGGTCTATACCGACAGACCTCAGTTTGTACAGTAAACATTTGTGGGGAACAGTATCAAATGTCTTTGCAAAATCCAGATATACCACATCCACAGTCCTTCTTTTATCTAGATCAGGGTTTCTCAACTCCAGTCCTCAAGGCGCCCAAACAGGTCATATTTTCAGGATTTCCCTCAGATGAAACAGCTGTGGTAAGTACTAAGGTAGTGAAACTGATAAAATCACCTGTGCAAAATAATGGAAATCCTGAAAACATGACCTGGCGCCTTGAGGACTGGCGTTGAGAAACACTGATCTAGATGGCAGCTCACTTCTTCATAGAAGGTTAAAAGATTGGTCTGGCAAGAACGATTTTGCATGAATCCATGCTGATTACCACTAATGATACGGTTTTCATTGCTAAAATTTGGGATATAGTGCCTTATCATCCCTCCAATAGCTTGCAGGCTATTTATAAAAATGGTGGTACTAATTCACAAACCAAAAGTGGGAATAACTGGAATAAACTGAACTAAAATAAGTAGAAGCCACCTGATGAGTTCACACACTAATATCAGTAAAAAATGGGGGAGGTAAGGGGGCGCTTACTAAAAAATGAATACAACTATATATACAAAACGTGCATCCATCAACAATAGTGCAAAATAAATAGGTGCAAATGAATGATAAAAACATTTTATTAGCATTACAGTCTTGGTTACTATACCCCCCGTTTCCTGTGAAAACTGAGGAGAAGAATGCATTTAAAACTTTTGCCTTCTCTTTGACTTTTGTAACCTAATTCCCTCTTCCTTTATGGGGCCAATATGTTCTGGTCTCACTTTTTTACTGTTTATGTATTTAACCACTTCACCCCCGGAAGGATTTACCCCCTTCCTAATGACGGGCCATTTTTTTGCGATACGGCACTGCGTCATTTTAACTGACAATCGCGCGGTCATGCAACGCTGTACCCAGACAAAATGTATGTCCATTTTTTCCCACAGATAGAGCTTTCTTTTGGTGGTATATGATCACCTCTGTGATTTTTATTTTTTGCGCTATAAACACATTGTTTTACTATATTAAATATCCCAATTTTTTTCCTCTGTTTAGGCCGATAAAAAAATCTTCTACATTTTTTGGGGGAAAAAAAAACAATCACAAAAAGCGTAGATTGATTGGTTTTCACAAAAGTTATAGCGTCTACAGATTTTTTTTCTGCCAGTGGCACTTTCCAGACCTTAGTGTACTGTGTTAATTAACTACAGGTTCTCTCCAAGACTAGATCTATGAAACAGCCTTTAGTGAGACATAGTCTCTAAAGACTCACTATTTGAGTAGGCGCATAGATGGGGTGAAAATACACTGGAGTGTCACCTTCAGGCACTGGGCTCTGCATTGTGACACTTTCTAGACTTATGTTTACTGTATTAGTTAGCCACAGAGCACTCTCCAGTTTCAGATCAGTGATAGAAACAATTGAGTACAGTCTGTGAATGTACTTTTTTTATTTGCAACTGTACAAAACACTAACTAACACTAAAAGTATCACAGACCGTAATCAATTGTTGATTGAGTGCACTAATAAGTCTACTAACTCTTTGAAGCAGTGATACTGACTGTGCACTGTGGCACTTTCCTGACCTGTGCATATTTGTGTTAGGCACCGAGTACTCTCTGTTTTCAGAGTAGTGGCAAAGACCCTGGTTTAATCCAGTCTCTAAAGTCTCCCAGTGTATGTAATTCTCAGAATGTGCTAATAATTTCCTGGTGCCTAGATCCAAATCTCAACTGGTGACCAGTCTTTGAACACTTGTCCTCTGAACAAACACTGTTTTTGAGCCTATTATGTGACCTTCAAGCACTGGACTTTATAATGTGTCACTTTCCATACCCTTGTGTTTGTCACTTTCCAAACCCTTGTGTTCCGTGACAGTTAGCCACAGATTACTTTCCAGTTTCAGAACCATGGCAAAACAGTTGGTATGACACAGTTATCACTAATTCAGATCCCAGATGATCAGATCCCTTATTATCCATTATAACTCAGATCTGAAAACTGTTAAATTTGATTAATGCAGTAGGCTCTACAATGCATCTTCTGTACCAAATAAAAGGTTTAGTGCCAACACAATGACTTTCTATATATCCTCTGTTCTAGAAAATTGACTGTGAACTAAGATGGCAATCACGGCTTCCTCCTGAAGATGTAAAGAAGCCTTTGATATAGAATTCCTTCATAAATGGTTCCCACCTTTTGTGGACTCCCCAGTTATTCACCCTAATGGACATCCTATCACTGTAGTTGATGGTTTATATAGCTGTGTGGATCCTTTCTTTAAAAGGGATGTGGTACTCTAAGCTACTTTGCTTCACATCAAAGGTTTCCTTTCCTCTCTCCCTTTAAATTAACATTGAGAGGGATGTTATATTATGAATCTCCCTTTTCCTGAAGTAGAGGGTTATGCGTACTCCACTTTTACCATTAAAAGTGAACTGGTGGGACAATTTTTGAGACGGTTCTGCAGCAGCTATGTAGACTTTAAAAGTGAAGCCGAGCACACAAGGAAACACTTTGAAATTAGGGGCTATTTGAGGTCTATTCTTAATCAAGCCATTAATATCACTAGCAATACTACTAGGAGTAGTTTGTTACAGGATAAAAAGAGAACCCCGAAATCTGCAAGTGTTCCTGTATTTTCAACCCCTTTTAGTATTGAGTTTGGGAGAATCAGGAGTATTGTTCAAAAATACCTGCAGGTTTTATACAATGACCTTGTTTATGCCCAGATTCTTTCTAAAGGAGTGAGAACAGTTTCCCGAAGAGCACCTACTTTAGGCAGTATTATGTCCCCCAGTTTATACAAAAATCTCCCTCACTGGCTACAATTTAAGGGTTCCTTTTGATGCGGTGTGAATGGATGTTCTTGTTGCTCTCATATTAAAAGAAGTGATAAAATCCAATCCACTGCATCTAACAAGGATTTCAAGATCTCTTCCTTTGGAAAATGCAATACCAGATATTAAATCAATATCATCACTTGCAAGTTATGTTTGATTCAGTATATGGGTCGAACAACCGCAGATTGAGGGACAGGCTTCACAATCATTTATATGATATAGAGAAAAATAAAGTCACCAATGTGCAAACATTGGAATGAGTGTCGGGCCTCGTACACACGACCGAGTTTCTCTGCAAAAACCAGCAAGAAACTTGCTGGGATTTTTTTTTGCCGAGGAAACCGGTCGTGTGTACATTTTTCGACGAGGAACCTTGTCTAGGATCCCGTCGAGCCAAAAAGAGAGCATGTCTTATTTTTCCTCGACGGGAATGGAGAAACTTGCCTTGTCGAGTTCCTCGACAGCCTAACAAGGAACTCGACGAGGAAAACGATGTGTTTCGCCCGTCGAGTTCCTCGGTCGTGTGTACGAGGCTTCAAAATAAAGATGTGATTGGTTTGTTCATTCAGGGGGTTGAAAAGGTTTTGCTGCCTAAGAGAGGGGTGACAAGTTTAGATTACTTTGTAAAAAAGAGGATTTTTTATTTAAATACTAGAAAGCCAGCGGATTTGAACTTTGAGTGGAATGTTTCCCACTTTTATGAGTATAGGTTATATTATATCCAGTTTTTCAAGTTTGCACCATACAGTGTGATTTGAATTTCAAATTATACTGTGTGGTAAAGTTTGACGTTCTCTTTTGGTGACATGGTTACCACATGTCAGTTTGGGTTTGGGTTTAGGCATATATTAAACCACACACATTAGTATTTTAGAAGTCTATTATATTAGCACATCAGTGTTATCTGAAATGTGCATATATGTGTGTAGTTTATTTTCTCAATATATACATTTATACCATATATTTCTGATATTCCGGGGTGTGTCTTGTGTTTTTTTTTTATTCATGTGCAACTGCTACATTTATATAATGAATTCATATTGGTATTTGTCATGTTTTTTTATATTGCATGGGTTTTGAATCTGTTTCAGGTTATTTTAACCACTTAAGGACCAGCTCACGTATATATACGTCATCACTTTAAAAATGAATATCTCGGTAACGGCAGCAGCTGGTGTTTCAACCGAGATATTCATCTTTAACGTGGCTGGTCCTGTAAACGATAACGTAGTCTCCGCGGCGGATTCGACGGGAGATCACCGTTATCAGTGGCAGGAGAGGGCCCCCCCTCCCACGCCCTCCGCCACTTACCGGAGCCGTTGGCAGCGGCGATCGGGTCCTTTTTGCTGCTAGGCTGGGATACGAGTGAGGGCAAGATGGCCCCTACCCGTCTCCATAGCATAGTAGGGCAGAAGCGATGTCAAAACGTCACTTCCGCCCATGCTTCTTAAAGGCATATTTTTCTGTTGTCATTTTTTCAAATGACAAATTTTTTATTTTATTTTTTTTATTGCATTTTAGTCTAAATATGAGATCTGAGGTCTTTTTGACCCCAGATCTCATATTTAAGAGGACCTGTCATGCTTTTTTCTATTACAAGGGATGTTAACATTCCTTGTAATAGGAATAAAAGTGACCCATTTTTTTTTAAAACAGTGTAAAAATTAATAAAATCAATTAAAATAAATAAGAAAACAAAAAAAAAATGTTATTCCAAGGAAATTTCAGGATCAGGGAGAAGTCACTTTTAGCTAGAAATATACAATGAGACAAAGACTCTGAATATCTTCTGTTTTAGTAGGAGAGAGTATTCCTAATACAGCCTCAATTTTTTTCTGCCCAATCCCGCAAAAAACATGCCAAGAAATGGGTTTGTTTCTCTGACAACGATCTAACCAATGATACTTTGGCTGTTACAGCTTCTGACTCATCACCTGAACAGGTAGCAACATCAGTCGGTCGACCAATAGCCGGAATATTGCAAGAAACCCTCACAGGTCCAGCAGCAGAAAACAAAAGAAAGAAATCAGCACAAAAAGAACAAGGAGAGGAGTAAGGAGGCACGAGCGATGCAAAAAGCAACCATTGTTCCTTATGGGGCAAAACCCCACTTTAAGTTCTAATGTTTTGAACCTTTCTAAAAGAATATTGAGTGATCCCAAGGAGACTTTACTGTCCAAATGGTTGAAATTTTGCCCTACAAGGCATTTTGATGCATTTGGGACATTGCTTGACATTAATAGATTTGAATGTAGTTTAATCTTGAAGAAGCATTATTTTATACGAATTAAAACAAGACGATAACGAATCACTGGATGCCTATGATTAGAGTGAGTCTTCTCCTTCCACATGATGGCTTTCTGAAGTTTGCTTATTACAGGATCTTGTTTATTTAGCTTCAGAGTCCTGTCCCTGCCCTGATGACCCCATTGATGAACATACAGCTATTTCTTATAAGTTAAAGTGGAGTTCCACCCATAAATATAACATTACATCAGTAGTTTTAAAAAAATGTCATTAGTCCTTTACGAAATTTTTTTTTTTTTTTAGATGCCTTCAAAGTGTTGTTGCTAGGCAGAATAGTTAATCTTCCCACTTCCTGCACCTAGGTGCTTAATGCTTCCTAACCTACACCGCACAGACTCCTGGGAATGTAGTGGGTGTAACTTTCCAGGAGTCTGTGCACTCCCCAGTCTCAAAGAATCATGTGACTTGGACAGCACAGGTGCTGAAACCTGATCTGACACTGCTTGTGCAGCACTGAGCATGTGCGAGATCTGCAAGGCTGAAATCCAGGAAGTCATACAGTCTGGCTTCATGATGCCCACACTTAAGATGGCCCCAGTCAATTTATATTTTATAAAGTGTCTAAATGCTGTAAAAACCTAACAAAACGGACCTTAGTTTACAGACTAACTTTACTAGAATACATTAAGCTTGTGTATTACAGGGGTATTTATATTTAAAAAGTGAAATTGTGGCCGGAACTTCGCTTTAAGATGGGATTTTTATTCAATAGAATCTCAGGGCAGGGATTTAGACTTATTTCAGAGACTCATAGAAAAAGGGACTTGACTAGCTTGGCCCCCAATTGTTGGGCAGGATCTGTGTCAGACAACCTCACCGGCTCAGTAAGAGTAGCGCTTAAAAGCCTGATTGTTGACAAAAGAATAGTCATCAGAAATGCTGATAAGGGGTATACATTAGAGTCGAGGGCACAGTGGTGGTCCTTCGACTCTAATGTATATAAAGATGAAGCTTTACGTCAATTGTCCGACACTGAAATTCAGAGGAGACCCGACAATAGCTTTTAGGAGAGAACAATGTGCTCTCTTGGATAGAACTGTTTGTATTGGCATTTTTTGACAGAAGGAAAGGGATATTTTATCCCTGAATGGCCAACTATGTCAGTTTTTCACCATCTTCCTAAAATTCACAAGGGATTAAATCCCCTCACAGGTTAACCCCGTTGTTGCTGGCCCTTAACGAACAATTGGGGGAATGGGTAGATATCAGTTAAAGCCCTTGGTAGTTAATCTTCCTGGTTTTCTTAGCGATATGAAGCAACTTTTGGTGAAGCTAAGAGACTTTGAATAGAAAGCCAACTATGGTTGGATTACCTGTGATGTATCAAGTTTCTATTCTAGTATCCTACATTTTTGGGGATTACAGGCTGTTGCTTTTTTCTTAAAGAATCAGGTAGATACTCACGGGCCCTCTAGGACTTCATTTTACTCAGTTTAGAGTTTTTGCTTACGTACAACTTCTTTATGTTTGATGGGTGCGATTATCTCCAAAGATGTGGTGCCTCTATGGGGGCCACATTTTTGCCCTCATTGGCCAACCTCTATATGAAAAATAGATGGTAACTCAAGTATGTGCGCCCTCCTGATTACCACCGCTGCGCTATAGAGGGTAGACTATCATAGATCTCCTAGCTGCTGTTTTAAACAAAATAAATCTAGAAATAATAAGTATAAATACTAATGTGATAACTCTTACACCATATGTATAAATACTAAACAGCGCTCATGTGTGTGATAAACAAACACAACTATAGTGACAAAGAATAAATACATGTCCAAAACAATATATACTATATGTATGAACCCGTGAACAAATGAAGGTGAAAAATTTAACTAAAAAAGTTCATGAATGTTGAATAATCTTCTAATCTTCAAAGATCTTCCACCACACCAAACGTTTTTCCGTGAATCCTCCACCCATCAAAATGGTCACTCACCAGAATGATTTGCCTAGCACTCTCGTGTTTCGGCAAAAAAGCATGAAAGATTTTCCAAATCAAGTGTAGAATTCTCCAATTAAATCATAAACCTCTGTATTGCACCACAGTGATTAGATGGGCTCCATATTAAAATCAAAGAGATTTGCACAATAGTGTAATATTGCAAAAGTAGTTTAATAACACACCACATACAAATCCTCAATGGAAAAACTCACAAAAGTAGCCAAATAAAAATCAATGATCACAGCAAACTCAAGATCCTCTCCTTTATCTTTCAGCTGGTGAACTATAGCCTCGACAGGCCTGCACACACTGCAAACAATGATTCTCACCACCTCCACCGCACTGCACTGCAAAGGTCCCAGGTCATGGAAACAAGCACCCACACTCTTGCTATTGTCCTCTGGTTTACACGCGATCCGCTTCTCACCCTCCTGTCACGTCGATTTCACAGTCTTCACAAAATCGAATACCAGCTGTGTAGCCACGCCCCGACATGTTTCGTCACGAATGACTTATTCATGGAATTGGCCACACATAGGGCTTGTAGTTCCGTACACTCAATATACTTTAAATTACTTGCGTCATATTGACCAATCAGAGCGCGGTGATTGCCGCCAGCCAATCCCCAAATAGAGGCTCGGCCCGTTCATGTCATAGAAAATCACAGTGCGAGTGAACTAAGGGCGGAAGTGTCGTAACGAGCACTGTGTGTGGTGAGGGCGGATATCCCCCATCTCCACACCACTTCCCATGTGCGACGATCACCGTCAGCCTATCCCCATGTAGAGGGTTGGTCCTTACGCATCCTGGCCAATCCCCGCGTTGCTAACCTTTGGGCGGAAATGTTATGTAGAGCATAGTAAGAGGTGAGGGCGGAAGTCCCCCACCTCCGGAGCAACTTACAATACAATTTCCCACCATAGTTCACCAGCCGAATAGATTAATCTGGTTGCATATAGTGGTGAAATTAATACTTAATAAATACACATTCATATGACTATTACAACATTTATATATGGACATCATTAAAGGCGGAACTTAGTAAAAACAATTAAGCGGGCATATCCATCTATTACATAGATCATAATGTTTTTATGCACATATTTCTGCGTGTGAATATGGCAGCATAGTATCTAAGTAGGTAGTGGTTTACATATGTTAAATATGCAATGATATGCACCTCATATTATCAGTTTAAAACGTCCCAAAATATTACAAAATATTTATAAAGCACCTATTTAAAATTAATAAAATTGTCTAAAAAATTTAAAAAACTAAAAAAGAATTCTAAAACAATGGGTGGGGTTGAGATATGGTTTCAAATATATAATATAAAGTAAATCAACTACTAGACACTCTTATATTGCCATATCACCAACTGACAGATTTTTTTTTGCCATTAGAGATATAAGATATTAATTTCTCTGTAAAAATATACAGTATTCAGAAAGTGCATTTGAACAGGATTTTAGACACAACATTTTGGGGAATTTCAAGAGTTATTAATAAAGCAATTTAAAATCAAGCTCTATATGGAGTGTAATTATCCTTTACATGTATTCAAAGACTGTATGAGAGATTAATTTCCTGATACCTCATTGTAGTAGAATGTCCTGTAAGTACATATTATTTATGGAGTGTGTGGCAGTCTTCCAACATGGAGCTGCCTATATAAAACAGTATTGTTGCGCTAAATCCAGATATGTGAAATGACTGCAAACATATCATAAAAGTCTCTTTGCACATGGGTCCTCCACTTTGGAGCTGCCCAATAATACAATGGCTTTAAATTTGCTCTGTTCAAAATGATCAACCATGTTGCAAAAAGCACAGATCTTTAGCTCTGTGCAGTAAAGTCTGTATCCATATCCAAATGCAATAGGGTGTAAAAACTAATAGGATATTTAAAGTATGGAGAAGCAGTCCAAACGTGAAATCACTGAGCTAAGGCTGCACATAAGCTTAATACTGTAGTCAAAAAGGGTGTTAATCGAGATTTACAAACAGGTGCAATCAGGAACAGGTTTAACAATACGGTATAATAAACAGACTTACACATTCATTTTATTTATTTTCTCCTATTAACATGTTTGTGAATTTAGGCCTGTTTCATATGCTTTGAGCTTGTATAAGAGAAGTATGAACAGCAAGCTTTTACTGTACAAAAGATTTTCAGAACTTTCAGCAAGCTTTGTCTCAGTGCAACTCTATTTATACAGTGTTTGATAACAAAAATATGTGCAAACATCTAAAATACAATCTAAGGATAACAGTGGTACCTCCAAAGATAAGGGGGGGGGGAGACAGAGGCAGTGGGAGAGTTTCTTTTGGTGTAGTAGTTTGACAGATAAGTGGATGAAATATATGATGAAACGGTAAATTGCAATGGTGTACTCACATCTGCAACGGTCGTTCGTTTAGTAACCCAACCCCTGAAAAACAACCCCACATCATATTCCCCCCTCCACCAAATGCGCTACTGGAAGAATGGCCAAACATTCCCATAGACACACTCCTAAACTTTGTGGACAGCCTTCCTTCAATTTTGAAAAACCCTACGGACTAAGACTGGGATGCTATTAAAGTTCAAGTGCGTGTAAAGGCTGGCATCCCAATATTTTTGGTAATAAAGTGTGTGTGTGTGTATATATACTGTGTGTGTATATATACAGTGTGTATATATATATATATATATATACACACACACACATATATGGTATATATATATATATATATATATATATATATATATATATATATATATATATATATATATATACACACATACACACACACACACACACATTTCTTTTAACCTACATATATTCTTTTGTTTATCAGTGTTTTATGCACCATTCTGAGGAAGTGCCCAGTGTAGTGCCACAAAATGCGTTGTACTGTGTTTTATACCATTCTGTGAGCAACAAATATCAAATCAATGAAGAATTTATTTCTCAGCTTCTCCTTTACATTTGGATGCCTTTGCCAACACCAGTTTCCTATCTTTTAGGGCTCCTAAACCTCTTACAATCTAAGGATGAACAATACACTTAAATGTGAAACAAAATCACTCAATATTTGTGAAAACAGTGTAACGAAATAACAATTATACATCCATATAAAATATAGTGTATAATATAACTATCCACCATAATGTGAATCTATCAAATTTTCATTTCCCAAGGTGTTCAACAGACTCAGAAAATTCACTTACCAAAAGCGTATGCCAATCTTGTTTATTGGATTTATTAGAACATTTCCATAATTTATATTAATGTATGATTGTTATTTTAGTTGTTTGCATTTATTTTTTAAATCAAACACCAGTGCTGTATAAATTGAGTTGTTCAAAGTTTTTTTTGAACATCTGAGTGGTATATACTTTATACGCTATAATTCCATTTGGGTGTTGTGAGATTGGACCAAACGCGTGGAAGGTTTTATTTTAAGCTTTTAAAGCAACCTTCAGCTCCAGTTTGTAAATGTGGAATACAGATCATAATGGGAGTGCTGATTGGCTGCTAGCAGGCTTCAGCACTACTCAAAGCTTGTTCAAATCCTAATAAAGCTTGTTAGCAGCTTGTTTAAAGTGCCAATCAGCACTCCCATGAGGGCTGGAGAGAGCTGCATGAAGCTTGCCAAAAGCATTGCTAAAGCTTGCTGAAAGTTTCATAAAAGCTTGCCATTCTGTGATGTGCCTGCCTGGTTTTGAACCTGGGACCTTTTGGTTCTGTACTGCGGCTCCTTACTCTCTGCCACCTGAGGGTCTAAATCTCTACAGCATGCACTCTGCTAGGTGCTTCTACTCTTTGGCTTTAACTGCAGTCAATCTGTAAGCAGGTAAGCCTTATAATAGCTTCCTTCCTGTGTCTGTTTGTTGGATCCGCTTCACTGGGTGTGTGTTATACTGCTGAGTTACTGAACTTCTGAACTTGGACCTCTGCCTGTTTCTTGGATTACTCTCTTTGCCTAATGATTCTACATTATTCTGCCAGTCTGTGTATGACCATGCCTTCCTCCGACCATGCTTCTGGATTCTGACTTTGTACCTTGGTGCCAAGATTTTTTGCTGACCCGGCCTGCCTGATTATGCTAATGCCTCAACCCCATCCAAAGTTCCACTAAACCTTTTACAGGTCACACTGTTCTTATACAAGCTGAATTAATATTTTATAACCTGCGCTAGGATATATCTCTCTAAATTGTGTAATATCAACATATGGGAAACAATTAAACCAGAAAATATATGTAATATAATGGAATGCTGCTTTGGTAGGTTCTGAGCTCTCAAAACTTCAAACAAACACTAAAGTCCTGCCTAATTGAACACTACTATGCCTAAATATCAAATTAATTTAAACACATCTAAAAAAATTGTCTATATCCGCATTTATCTTCCATAAATGAACAAAAGTGCAGTCTCTTAGTAGTGCTGTGTGCTATTCCTTAAACTGAAGTGCAAAATCTTTTCAGTGTGGTGCTCCTCTCCAGTGTCCCCTCTCACTCACCAACAGTTGCGGACTCTTACTTATGAGATAAGAGTTACATGCACTTGATAGTTGTGAGACAGGCCTTCTAGTAAACATAGACTGACCATACTAAACTACGTGAACATTCACCCTCTCAAGTAAACATTCTTTAGTCCTCTAGTAAATCAACCCCAGTGTGAACTTGAAGCATTTCTGGTAGTACACTGCAACGCATCACACATCAATCAGCAAAGTACATTAGAGCAGTGGCGGTTCGTCCATAGAGGGCGCTGGAGCGATGCACCTCTGGCTCTCACCGCCACTGAGTCTAATAACATAGATTCATGCATTGCACGAATCTATGTTATTATCGCCACAGCCGCTGTTCTATTTAGGTGGTCGGCGTTCATGTCCGGCCATCTGAATAACGGCAGCTGGTTGGCTGTACAGAAGTGCCTATCAGAACCAGCGGCTCTGATAGGCTTTCCGAGTACAGCCCTCGGGTCCCGGAAGCTTAATCGAGGAACGCAAGGTGGATGTGCTCCTTGCATAAGACTGACAGGCGTCTCAGCCAATCAGGTTGGCCGGTTCTGGCTACCGGTAACCTGATTGGCTGAGACGCCTGTCAGTCATCGAGGGCGGTAGAAGACATCGAGGGACGTGGATGGCTGACTCCAGTAAAGGTAAGTGCCGGGCGGGGGGGGGGAAAGGGGCACTTTACCTGCCTGCAGCATAAGTCAAGCCAAAGGTGCTCATCAAAGTTTGTGCAGGAGACCCCAACTGTCAGTGTACCCTTTTTTAAGACGCCAAATTTTCAGTGTGGGGTAAAAGTGAGTTATGTTCCACTGTACAGCTTTTAAAAGTATATGTCCTTTCAGATGTTACTTAAAAGCTAATAAAATGTAATGGGGCTCTGAACAGACGCAACAACCAAACAATCAATGCTCATACTGGCTTCAAGAGACTTTTAAATGCATCCTTTTTATTGTGTCTCCACAGTGTTCATAACAGCGCAGCTACTTCCTGAAAATGTTGTGATGAGGACAAATCAATTGCTACTGAAATTTTACTTAATAAAATGTGGTATGGGCACAGCGGCGACGAAGGGCACAGTCAGTGACATCAATGGGCACAGTGGCGACAATAGGCACAGTGAGGACAATGGGGACAATTGGCACAGCGGCATTAATGGGCACAGTGGCGACAATTAAAGGGCACAGTGACATCAACAGTGGTGACAATAGGCATAGTGGGGACAATGGGCACAGTGGGGACAATTGGCACAAAGGCTACAATTAAAGGGCACAGTGGTGACAATTAAAGGGCACAGTGGTGAAAATTGATGGCACAGTGGCTGCATTTGATGGCATGGCACAGTGGTGACAATTAATGGCACAGTGGCTGCGTTTGATGGCATGGCACAGTGGTGACAATTGATGGCATAGTGGCTGCATTTGATGGGCACAGTAAGGCTGCAATTTTTTTTTCATTTGCGCCCCCCCAACAATTTTGAGCACCAGCCGCCACTGCATTATAGTGCCATTCAGAATTGTGTTGAGCGTTTACACAATAGTGTGAATGTGCTTTGAAGTTGAGTTAGAACCTAACCTGAGAGGAGGCTGCTTTGCCACCCAAAAACATTGCGAGTCCCTTTATAACTATCATAAGAATATTGGAATATGGATTGAAGTTAAAAATCATTTTCTACCTTTAGGTAATGTGCAATAGTTTCTGCAGTTCAGCAGTTGATTTGTCATCTGGACTAAGTCTTTAAGTCAATGAAGGCATTACATTTTATTGTGTATTCTTTTCAAAATCATCAATGGCACAACAAATGAAATGCTGGTTTGTGTGGTTTGAATTACAAGAAACGTGGGGCTATTAGAGCATTTCTAGTTAAAAAATACACCCTGTCTTAATGGAACGTACACAACATTTTTAAAAACTACTGTACATCTGATAATGAGAATTTGGCAATGGGCACAAGGAAATCAATGCATGATCGGTAGCATGTGTGCCATATAGCACTGATACATTTTAATTACTTAGCTATTTAAATGAGTTCTGTCCCATTCTAGTATAACCATGGGGTTTCTCAGTTTATATTTGCAGCCACGGAAAACAACATAAAACCACCAAGGGCTTTTTTATTAGAGCATAGAGTCAGATGCCTTTAAAATTATTAAGTGACAGTCATTACTTGCGCAATGGCTCTTTTTTGTCTTCCCATTAGCCATTTAGGTGACAGCTGCTGTATTACACATAAAGATGAACCATTCCTTCAGGAATGATTGTAGTTTCGCTGTGCCACTACTGGCATAAAATATTATCAGACCATAGCTGTGCTCAGCGCCATCAGTGTCTCCTAGGCACCTATCAGTACCCTCATTATCTGCATCACAGAGTGTCTAGAAAGAAGACTGCCAGGCTTCACAGCTTTGCAGCTCATTTGAAGAGAGGAAATTAAATATCCCAGGAGAAAGGCGAGCACATTGTAATGGCAGTTATGCTATATAACAATAACATGTTGACTGTTTTAGCACTGTCTTCTATCTCATTAATTTAATAGGCTCCTGGAATGAGGTTTGGAAGGTACAAAATCAGCATTTAGCAGGATCATCACTATGTATTTGGGCCTGGGTTAAACCACAAAAAATGTCTTTCATTATTTTACCTGTAAAAAAATATTGCTAGGTCATATTTTATCTGCAGCTTTAGTCAGCAGTTTACAGAAGGCTTATATGCATCTTCATTACAAAAGTGGGATTTTTTTTATCTAAGCTATATAAAAGTGTTCCGATAAAACAATATTTAAACAATATGACCAAGTAGCTTTTCCGAAATACACATTTTAACATAGCAATTCAGCATCATATGTAATTTCATAATGTACAATATCAAGTATATCATAAATGGTAACACTTTATATATCTTGTCTAAACTCTCCACAAATTGCATGATGTGCTACAATTGGGTTTATGCTGTTTTACATTGGCCATATGCAACTCAATGAACGCAAGTACTAGTACAGATGATAATATTGCCTCTGAGCATCAGAATTGCTTGTCACAGACGGTAATTCACTAAGGCTGCATTCACACCTGAGCATTTTCAGCTCATAAAACGCCCGAAAAAACGGC
Source organism: Rana temporaria (assembly GCF_905171775.1). Taxonomy (NCBI): domain Eukaryota; kingdom Metazoa; phylum Chordata; class Amphibia; order Anura; family Ranidae; genus Rana; species Rana temporaria. The sequence continues at coordinate 260,554,362 of NC_053493.1, forward strand.
TGCAAAAACACCCACCAAGCAGAATCCCATTCATTTCAATGGCACCTGTTTACATCTGAGTGTTTTGTCAAGCAAAATGCCTGAAAAATACCATTAACCACTTACCCCCCGGACCATATTGCTGCCCAAAGACCAGAGTACTTTTTGCGATTCGGGACTGCGTCGCTTTAACAGACAATTGCGCGGTCGTGCGACGTGGCTCCCAAACAAAATTGGCGTCCTTTTTTTCTTTCTTTTGGTGGTATTTGATCACCTCTGCGTTTTTTATTTTTTGCGCTATAAACAAAAATAGAGCGACAATTTTGAAAAAAATGAATATTTTTTACTTTTTGCTGTAATAAATATCCCCCAAAAATATATAAAAAAACATTTTTTTTCCTCAGTTTAGGCCGATACGTATTCTTCTACATATTTTTCGTAAAAAAAATCGCAATAAGCGTTTATTGATTGGTTTGCGCAAAAGTTATAGCGTTTACAAAATAGGGGGTATTTTTATGGCATTTTTATTAATATTTTTTTTACTAGTAATGGCGGCGATCAGCGATTTTTTTTTCGGTATTGCGACATTATGGCGGACACTTTGGACATTTTTGACACATTTTTGGGACCATTGGCATTTTTATAGCGATCAGTGCTATAAAAATGCATTAGATTACTATAAAAATGCCACTGGCAGTGAAGGGGTTAACACTAGGGGGCGGGGAAGGGGTTAAGTATGCCTGGGTGTGTTCTTACTGTGGGGGGGGGGGTGGCCTCACTTGGGGAAACACTGATTTTCTGTTCATACATTGTATGAACAGAAAATCAGCATTTCCCCTGCTGACAGGAACGAGAGCTGTGTGTTTACACACACAGCTCCCGTTCCCCGCTCTGTACCGAGCGATCGCGTGTGCCCGGCGGCGATCGCGCCCGCCGGGCACACGCACGGGAGTCGGGGGCGAGCGGGGCGCGCGCGCCTCCGGCGGCGCGCGTGCGCCCCTAGTGGCGGCTAAAAGGTAGGACGTCCATTTACGTGGTCTCGCCTAGGAGAGCCACCTTGTGGACGTAAAATGACGGTGCGGCGACGGCAAGTGGTTAAGCTCAAAAAAGAAGATGAGCATCTTTGGGGCAGATTACAGGAATTTTTCTGCTTTTTACATTGGTCACCAGTACAAAATTGTAGCAAAATCCTGGCAAAAACGTGCAACTTTTAAATGCTGGTGTGAATGCAGCCTAAAACTGGAGAGTGCAAAATCTAGTGCAGCTCTGCATAGCAAACCAATTAATTAATTGAATAAGCTGAAGTTAGAAGCTGATTGGCTACCATTCACAGCTGCACCAGATTTTGCACTCCAGTTTTAGTAAATGAACCCCATAGAAATTTTAAACATTTTAGACAATGATAACTAGATTTGGGTGACAGAGATATATGAAGAGCTAATAGACATAATGATAATAATAACTGATCAAAGGGTTGCTGCCAAAGTTCTCAAGGCAATAGAGCACTCCTAGACAGGCCTTAGTAAATGACAAGTCCGAAGTAAGAGGAAAAATAAGAATTGCGTTCACTTTGATCTATTGCAAATGAAAGAAACATTGGGGAGTTATTTACAAAAGGCAAATCCACTTTGCACTACAAGTGCAATTGAAATTGCACTGAAAGTGCACTTGGAAGTGCAGTCGCTGTAAATCTGAGGGGAAGATCTGAAACAAGGAGCAGCTCTGCTGATTTTATTATCCAATCATGTGCAAGCTAAAATGCTGTTTTTTATTTTCCTTGCATGTATCCCTCGGATCTACAGCGACTGCACTTCCAAGTGCACTTTCAGGAAAATTTCAAGTGCAGTTTGCACTTGTAGTGCAAACGTGGATTTGCCTTTATTAAATAACTCCCATTGCAGCACAAAAATGGTTACCGCAGTGACTGTGGTGCACACTGGCTATACTTGCAACTAATTTAGGCAAACAAGGCTGAATGTACCTGTAGGTGGTTTTAGAACAGGCGTGTGCTTTTTCTTTGTCTAACAGATCTCTGTTTGGAAATTCCCAGCAGTGTGGATGAGGATAACAGCTATTTTCAAATATGATGCTGACATAATTGTGTGGCCCCAATGACAGCAAAGCACACAGACAGGAGTTCCACACATGCACATGCAGTAGCTCACTGGGGTTGATTTTCCAAAACTGGAGAGTGCAAATTCTGATGCAGCTGTGCATGGTAGCCAATCCTGTTCATGTGTTCAGTTAAGCGTTGACAATAAAACCTGGAAGCTGATTGGTCTCTATGCAGAGCTGCACCAGATTTTTCATCGGCTTCCAACATCTACCCGTTTCTGAGAATCTCAAGCCACTTCTTTAGGATGCAACCTAACTTTTCCATGCTGCTTGTGCCAGACTCAACAGCTATTAGTAGCAGAAAATTCAAACAAAATGTGATAATAATGAAGATGAATGGAGGAATTTTGGACAGCCGCACTCCAAAAAATGTTGCCTTTATTGATAAAACGAGGTCATAAAGTACATGCCACAGCAGAGAAGATCATAAAGTACATGCCACAGCAGAGAAGATCACAACTGATGCGTTTTGCACTAAAACTTAGTGCTTAATCATAATTAAGCACTAAGTTTTAGTGCAAAACGCGTCAGCTGTGATCCTGTCAGCTGTTGCATATATTTTGTGACCTTGTTTTATCAATAAAGGCAACATTTTTTGGAGTGTGGCTGTCCAAAATTCCTCCATTTATCTTCTTTGCTATATGAGTCGGTGAAAAGGTTCATAATTAACAGCTTCTGCCTTGAACAGTGACTCCCTTCTTCTAAAATGTAATAATAAGATCACAGTTGTAATTCAAAATTAAATAAATGTTTTCTATTTATAGTAACAATTTGCTAAAATTCAACTACACAGAAATGAGTAGTAAGGGAATGTGGGGGTGAGTTGTCCAACCAGTACTTCTATGTTCTGTGTGCCTGTACTTGGACAGACCCGGGCAATAATATTTTTCCTCTGTAAAGCATAGGCTGCTGTGTGTGTGACCTTTATAAGGTTTATGAAAACCTTCTTAGCATATCAGGCATTTTCAGGAAGTTCAGTCATTTTTCAAAGCATTCAAAAACATGTTTGTTCACCCTATTAGTTCTGGTGCCCCAATTTTAATTGATTAAACCATTAGCTCTGTTAAAGGCATTGTACGCTTTTACATGTTTTTGTTGTTTTAACAATCTATTAGTGTAGTTATAGTGTAGCTCTATTCCCTGTGATGTTTGCCTTACCTTGTAACGATGGCTTACATGTTGTGGCTGCGGTTTATAGTGTCATGGCTGTTTGATTCCCATATGTCCATGTATTCATTAACCTTGCTTATCCTTATTCAGACAGGCAACCTTTTATTTCTGGTCACACAGTATCCAATCCATGCTTTGCTATATCTCTGTTGCATTACCAATGTGGGAATGCTAAAGTGAAAAAAACACTTCTTCCCCTCTTTGCTTTGCTTTGCCTGCTTGGGGCTGTGTTAGATCTAATTACTCTTTAGCTCACACCTGCAGAACCGTAGACTGAGAGGCCCAGGGATTGTGGAATAACATGTTTTATACCACTTTGATTGTAAAATAATGTTTTAAACAGCTAAAACTACTACTACATTTTGAGGAACACAACCTGAACTATCCACCAGAAAATGCTTTCAGATGGAAGCCCCATTTACTTTTCCTCAGGATTTTGGGGATGAATTCTCAGCAGGATTTAAGTACATTTTTACTGGAAAGTTTGGTGATCATGAAGGCATTTTAAACCTTCCTACCTGCACTGTGTTTTGATTCTGTAGCTTCATAGTGTCATTGTTGCCTTATACGTACAAAATAAAGTAAAGTAAATCTTAACATTCCACTTTCAGCAGTTTCCGTTTGTATAGAAACATGAGGCATGCAGCATGGCACTACACAGGTTAATGCATGACCTCCATCTGTAGCATAGGAACTGACATTTCCGTGAAGAAACTATATGTTTTATTGTTGGATCGCAGTGACCTCCATTGACAATAAGGGAAAACTCTTTTATCAAATCAATAATGGAATAGGATGCAACTACATTAAATAGGATGTAACACAGATATTCCAGGTGGGTTTACAACTTACACTAATCATTTTGGTGTATCAGTCTTGTAATCACACAATGATCAACTTGTACAAAGTTAGACTGAAATGCAAATCCATGTTCTGGATTGTCAGCAGTCCAATTAGAGGCTCCTGTGTTTGACTGGTGAAGTCTGACTATGGATATTTTAAATACGTTTTTATTTTATTATTTCATGTGTCTACATTTACATCCGTCAATATTATTACGTTTCTTCATTAACTCTGTTCCCATTTCATAAATACAACCACATCAACAGAAAAAAGTGTCATTATACATTACATTCCACCTTGAAAAAAAAAACAACATAGCAAAAAGGAAAACAAAACAATAAAGGCCTTGTACACACGATAGGATAGCCAGAGGACAATGGTCTGGAGGACCGTTTTCATCAGTCCAAACCGATCGTGTGTAGGCCCCATAGGTTAGTTAACCTTAGGTTAAAAAAATAAGAACTTGCTTTAAAATTTAACTGATGGACAGGTAAAAACCGATCGTTAGTATGCAAAAGCATCGGTTAAAAACCCGCGCATGCTTAGAATCAAGTCGATGTATGCTTGGAAGCATTGAACTTTGTTTTTTTCAGCACGTCGTTGTGTTTTACGTCCCTGCATTCTGACACGATCGTTTTTTTTACTGATGGTGTGTAGGCACGACGGACCATCAGTCAGCTTCATAGGTTAACCTAAGACAACGGTCCTTCAGACCGTTGTCCTCTGGCTATCCTATCGTGTGTACAAGGCCAAAGACAAACTACCCCGTTACCCTGGTTGCATCGCCCCTTCGCCCCATCCCCCCCCCCCACCCCGTCTTGACTGACTTCCAATAATCAGAATTTCCTTCTATTAGTGCCCCTCTTGTACTTATTCACCACTAAGAGTTGACCCTGAGTTCAATCACTCATCCCAAATGCTATAATATTTCAGGGGTGTTCCTCTATGCTCGTACAATAGTTTCTTATATGGAAGCATTTGATTTACCGCCCAAAGCCATTGTCCCTTCGAAGGAGGCGTAGATTGCATCCATCCAAGTACAATTTGTTTACGGGCCATAAATAAAGTTTTCTGTAAACAAGTCCTAGCATATACATTCCACCTATGGATATTTTACATATAAGTGTATTCTCAATGTACCTTTCCAATGAGGTACAATCATACTGTGCCAATACACTTTCAAAATAGAATATGATTTGAACAATTCATGTAACACATAAACAATGCAAACTGGCACAAAATGAAAATACAATTCTTAAATATAGGCTATATAGTAGAGTGAATGCAAACATCATAGGACTTCTAGTGATATTGTTAAGGAAATACCATATTGTACTCCCAGTGCCAAGCTGTCAAGACACAATTAAAGTTGCAGTCATGTTAAAATTTAATTAGGACCAGAAATCCATTCATGTTCCTTCCCAGAGTACACACATACAGCAGTATATTTAACACATATTAACAGGACTGCCGTTCCATCCTGGTCAACTCTTTTTGCCTTGTCTCCTATTCCCTGAACAAACACAGGCAGATGTCCATTAGGTCAGTACTTGAAGGTTGTCTAAATAAAAAGAAAAGAAAATAAGTACCCTATATCTCAGCATGAACAGGTCCCTAGCAACACAGTGTTATATCAATCTTTTTAGCAATATAAACTCTATGAAATGATCAGTGCGAAGCTTTACCAAGGAAAGTAAAAATCTATATTAAATATCAAAAATAATGCATTAACTAAAGTAGTATAACAATAAAATGCGTGGATATCTTTCTAGGGTGTACAATAGACAATGGTTCCACACAACTTTGCTGGAAAACACATTTGATAAAATTATATGATCAATATGAAAATCATTGCCGGTATAAAAAAATAGGTTTTCAAGATTTTCATAGGACAAGTGGAGCTATGCTACAGCTGCTTACAATTGCCTTTGTACATAAAATTATATCTTACAAGCATTATTAGCTCAGAATTCTGCTTTTATTTTCTTTAGTGTGTCAAAATGGTCAAGGGTGGTATTGGCATAGCTCCCAACTGTCCCTGATTTCAAAGGACTGTCCCTGATTTGGAGCAATGTCCCTCTGTCCCTATTTCCCCCTCATTTGTCCCTCATTTTGGTCTGATTCATATAGTTGTATATAAAATGCAATTTTTCTCTTTCAAAAAGTGTTTCCCAGTGCTAAACCTTTCAACCAATTTCTAAATTGCTGCATTTGTACATTTAAAAAAAAAAAAAAAAAGCGCTTGTGGATTTATGATATAAAGTTGGCCTCTAAAGAGTACATGTAAAGTAAAATTAATAAAAAGTACCATCATCCAGGATTCTAAGTAGAATAGAGATAGGCATTTGGATCCCAAGCCAAAAACCAGAAAGGGGGGGGGCAATTGGACTATTGCGGTACGGTAAACAATTATAAAATGCACATGTAAGGCATATAACATTTTTATTAGTATAAACACAAAGCATACAGACAATACAATTTAAAATAGTGACGATCCATATGTGTCACCACAGCATTCAACCCCCCAGAGGGGGAAGGTCACAGTGGGAATAGGGGTCACTGAGGGTGTCTCTACTAGTTTCGCGGATTGTAGCCGCTTCGTCAGGAGAACAATCTACGACCCCCATCATCCGCAGGGGCAGAAGGGACCAGGTGAGGTCTCCGAAAGCGACCGGGAGGGGGACGTATGGGTGAATGGACTAAAATCTGTACTGGTAAGTGACAGAGTTACGGGGTCCCCGGGAAAGGGACCCAGCCGGAGCTGCTGTTTAAACAACATGGTAGTTGAGAAAAAGCAAGAGCACTAACATAGTGCATGGATGCAAAGTGCAGACAGATGCACCTGGAGCTGGAGGTTCATAGCCAGAGTAGCTGTTCACTGGGTAGAGTGGCAGCAGTTTCAGGACCGGCGTCCATCAGGAAACTAGTAGAGACACCCTCAGTGACCCCTATTCCCACTGTGACCTTCCCCCTCTGGGGGGTTGAATGCTGTGGTGACAAATATGGATCGTCACTATTTTAAATTGTATTGTCTGTATGCTTTGTGTTTATACTAATAAACATTTTATATACCTTACATGTGCATTTTATAATTGTTTACCGTACCGCAATAGTCCAATTGCCCCCCCCCCCTTTCTGGTTTTTGGCTTGGGATCCAAATGCCTATCTCTATTCCCCTTGTGGATTTAATTAACCTTTTTTTTTTTGGTGATTCTCCTTTAAGTAGAGATACCTCCCATCTCAAAATGTTGGGAGGTATTGGTAGCGTGCAGTATGTGCAGGGGGGGAGTATGGAGGGCATAACATTAAGCAGTACATGCAGAAGAAAAGTGCATTGAAGGGGTTGTAAAGGTACAATTTATTTTTTCTAACTAGCTTCCTTTACCTTAGTGCAGTCCTTCTTCACTTACCTCATCATTCGATTTTGCTTTAAAATGTCTATATTTCTTCTGAGGAATCCTCAATTCCTGTTCTTCTGTCTGTAACTCCACACAGTAATGTAAGGCTTTCTCCCTGGTGTGGAGTGTTGTGCTCGCCCCCTCCCTTGGACTACCGGAGAGTCAGGACACCCACTAACACACAGCTCCTTTCTCTATCTACAACATAGAGAGCGCCCTGACTCTCCTGTGGTCCAAGGGAGGGGGCGAGCACGCCACTCCACACCAGGGAGAAAGCCTCACATTACAGTGTGGAGTTACAGACAGAAGAACAGGAAGTGAGGTTTTCTCAGAAGAAATAAGGACATTTAAAAGCAAAATCGAAGGATGAGGTAAGTGAAGGAGGACTGCACTAAGATAAAGGAAGCTATTTAGGAAAAAAAATTGTACAACCCCTTTAAGTATGACAGTGGGCAGCAGATGTAGGAGAGGAGTTTGTAGGGTAGAGGCTATATGTGCACAAGTGAAGTGCAAAGAAGATGACAGTGGGTACTCTGTGCAGGGGAGGATTGTGGAGGGCACATTGACCCATGTGACAGTGCAGGAGCATGAAGATTATGAGCAGTATGTACAGGGAGGAAGCGGTAAGTGCAGGGAGGAAGCAGTATGTGCAGTTACATGCATGACTCCCAAAGGCAGAGGCATGATGAGACTTGTAGTTCCGCAACAGCTAGAGGGCCACAGCTTGAGAACCTATGATCTAGGCGATTCCGATAGAGTAAAAAATAAAAAAAAGGTGTGTCGTCTCTTTAAATCACAAAACAATTAAAAGTTATATGTGCTAACACTTTAGCTCACACGTGAATGGATGCAAATAAACAAATATAGGAAAACAATATAAGTGGGTGAAACTATTGCGCTACTAAGAGTAGGTCAATGTTAAAGTAAATGAAGTAAGAATGAGTGACGTGGAAGCAGCTATATCTAATAGTGTTCACTGTACACAAAAGAATAAATAGAAAAAAATGGTGATAAGCGCTACCCACTATAGTAAAAATCACAACAACTATCCAAGCTAACAACAACTAATGGATCAGTGTTAACTGGTGATAAATAAAACATAAATTATATCATAACATAAATTAAATCAACTAGTGCAACTATACAAATGCAAAAACAGGGTGAAAAACTGGTCAAAAAACTCAGGAGAGCCAATGAATGGATGGAGATAAGCAGTGACCAACAAAAAGAAAAATGTCCTATGACTGAAGGTAACGGTAGAACATCAAAGGACAATCTTCAAGAGAGGACTGTAAATAACAATACAGCAAAGGCAGTATCCATGACTGGTCTCCCAGAACTCTCACCTTAGTAAAATATGATGTAGGCATATAACATGGGTAAAGACGTATCCAAAGATGCACATCAGAATGCTTCTCTATGGTATCTTCTGTAGTGATCCCTTGACTCTGTAATTAATTCCGATCCCCAGGAATGGACAGCAGATCAAGGCAGATACTTAATGCTCACAAAAGGTGAACGGGGGATAAAGAGAAAGAAACGGATGCTTCCAATGGTGAAGTAAGTTTAAAAAGAGGAGTGCTTTATTATAATAAAAGGTGGACTCTTACATCAGATAAAAATAATTGTAAGAGTCCACCTTTTATTATATTAAAGCACTCCTCTTTTTAAACTCACTTCACCATTGGAAGCAATACATACAGTCAATGGTGACATATGCCTCGTTTCCACTGAGCGGATCGGTTTGGGTTGGTTCCGTACGATACGCTATTTTGAGTGTTTCCATTATAAAAGCAGCCCATATAACTGAACCCTACCGCACCATTCTGGGTCCTGCTTCAGCTGTAGGGCCATAGAAAATGGTACGGTTCGGTTAGGGCGGAGCTACAATACATTCCACTGATTGGCGGACACGCTAGGCATTTTTTCTAAACCCTGTATGGCCCCTGTGTAACGGCTCTGGTGAAGGGAGTGAACCACAACTGCGGTTAGCAAGGATTTCAATGCACTTCTTATGTGAGAATTCAGTATTAGGCCCCAGGCGTCACTCCACACAAACTGGAGTTTGGGGGTTCTCTACATCATCTCTCTGTCACATAAAGAAAGGCGTTGAGCTACTGAGCTTGGACGCATTACAACATGCGACCAGAGCTTAGCGTTTAAAATTATAGTATGCACTAAAAGATACGAATGCACAACTGTGTGCAAGTCATTATCAGTATTACATAGCGTCGTGCATTAGGCCACTTAGGGAGAAGGTATGAAATATGTCAACCCCTAGCATAGGAAAGTTTAAGCGAACATGTTCCGCAACTTAGGGCATAAGCCCATAAACAGGTAGTACTTTTGTCAAGCACGTAGTAAATAGGCATTGTTGAGACAACTATTAATTACACATGAGAGGCAATTATAATTCAGGTACTTTGAGAGTACACATAGTAAATAGGAGTTGTTGCGACAAATAATAATTGCATAAGAGTGGCAATTATAGCTCAGGTAATACTAGTTGCATTTGAGAGGCAAATATAGCTAAGGTAACAATAGCTGCATATGAGAGGCAATATAGCACAGGTAATTTGAGGGTAGCTGACCCTTTAAGGTACTCCTTAGCAAACAGTCCTTAGCACAGTAGTATATCCCAATTAGTATGTTGATATCCACAAGATGTATTAACCTCCCTGGCGGTATGATTCTTTCAGAAAAAACATGCTAAAAGCGGTACCATTATTTGCAAGGAAATTTGGCGTTTTATATTGTAGGTCTGTAATTTTTAGAAATAACTCACTTAAATCTGACCAAACAAGATTCTAATAGGCATCCCGTGTATTACATTTTTTTAAAAACAAAATTATAAATTATAATATAATAAATAATTATAAATAATTATAACAAATAATAATATAATTATAATAAAAATTATTCAATAATGTAATCAAATCAAAATCACTGAAATTTGCTCAGTTGCAGAATTGTCGCTGTCATTACTTTTATTTTTTTATGACGAATTTCCCCACAAATCGCTATCGCACAATTCTGCAAGTGATTATAATTTATTATCGCTGTTTTTTAGCTGATCTAAAACTATTTTTGACATAAAGGGACACTTTTGGTTGCTATGGACAATCTACAGTTTGCAGGGAGAAAAAAAGGTTTTTATTATATAAAATGACATGCAGGACACTGGGCAGACCACTAGGGACAAGGGGGGTGTGTTTTTTTTTACATACAGTACTGTAATCTATAAGATTACAGTATACTGTGTGTATAGTGTTTGTTTACGTTTTTGAATTTGGCGCCGTTCTCCGTCCCCGTGCGTCGTAAGGTCGCAGGGAACGGAGATCGGCGTCACACGGAGGCACTATGTGAATCGAGCGAGGTCCCGCTCGCTCACACAGCGCGGTGGCATCGCTGGATCCAGGGACAAGGTAAGTAAAAAGTGCCTGTGGATCTAGCGAGGCAAGCCCGTGACTGACACGGGGTTACCGATAGTAGCAAGAAAATCTAACCCCGTGTCAGTCTCGGGAAGACCGCCAGGGAGGTTAAGTAACAACAAATGTATTAGATGAAACACAAACAGCAGATCTTCTTATAGGACTACAATAGCTACTTATCCGTTTGCAGGCTTCAATGTAGGAGATAGGGATTCCGTGGTGTAGGGTGTTCAACAAAGGCCTCAAGGTTGTCCACACAATGCTCTGTGTTGTAGTAGGTGCAATAGCACTAAAGTGGTAGTTGTTGCCTGGAGCGGTGTTGCAGCATGGGGAGCGATAGCAACCTGGACACAGTGAGGGTCTGTTGCTAGATGGCCATAATGTTGCCTCTATTGTAGCGTGGCCAGAACGGCTGACAATAGCACAACGTTTCTATTTAAAATGAATGCCTTTATAGGCAAGTGGGCAGCTTCAGTGCATTGCAGCAATTCAAATGGATAGAGGCGCACTTCTGTGTTCCAAGCTGGAACACACGATGCCCTGGGCGATGACGTCATCGCGCAAGCACCGTATGCGTTCCAGCATGGAACGCACTACGGCGCTGAAAGCGCCAGGTATTGCACAAAGTAACAGGTGCGCGGAGCGCCTGTTACACCCTGACAGTCCGACTTGCAGTGAAAACGCTCACCTGAATAGGCCGGACCATTCTAACCCTTCCAAACTGTACCGACTCGAACCCTTCCACTCAGTGGAAACGAGGCATTAGGGGATCAGTGCTTAAAAGGATTTCCACTCCAAAGTGCTCCTGTGTGCTCAAAGTGCTCCTGATAAAGGAAAAGGGGTCTCTTATTATTAGTACTTCTGTAGCCCCTCAATGACAGTTATTATCGGAAGTCTGTGATAATGTTATCATTATTGGCGAGGGAGGGAGGAGGAGGAAGAGTCTAACTTCCATTATTCAGTGAAGTTCCACTCTAAAGAAACCTTACAAGTGATTTTTTTTTATATAATATATATTCTTTTTTTTTTTTTTTTTTTTTTTTTTACTTCAGACTCCACCTCATAGAGTGTGCATTTACATGCTCATGTTCTGCGTACCAGCCCATTGCATCTCTATTTCGGTTTTGCATCATTAGTGTCTCTGTTTCTTATGTGAGTTGTTTTTGTTTTTCCTCTTTTATGTTGTTTTTTTTTTTTTTTTTTTTTTTTTTTTAAATATATATATGTATTATTTTCTTGAATACATTATTAACTTCTTTTGCTAGACGTATACAAAAGTTTTTCCCTTAATACTTCACCCCCCTTACCCATCCCTCCCCCCCCCCCTCCTATCTCACCAAAACAATCTCCTTATACCTCTACTTCTCTCTGATTTCTCTATAGTGGCCTTAAATATCTTCTCTTAACTTTTCCGCGTAACTCCACGATTTCTTAAAAGTTCTCCAATTTTCCCATTTCATATTTTGTAATATGTTATTGCCCTCCATGTCCTCCTGCAGTTCCTCCATTTTATACGTTTCTTCAACCGCATCGATCCATTCCCAGATCGATGGGCATTCCACCTCTTGCCAGCCCCTTGGAATTAATCTTTTGGCAGCATTCAGTAGGTGTGGTACTAGCGATTTTTTGTAACTTTTAATGCCTTCTTCCCCCCCGTGGAACAGGACAACCCAAGGGTCCATTTTTATCTTTTTCTTTGTAATCTCTTCAACGCAGGCCAATATTTTTTCCCAGTACCTCCTTATCTTAGGGCATCCCCACCACAGGTGCGCCATACTTCCTGGTGAGCCGCAGCCCCTCCAGCACTCTCCAGTCTGTCCCTCTTTAAACTTTTTTAATTTGTCTGGTGTCATATACCATCCGGCTATGCATTTAAAACACATCTCTGCTGTGCGGCTGTCCACCGCGGAGGAGTGTGTCAGGGTCAGCATTTTCTCTATTGTGATCCTATCCCGATGTGTCCCTAGTTCCCTTTCCCATTTTTTAATGAATGGGGGTATGTTCTGCTCTTCCATCTTCAGTAACATCTTATATAGTCCCGAGATAGATCCTCTGGCATTTTTTGTAGAGCATATTTTTTCCAATTCTAATAACTGATCTCCCGACCTCAGTGGGTGTGGAAGGTCTTGGAAAAAATGGTTTAGTTGCCGATATCTCCATTCATTAATTTCCAGGAAAAGGTTTTTTAATTTCAACTCCTGTAGTGTTAACATGTGCCCTTCCTTCGTTATATCCCTTAATTGTATAGTTTCCATTTTAATCCAATTTCCCCCCACTTGTGTTTTACCTGGTGCAAAATAATCGTTATTCTTTAGTGATATAAGGGGTGAATTGTACTCTTTCACAGTTTTTTTATAGACCGTATCCCAAACTTTAAGTGCATTTTTAGTTATCTCGTGTGCGTTTTTATCTATTGTCCTAAATTGGGGAGGATTCCAAATTATCTTATCTAACCTTGCCTGTGATAATTCATTTTCTACACTAACCCACCTTTTTTCTTTGCTAGCTCTGGCCCACTCCACCACTCTTGTTAATATCACCGCCTCGTAGTATCTCTTGACATCGGGGACCGCTAATCCACCCTTTTTTTTTGGTTGTTTTAGGGTCTGAAGTGCTATCCTGTGTTTCTTATTTCTCCATATATAATTCATTATTAATTTTCTAAGAGCCGAGAGCAATGTCCCGGGAAGGGCAATGGGGATCATCTGGAATTTATATAAAATTTTTGGTAGAATAACCATTTTGCAGTAATTAATTCGTCCTATCCATGATATTGCCCTGTTTTCCACCCTTTTTGTTTCTGTCTTAATTTCATTTAATAAAGGGATAAAATTTATCGTATACATCTCCCTAGTAGATTTTGCTAGCAGTATTCCTAGGTATTTGAGTTCTTTAACCCAAGCAAATTTGTACTTCGTTTTCAGGAGTTGCTCTTCTGTCTTGCTTATGTTTATACTCATAATCTCCGTTTTTGTGATGTTTAATTTAAAGTTTGAGATTTCTCCGTATTCGCTACATAGGTTTAAAAGGTTTGGGATTGATGTTTTGGGTTCCATTAAATAGAAGAGGACGTCGTCTGCAAAAGCTGCAAGTTTATGTTCTTCCTCTCCTATTTTAACCCCTTTTATTTTTTGAGAGTTTCTAATCCTAGCCAGCAGGGGTTCCATTGCGAGCACAAACAGTAATGGCGACAGAGGGCACCCTTGCCTTGTACCGTTTCTCATTAAGAAGGTTTGGGAGAGACTTCCATTTATTTTTATTTTGGCCGTGGGGGACCTGTAGAGGGTGCCAATCCACTCCATCATCCTCTGTCCAAACCCCATTTCCTTCAGGGTGAGCAACATGAGTCCCCAGTCTACCCTGTCAAACGCTTTTTCTGCGTCTATCGACAGGAGTAGACCTGGGGACCCCGCCGCCTTCATTTTTCGGAGGATTAACAGTGTTCTAACCCCATTGTCTCTCCCTTCTATTCCCTGGACAAAACCCGTCTGGTCCGGGTACACCAATTTCGTCATTTCCTGTTTAACTCTCCCGGCCAATACCTTTGCAAACAGTTTTAAGTCTGTATTGAGCAGAGATATCGGCCGGTATCCTGAACAATTTCCGATGTCCTTCCCTTCCTTAGGGATAACGGTGATAGTTGCCTCTGATGCCTCTTTACTTAGTTCGTACTCCTTTCCAAGCCCATTAAAATACTGGCATAACCTTGGCAGAAGTATCTCCTTAAATTTTTTGTAATACATTACTGTAAAGCCGTCTGGCCCCGGACTTTTACCTGAGGCAGAGCTTGATAATGCTGCTTTAATTTCGTTTTCCATTATTTGCCTGTCCATCCCCTCTGCGTCTATTTGACTGACTTTTGATAACCTTGCTTCTTCTAAAAATGCTGAGATTTTATTGTCTTTCTCCCCTTTTTGCCAATTTTTTTGTTCTACTGAGTATAATTTTTCGTAATATAATCTAAATGTTTCAGCAATATCTTTTGTTGTGTGCAAGACCTCTCCTTTTTCGTTTTTAATTTTATCTATATAATTCCTTGATTTCTTTTTTGTACCATCCGGGCCAGATGTTTGCTTGTTTTATTTCCCCACCTATATCTCTCCCTTGCCACCAAGTTAAATTCCCTTCTTGTTTCCCGATCAATAAGTTCTTTAAGTTCGTTCCGCTTTTTAACTAGGTCCAAATAAATATCTCGTTGTTTACCATTTTTCTTATGTGTTAGTTCTAAATTGAAGATCTCATCTACTAATTTTTCCTTCTTACTGTTCATTTCTTTTTTCCTCCTTGCCCCTTCGGAGATTAACACCCCTCTAATCACCGCCTTATGGGCATCCCATAATGTTGCTGCCGAAATTTCATCTGTCTTATTTATCTTAAAATATTCCTCTAATTCTTTTTTAACCCTCATTAAACTTTTCTCTTCTATTAGTAGTTTCTCATTTAGTCTCCAATTTAGATAGGTCCTTTGATTGCCTATGATATTTATGGATATGCTAATTGGAGCATGATCGGAAATCGTCATGGTCTCTATTTTTGTCTCGACCACCGCATCTAACATTCTATGCTCAATGAAAATGTGATCGATCTGGGAGTAGCTCTCATGTACATGAGAGTAAAATGTATAATCTCGTTTGCTTGGGTTAAAGATCCTCCATGTGTCTACTAATTGGCTTTTATGTAGACTACCCTTTACCTTTCTTAATTGCCTTTCTTGAGTCTCTAATGTCTGGTGTGTTTTATCGGCCTTTGTGTCCATACAGAAGTTTAAGTCTCCTCCCAATATTATCTTTCCCCTCCTGAAGTCTTTTAATTTCCCCAGGATTCCCTGGAGGTATTTCATCGGGGCGGTATTTGGTGCATATATGTTTACAAGAGTATATTCCTCCTCCTCCAGTTTTCCCCTTAAAAAGAGGAATCTCCCTTCAGGGTCTGTCAATCGGTCTGTTAACACGAACCTAATCCCCTTAGCTATCCCGATTGCTACCCCTCTGGCCCTTTTAGTAATGGTGTCGCCATAGTACCATATGGGGAAGTCAGGGGAATATAGCTTTATGTTTGATCCTAATGTAAGATGGGTTTCTTGTAGGAGGACTACATCCGACCTATACCTCTTTAGTTCCTTTAGTACCTTATGTCTCTTTGATGGACTATTGAGGCCTTTTACGTTATAGGATAGGCATTTAATTACCGGCATCTTGGTTGTTGGTTATAATTTCTTCCGATTGTTTTTGGTGAGATAGGATATCTTCCCCCCTCCCCCCCTTCCCCTCCTCCCCCCCTTCCTCCCTCCCCTCCACACTCCCCCCACCCTCCTCCCCCCCTCCTTCCCCCTTCCCTCCCTCCTCCCCCCTACCCCCCCCCATCTGGTCTATTAACGACCTCTGAACCATCTTCCATGTCATGGTTCAGATCATTCCGGGTGGGGTCTGGGACCACCTCCCCCCTCCGGTTTTCCACCCGAGAGGGGGGGGGGAGGGGACCAAGCCCGACTTTAGAGGAGAGACACAAAAAGAGCCTCAAACGTAGCCCAGTAAAAGAAAAAAAAAAACGTAAAGAAAAAAAAAAAGAGAAGAAAAAAAAAAAAAAAAAGAGTGCAACTAGAGAGAGAGCTGAGGGAACGAGAACGGGGGGGGGAGTTTCCATTTTCCTCCCCTCCTCCTCCTCCGCCCCCACCTCCTCTCCTACCCCCAGCCTGGCAGGCTAGGGACCTGGATATCTAATTTCCCACAGAATTCATTTAAGTCCTCGGGAAATCTTAGTGTCGCAGATCTCCCCTCTTTTGTTCCAATTAGGCAAGCAGGAAAACCCCAGTTGTACTTAATATTCAGATCTATCATCTGTTTTAAGAGTGGCTTTAACAACCATCTCCTTGCCAGGGTTTCTGGGGCCACGTCGGTAAATATCTGCAGCTCCATCCCTTCAAACACTATCGGGGGTTGTCCCCTCAGCTTCTTCCAAATTGCTTCCTTTTCTTCATAAAGTCCGAACCTTATTATGACATCTCTTGTTCGCTCGGTGGTCACTCTTTTCGGGTTCGCCACTCGATGTACCCTTTCAATCCTAATTGGATTGTCCATTGTTCTTCCCAGTAGTGGATTAAATATCGTCTGTGTTATTGTCCTGAGGTCCTCGCCCCTCTTCTCCGGTATGGACCTTATCCTTAAATTTTGTCTCCTGCTTCTGTTTTCCTGGTCTTCCAATTTATATAGAATATGTCTCTGTTGCAGTTGAATCTGGTCCATCTGGGCTTTTAGTGTATTTGATTCCTGTTCCTGTTTCTCTATTTGTTCCTCCACTGTTTCTAATCTGGAGAGCATATGGCCAAAGTCGGTCCTTAAGTTCTGTATTTCACTTTTTATCACGTTTTCCAATCTTAATAGCATCTCCGCCATTTCTCCCTTTGAGGGGGACTGAGTATCCGTGCTTCGTTCATCCATCCTGCTGCTTTCTAATACGTTTCCAGTGGACCCCTCCTCTCTTAGATCTATAGATGTTTCTCTGGAATTATCACTCTGGGGTTTCTTATTTTCAACCTTTTTTACTTTATTCACTTGTTGTTGCTTTGTTACTCCCTGGGCTCCGGGGACACGCGGACTTTCCCCTCTAGTTACAAATGGCCTTATTGAGCTTGTTGCTATTGTGTTACTTGGAGTAGTTGGGGGTCCCCCTTTTGTTGATCTACTCGTCATTCTACTCATGTTAGTCTCTTTCTTTCTGATTCTCTTCCCCAGCTTGACCTCTTGCTTTCCCAATTGGAATAGAAACCAAAATATCAAGGGGGAAACCGATAAAAAGTACTATACTGGGTTGGGCCAGCGGTTTTCTTTGTGGGGATTTACTATTTTAGTTTTATTTTCTCCCCCTCTACCCCCTTTTTGGCTCCTACCCAACTAATAATATTTCAGCGGTTCTGATAATTTGAACAATGCTTATCAGTGTACCAGTATATCCAATATTTGTGTGCTCAAAGGGCAAGATGAGGTAGAGAGGATAAGAGGGTCTCCCTATACTCCTCTATCTATGGGGGTGATAGGAGGAAACGAAATCCAAGCTTCAGATTTACTCCGAGTTCTATCTCCTCTTTATCTCCTACTGCCTTCTCTTTTTAAACCAGGTGAGGCGTATAGACAGTCAGTTCTTCGGATCGTCTGAATGTCTAAGTATTTGAGGCCCGGGACAAAAAAAAAAAAATGCTCTCGGGGTGAATGTGAGCTATATCCCCTTTTCGGTGCCAAGGGGCACCAAAGGACTCTCTAAGTATATGATCTCCTCAATTCAGAGAGACACATTCACTATTGATTCCAGTGTCCCCGCTTTAGCTTGCACAGATCATATCCTACATTTGTGGGTAAATTTTTGTCCAGGGTCCCATTTATTTAATATTGAATATTGCCTGCTCGATTTACATCAACAGTATTTGTAGGGATATGGATAGACGGAGTTCCCTTGTTTACCATTCGTTGATGGGGTTTTGAAGAGGGGGGCAGGGTATCTCCAAGGGTCTTTCCCTTTTTCCTGCTGTTTATCATCCAGGGAGTTTAGGAGGTATCCAAGGGAAGAAAAGGTCCAAAAACCCGGGGTACCTAAGAGTTCCCCCAGGGCAACGGAGCGTATAGGATCCCCCCCATCAAAGGAAAGGAAACAGAGCCAACTAGACAAATAATTTAGAAAATACGAATGGCCGAGCTCCCAGCAAAGCGTG
This sequence comes from Rana temporaria, assembly GCF_905171775.1. Classification (NCBI taxonomy): domain Eukaryota; kingdom Metazoa; phylum Chordata; class Amphibia; order Anura; family Ranidae; genus Rana; species Rana temporaria. The sequence continues at coordinate 260,573,000 of NC_053493.1, forward strand.
CAGATAGAATTTTGGGTACAAAATGTATAGGCCTGCTTTACCTATTATAGGCTTTTCACATCCAGTATAGATAATCTCCTCCAATCAAGTAGTATAGAAGAGTGCTGCAGCGGTCAGTCATTCATAGTGACACATCTTATCCACCTCATTATACCAGTTCACATAGCTTATACAGCTAATTATCTCTGGGTTCCCATTCGCTTCTTCTATTCTCATGTGGTCAATTGTATTGAAATGTTCTATGACATACCATGCAATGCAGTTCTAATTTAACTTCTCACAGCAAAAAAAATCTTCATTGATCTGCATTAAATTGCTATTTTTAAATGCTGATTTTATCTTCCCATAATTGATTGTTAGCATCGAATGTACCTCTGGGTCTGGATCAGCTGAGAGGAGGAGTACGGATGGTATCCATCTAGGCTCAGCGTGCACGCTGTCTTGACACACTCACCTCAGTGTGGGCTAAGGTCCCAGCTGTGGCCACTGCAGTCGGCGGGTTATGTCCTCCCACTACTTACCCCGCATCCTATGTCTGTTTTCCGGTGCTGCGGCGCGGCGCGATACTTCACCGCCCGCAGCCCTCAATACTGCCAAGGACGAGCGGGTCCGGTGATTCACTGGAGAGCCGATGGACAGCGCGTGCGGCGGCGTGTAGCGGCAGCGTGAGGAAGCTACTATCTCCCTCTCTCATTCGGCCCGGTCCGTCCTTCCTCCTAGCGGTCCCATCGCTCTTCGCTCCCCCACCCGTGGACGCCTCGCGTCATCACGTCCTCACGTGGACGCGCATCCGCCTATATATATAATATATATTCTAATAAGTATATTTTCCTTGACATTTTAATCTGCAGCATTGTAATTTTATGTAAAATTAATTTCAGAATGGCAAATTGTCAGCTTTCTGTACACCTTGGGTGTACAGAACCCCTCCTAAAAATGTAATTTTCTGCTTATGTCAGTGACTCACCGCTTTTCTCAGAAGCCAGATTTTAGGCATCCGCTGCAACAGTAATTTACTTTTTGGCATGAACATGGTTAATTCTAAAAGGATGGAGATGCAGCAATGTTTCTGATTAGAACAGTGAAGCCTCGTACACACAATCAGTCCATCCGATGAGAACGGTCTGATGGACCGTTGTCATTGGTTACCCAATGAAGCTGACTGATGGTCCGTCGCGCCTACACACCATCGGTTAAAAAAACGATCGTGTCAGAACGTGGTGACGTAAAACACAACGACGTGCTGAAAAAAACGAAGTTCAATGCTTCCAAGCATGCGTCGACTTGATTCTGAGCATGCGTGGATTTTTAACCGATGGTTGTGCCTACTAACGATCGGTTCTTTCCCATCGGTTAGGAATCCATCGGTTAAATTTAAAGCAAGTTGGCTTTTTTTTAACCGATGGTTAAATAACCTATGGGGCCCACACACGATCGGTTTTGACCGATGAAAACGGTTCATCAGACCGGTTAATCATCTGGTTAACCTATCGTGTGTACGAGGCCTAAGATTGCACCAGGTGATTAGAGTGAACCAAACCTTCCCATTCAGAATCAGTGTATGCATGATATGGTCAAACAAATAGCTATTTCCTCAGAGCAGAAACAGGTAGGCAATTGCAACAAAGTTTGGTAAAAATCCCCTCTGGGATTGTTTTTTTCACAACAAAGGCGCAGTTCTCGTTTAGCCCTTAGTTAACCCTAATCAACTCTAATTAACTTACAGATGTGAAGGGGCCTAAGGAATTGGAGGCTTCTCACTTAGCAAAGTGAATGTTCAGCATGCAAAATATAGGTACATTGAATCACAAATCCCCCAATCATGTGCTAGAATAAAATAGTTTTGTTCTCTCGCATATATGATGGGGTAGTCAAAGTGAATAAAGCTTCACTTTTTTTTACTAACATTCACTTTCTAAAATGTGTATATGCTTTTCTAGGTGAGAATTCTCTACTACTTTAGTAAATCAACACCAATGTCTCTTTCAGGAATTTGTGCAAACTCATGTATAGTCTATACTGTACTAAACCCTTAAAATGGCTTTTACATGTCTCTAGTTTTCCCTTTGACACAGAAGAAATTGTCTGTTATGGATTTCTGTAAAATTCCTCCCTTACTTATTTTAGTCAACTTTCTATATTTAAACTAGGATCTGTACTTGGCCATTTTTGTCATTGTGTTTCTATCACTAAAAAAAGGCATAACTGTGTTTGCCAAAGAAGCAGAGGCAGATTTATAATAGGAAACATTACACATTGCAAGATGCTAGTGACTGGTTGAAAACTTGCTTTGTTCATGCCTCTCTTTTTGGGCAATTCTTTAGAGTGGCTCATTTCAAGTTTTCATAACTTAACATCAGCAGGAATGACAAAGCAACAGCACAAATGGTTTTATGTAAAAAAAAAAAAAAAAAATTGAGTGAAATGTCCATAGAAATGTCAGTTGGAATTTTAAAATAAAGAACAGTTGTCTAAAGACTGTTTTTATAAACAGCAATCATAATCAGAAAGCTGGAAAGCTTTACATTTAACTAAAATAACGTTGATTTCTCTGTGGAATCTAAACTAAAAAAGTATTGGCACCTTTAAAGTACAGTTGTAAAAGAACTGTAATTGCATACCGTAGATGATATTTTCATATAAAACAGCCTTTCTTAACCATTTTACCTGAACCCCAGCCAAAAAATCTTATATCTACAGATCTTAGTACATTGGCATGATTAGTAAGATGTAGACATACCAATAGTAAACAAAAAAGTAAAGAATGTGGACTACCCAGAATTTTTGACACCCAAGGTGGATCATTTGTTTAACAAATTCCATTCCTATCTGACAAAATTATTTTCAGTAATATTCACAAAATTAAGGTGAGTGAACTAATAATATGGGCCAGAGAGGAAATAAAGGCAGACCACCTTACTTTGTTGGTCAGCGTAGGGCAGGGGTGTCAAACTCAAATTCATCGAGGGCCGCATCAGCAGTTTGGTTGCCCTCAAAGAGCTGGTTATATCTGCACTCCAGTTTTTTTGCGCTGCGTATTTCATAAAACAATTCATCAAATAAAATAATTCTAAGATAGCCCTACTGGGTAGTGAACCCAAATCCCCAGTGCTGCAAGAACACACAATTGTGCAAATATATAAATAAACAAACTAATTCCATATAACAATCAATAAAAAGCATTAAAAAAACATGGCTATGAATGAACATTTTATTAATAATTATATAAAATGTGTTTATTTATATATTTGTACAATTGTGTATTTTTGCAGCACTGATTCACTGAGAGAGACATTGGGATCAGAGAGACAGGGGAGCTGAGGGAAAGGGGGAGGAGGGGGAGGCTGAGAGAAAGGAGAGAGAGAGACTGCTAGCCCTACCTTTCATGCCAGTGTCTCCTTTGATTCTTCCAGCGGCTCCCTGACCTGGCAGCGTCTCCGTCCTCTGGGTCCCCAGTCAGTCTGTTCCCCGGGGCTCATTTCACTACGAAGGGGAAGTTGGAGCAATCCCTGCTCTGGACTGGAGGCACGGGAGATGCTGCGCCAGCCGCTTCTCACCTCTTGGGGGTCGAGGTGGCCACGGTTTAACTATCTCCTGACTGCCAGGCTCTCAGGCTTATCTGTCCTCGGCTCGGCACCTCGCTGATCACGTCCATGAGAGCGATACCCCTGCGCGGGCCACATGGCAAGGCCTGGTGGGCCAGATTCGGCCCGCGGGCCTTGTGTTTGCCACGTCCATACATAGTGATTTGTGGAGACATACCCCATTTACAATGGTGGTTAGTGCAAAGAATGCCTCTTACATTGAAGGTCAGAAGACTAAATCCACCTCTTACTGTTAGTGATAACTTATATGAGAGACAAGAGGAGAGGCTCCACTCATGTCATGCAAATAGTTCTGCCAAGTGGCAGATTGGATGGAGCCCAACTCCTACTTTTTGCCTCACCATCCATAATCATTCTGTTAAACATAAGAAGGTATAATATAGAGCTAGTCTTGTGTATCTTCATTCCACAGATATTCTTTTTTTGGTTCTAACTTACAGTCCAGGACAGCGTCCCTCACCCTATCGTTATTACTTTACAAGGTACAGTTACTAACCTTTACCTGACTACACATATTTACATGTGCATAGAATTATGTGACCTGGACGTCCACTAACTTCCCAAACAAGCAACATTATTTTATGTCATATTTCATATCCCATAGCTCAACCAAGATGTAAACACTGTTTGTATCAGAAGTTATACAAAATATTGATTCATGCTATATTGCATCTGAAACTGAACACAGAGGGGCAGATCCACAGAGAGAGTACGCCGGCGTATCTACTGATACGCTGGTGTACTTTCAAATTTCCTGCGTCGTATCTTTAGTTTGAATCCTCAAACCAAGATACAACGGCATCTGGACTAGATCCGACAGGCGTACGGCTTCGTACGGCTTTGGATCGTAGATGCAATACTTCGGCGTCTGCTGGGTGGAGTTCTCGTCGTTTTCCGCGTCGGGTATGCAAATTAGCTATTTCCGACGATCCACGAACGTACGCGCGGCCGTCGCATTCTCTTACGTCGTCTGTAGTCGGCTTTTTCCGGCGTATAGTTAAAGATGGTATTTTGCCGCGTATAGTTAGACTTGCCATGTTAAGTATGGCCGTCGTTCCCGCGTTTAATTTGAATTTTTTTTTTTTTTGCGTAAGTCGTCCGTGAATCGGGATGGACGTAATTCACGTCTAAGTTAAAAAAAATGACGTCCTAGCGACGTCATTTAGCGCAATGCACGGCGGGAAATTATGGGACGGCGCATGCGCAGTTCATTCGGCGCGGGGACACGCTTGATTTAAATTAAAAACGCCCCCTAATTGCCAATTTGAATTCCACCGACAGAGATACACTACACCGCTGTAACTTACGGCGCAAAATCTTCCTGCATTTAAACTAAAGCCAGGTAAGATCTCTGTGAATCTGCCCCAGAAAGTCTATTCCAGTCACAATCCATTTTCATTATGCATTTTGGTTTTATATATTCCATATCTCATAATCTCACCAGCGTTTTTTATTGAGATGTGTATAAGAATACCATTCTGTGCTGTATAGAGTGGCTTGTAAATTAACTATATTTTATACTCCTCAATTGAGTAATTACAGATGGTTTTATATAAACTCAAAACTAGTATAGAGGCAATTGCGGTTTTGCAGAGGATATAAATCAGGACAATAGCTTTTTCTATTGTCAACACTTCAATGGCGATCAGTCCATCTTTCTCAAGACAAGTGTTTGTGTATGTGTGTGTATGTATGTATGTATATATATATATATATATATATATATATATATATATATATATATAGCGCATCCTCTACCATAGGTAGGTGGTAGAGGTGAGGATTTTTGTGAGGTAAGCTGCCAGGCAGGTAAATTTAAGCAGGCCTAGGCTGCATGCTAGGCCTGCTTGTTTTGATCTGGTACAGGAAGCAGTTAGTGTAGCAGTGGGTCTGACCACCTGTGCTTCAGTTCTTGGGTGCCTCCCCTGCTTCCAGGGAGAATGTTCTGGAAGAGGGGCAGGGCTGGGAGCTGGAGTGACAGGGAGCTCATGTGAAGAGCCCTGACTAATCCCTAACTGGAATTGGCAGGGGGCAGGCCTCCCATATAAGCTCAGGTCCAGTCCAATGGGGGGAGTTGTCAGCTGGGAGCCGTGAAGAGTGGAGTGCTAGATCACAGCAGGAGGGCCATCTCCATCCTTACACGGTCATGGAAGAGGTGTCCTGGAACAGAGGGGCTGGAGAAGTGATTGAAACACATATCCAGTTAAGTTCTTCATCATGGACTCAGGGCAGGAGAAGGTTGGTGAGTGTGTCACAGTAGATATCTGGAAGAGGCATGCCAGGGGAGCTGGGTGCAAGGCCAGGGGAGAGATTGTGGGGATTTGTGTCAAATCGATGTGGCCTGCAGGCACATGATTTGCAAGTCGGGCTAGCTGGGATCAGTAGTCCACCAACTTATTTACACTGTTAATCAACTAGGCCGCAAGAAGGGGTACTGCAGGCCCTGGCCTATTAACAGTTCAGCAAGTATATAGGTCTATTCAGAGCATGGGCAGAGCATACGGGGTTGCAGGGGTCACAATCGCAACCCCACCCCTAGCTCCAGGGGGGCCCTGCAGCCTCCCTGTCATATTATCATATCCTCCACAAAGTCCAGCTCCGATCTGCCCAAGGGCCCCACAGCCACGCTCCAGTACTGGGCTTCCACTTTGTCTTCCACGGTCCACACGCTTCCATTCTCATTGGCTGGGGACCAGCTGTGAGCCATTTCCTGAATGAAGAGGAGCACAGGGTGAGAACAGCCCAGGGGCCAGGTCAACTTTTGCAGCGGTGATGCACAAGAAAGCCCGTAAAACAGTTTGCTTTTTTTCCCCGGTAATAGAAAAAGTGAAAAAAAAATGGCGTGGAAGCACCCTAAATCATACCAGGCCCTTATCCGAGCATGCAGCCTGGCAGGACAAGATGGGGGGGACGAGCGAGCAGCCCTCCTTCCTCCTGAAACATACCAGGCCACATGCCCTCAACATCTCAACATGGGGGGGGTACTTTGTGGCCGGGGGGCTCTGCACAAGGGCCTCTTCCCGACAACTTTTGTGCCGTGGTTGTGGGTGTCTGCGGGCAGAGGGCTTATCAGAATCTGGAAGGCCCCTTTAAAAAGGGGGCACCCAGATCTCGGCCCCCCATATAAATGAGTACATTGTGTCAAAATAAAGACAGGAGGCAGTTTCTGACAATTTCTTTAAAAAAATGTCCCCTGATGTAGATCCATCGTCAATCACTATGCCCACCGCATCACCGGACCCTAAAAAAAAAAGCTCCACTGTGATGAAAGCTTACCGCAAAATGCCTGCTCTGCTGTTTGACAGTTTTTTAAATAGGTAAAGGGTCACCTAATGGCACCGCCCCATTGTGACATATCTAGGGGGAGGTGTATAGTATGCCTGTGAAGTAGCGCTTGTTTCCCGTGCTTAGAACTGTCCCTGCACAAAGTGTAATTTCTAAAGGAAAAAACGTCATTTAAAAATCACTCGCGGCTATAATGAATTGTCGACTCCCAGCGATACAGAGAAAAGTCATTCATAAAAAAATAAATAAATGCATGGGGGGTCCCCCAAATTCAATTTCCAGGCCATGACGTGGAGTTCCCCCAAAATATTTATTCCAGACCACTTCAGGTCTGGTATAGAATTTAAGGGAAACGCCAAATCTAAAAAAAAAAATCCACACCAGACCCTTTACCCGAGCACGCAACTTGGCAGGTGCTCGGATAAAGGGTCTGGTGTGGATTTTTGGGGGGAACTCCATGCCATTTTTTTTTATTTGACGCAGGGTTCCCCTTTAATATCCATACCAGACCTGAAGATCCTGGTAATTGAATTTGGGGGGACTTTATGAATGACTTTTCTCTGTATTGCCGGGAGCCGACAATTTATTATAGCCGCGACTCCCGCAAGTGATTTTAAATGACTTTTTTTCCCTTCAGAAATGACACTTTGTGCAGGGACAGTTCTAAGCACGGGAAACAAGCGTTACTTCACAGGCATACTATAGACCCCCCAGGTACGAAATTTAAAGGAATATTTCACTTTTATTGTTTCACTTTAAGCATTATTAAAATCACTGCTCCCGAAAACACGGCCGTTTCTAAAACTTTTTTTGCATTGATACATGTCCCCTGGGGCAGGACCCTGGTCAACAAACACTTTTTATGACGATAACTTGCATATTAGCATTTAAAATTAGCACTTTAGTTTTGTCCCATAGACTTTTAAAGGGTGTTCCGCGGCTTTTCAAATTTGTCCCGAACACCCCAAATTGTTCGCTGTTCGCCGAACAAGCAATGTTCGAGTCGAACATGAGTTCAACTCGAACTCGAAGCTTATCCCTAATATTCACCCATAACTAGCTTTGCATCAGTGCTTGGAAACATCCAGGTAACTAGTATTTGTACAAGGAGGTCAGCAATATTAACCCACATATTTCAATATGTACAGGTGTAGTTTAACAAATCTTTCCACCTGGAAAGTCCTTTCTTTGATTCTGTTTTGTCCTTTATGCTTTATGTTTTCTGTATTACTCTCAGTCCCATCCTTTTGCAACATAACATTAGGATTTGTTTAAAACTCAAACACTTGCTTTGTTTTAATTGTTGAAAAACACATTTGCAAACAACTCAGCAGCTATGAGAAATGCATATAGCTATTTCGATCGCATTGTGAGATTAGCACCTGTGAAGGGAGGAGATTTGGCGAGCAAACCATCTTTGAACAGGTGAAGTAAATAGAAAGTAAGTTAACAGAGTATTATCTAGAAGGGAGCGATCGTTAGTATGTCTGCTTTCTGTTCACATAGAGATTGTGACTGATTATTCAGAACAGAGAGCCTGCCAAAAACACAAGCAGATACAGAACACCCATAGAAAGCTCAGTGTAATTCGGGATTTAGGAGTCCCTTTTACATATTTTATTGTGGTGTTTAGCCTTGAGACATTTATAGAATTACCTGTATTTGTATTGTTGTCCTTTCTTTTTTTTTTTCTTTTTTTTCAGAAAACTGCTGTTTTTTACCTAAACAAATGGTGATCTACTAAAACTGGAGAGTGCAAAATCTGGTGCAGTTCTGATAGAAACCAGCTTCCAGTTTTTTTGTCAAAGTTTAATTGAACAAGCTAGAAGCTGATTGGCTACCATGAACAGCTGTCTCCAGTTTTAGTAAATCAACCCCACAGAGTGAGTAGCTGCTAATGAAGTATCTTGTGTATTTCTCTTGAGATAGGGTGTGTGCAAAATTTGTTAAAGGTTTGGCAAAATTTATGCTGTATGATCTTCAATAGCTGGGAAAAAAGTGAATGAATGGGGGCATGCATTCAGATCTTAAGAACCTTGTTATATTTATGCTGCCTTTAATATATTCAAGGAAAATCTTTGTATGAAGTGCTTACAATTTTTGAAGCATTATGCTCCACGCACACTAGCTTTTTTTTTATTTTAGAGCGTTTAGGAGAGTTTAGCGTTTTTTTCCGCCAGGAGAAATATCCCAAATACCAGGGTCGATCTTAGGGTCACGGACGCCTGCATGCAGAAATATTTCTGGCACCCCTTCCACATGGGCGTGGTCATCTTACTAACTCCTCCCCTTTACACATGTTTCTATGGCATCGAGTCAATGACACAACACCTGAGAAACAGGCCCCGTACACACGATAGAATCCATCCGCAGATAAATCCCAGCAAATGGGTTTCTGCGGATAGATCCTATGGTGTGTACACGCCAGCGGATCTGTTTCCGCGGAGAAATCTCCTCTGGGATGGATTCCAGCAGATCGGATATTTGCTGTGATGCACAACAAATCCATCTGCTGGAATCCATTCCAACGGATGGATCCGCTCGTCTGTACAGACTTACCGGATCCATTCGTCCAAAGGGATTCCCCGCACGCGTCGTAATGATTTGACGCATGCGTGGAATTCCTTATATGACAGCGTCGCGCCCGTCGCCGCGTCATAATCGCGGCGACGGCGCGACACGTCATCGCCAGAGGATTTCCGCGCGGATTTCAATGCGATGGTGTGTACACTCCATCGCATCGAAATCTGCGGAAATCTTTGAGAGGATTTATCCGTGGAAACTGTCCGCTGGACCGTATCCGCGGATAAATTCTCTCGTGTGTATGGGGCCTAATGCTTAACAGCTTATCACCGGTTATTCTAAACTTTTGAGTTTACAGTTTTTCTATATGTGATAATAAGTTACAATATAGAAATATCCCTTAAAAAAGCAAACAAGGGTCACTCTAAATTCAGCATCAGAAGATACAAGTTGCAATGTTATCGCAAAACAAAAGTAGACTATTTTTACTTGCTTAAAAAAGCACAACTTCTGCGGCAAAAGACAAACAGGACTTGTTTCCATGTTTTCCGGGCCGCTCACTCTTCCCCATCTGCCTTAAACATGAAGGGAGGACCCTCCAGTGTCCGGCCCATCACTCAGGCCCTCGGTAAAGGCCAGTGATGAAGAAAGATGTCGGCAGTCCGTCTTCCATTAACCACGCCACTGCCAATCCCCCCGGCCTTTAAGGTAGCACGACCACTCAGGGCCCCATGATTTCTATTTGACAGGGCCCCCTCTTGGGCACCCAATAGAGAATTATGAGGTGACCCGTGGGTGTGACAAAATTGTGTTAACAGTGATAAGGGTTTAAGATTTAAGCCTACATGGGTGTCAAGTGCATGCAATGCACATAGTGTAGAATCATACAATGTACAGAGTGCAGGGTTCATGAGTGGGTAACACACAGAGTGCAAGTCAGGAATGCATAATGTACAAAGTGCATGTTCATCTACTGTTCTTTAAAGGATCAGTTCTTTCAGACAGATAATTTTTCCCCCTTTAAGGCCCCATACACACGATAGAATCCATCCGCAGATAAATCCCAGCAAATGGGTTTCTGCGGATAGATCCTATGGTGTGTACACGCCAGCGGATCCGTTTCCGCGGAGAAATCTCCTCTGGGATGGATTCCAGCAGATCGGATATTTGCTGACATGCACAACAAATCCATCTGCTGGAATCCATTCCAACGGATGGATCCGCTCGTCTGTACAGACTTACCGGATCCATCCGTCCAAAGGGATTCCCCGCACTCGTCGTAATGATTTGACGCATGCGTGGAATTCCTTATATGACAGCGTTGCGCCGTCGCGCGTCGTAATAGCGGCGACGGCGCGACACGTCATCGCCAGAGGATTTCAGCGCGGATTTCAATGCGATGGTGTGTTTACGCCATCGCATAGAAATCTTCTGAAATCCTCGAGAGGATTTATCCGCGGATACGGTCCGCTGGACCGTATCTGCGGATAAATCCTCTCGTGTGTATGGGGCCTAAGACTTTTTTTCTAATGCACGGTCAAGGGGTGGTAAAAACAGGCAACTCAGCTGTGATTTTACTGGCCCTTGGCTGAATACAGCTAGAGCCCCTCTACATATTCCACAGCTGCAATGGTTTGTGTGAGGTCCATGTGAAATTTTGCTATTCAGGTCAATGGGGCCATGCCACAACTATAAGCCAAACACTTGGCTTCCTGTTGTGGCTTATTAGCCCCATAATAAACTGTCACTCAGTTTAAAAAAAAGACAGGATTAAGGAAAATTATAATAAATAATCAGGAGGGGAGTGATAGACAGATAAGCTTATCAGTCTGCTGCTTCTCCTTTCACTGTCCAGTCACAGGCTGAGAGAGGAACAAAACCTGTAAGACCTCTTTCATACTGAGGCGCTTTGCAGGCACTATACTGCTAAAAATAGCACCTGCAAAGAGCCCTGAAAGAGCCGCTCAATTCACTCCAGTGTGACAGCCTGAGGGCTTTTACACTGGAGCGGTGCGCTGGCAGGATGCTAGAAAAAAGTGCTGCTAACAGCATCTTTGAGGCGCTGCAGGAGCGGTGAATACACCACTCCTAAAGTGCCCCTGCCCATTGAAATCAGGGTTTTAACCCTTTTTCGGCCGCTAGCCCCGCTGTTGGCCGAATAGCTCTGCAAAAACGACTGTAAAGCACTGCTAAAAATAGCGGTGCTTTACCGCCGACACCCCCACCGCCCCAGTGTGAAAGGGGCATAAGACCACTTTCACACTTGTGCGATTTCAAAGTTGATCGATTTTACCACGATTCGCGGCCACGATTTTGACAAGACAGTCATACGACTGTGGATCCGACTTTGCCCCACAACTTGAAGTACGACTTAAATGAGCAGGGACGCGACTTTGATCCCCAAATAATTAGGGGGAACTCCACTCCAATTTTTTGGAAAAAATAAAACGGCATGGGTTCCCCCTTCATGAGCATACCGGGCCCTTCGGTCTGGTATGGATTTTAAGGGGAACCCCCACGCCGAAAAAATGGCATGGGGTACCCCCTAAAATCCATACCAGACCCTTATCCGAGCACCAGCCCGGCCAGTCAGGAAAGGGGGTGGGGACATGCGAGCACCCCCCCCTCCTGAGCCGTACCAGGCCGCATGCCCTCAACATGGGGGGTGGGTGCTTTGGGGCAGGGGGGCCCTGCACCCCCACCCCAAAGCACCTTGCCCCCATGTTGATGAGGACAAGGGTCCCTTCCCGACAACCCTGGCCGTTGGTTGTCGGGGTCTGCGGGCGGGGAGCTTATCGGAATCTGGGACCCCTACCCATTCACCTGGAGGAAAAGTGTCAAAAAATAAACACACTACACAGGTTTTTAAAATCATTTATTAATCAGCTCCCGGGGGTCTTCTTCTGACTTCTCCGCTCTCCGGGGGTCTTCTTCTGACTTCGGAGGTCTTCTTTCGTCTTCTCCGCACTTTTCTTCTGCTCTCCGCGCTCCCCGGTTCTTCTCCTGTTCTCCGGGGCCTTCTTCCGGGCTGGCCGCCGCTATCTTCTTGCAGTTCTTTTACTAGCGGCAGCCAGCCCGGTCTTCCTCCGTCATCTTCTTCTTCCCTCTTCTTTTCTTCCGATGTTGCCACGACGCTCCCTCCCGCTGTAATTCCGGGTGTGCGGTGCGCAACGATTTATATAGGCCTCTCATGACGTTACAGTCCCAGCATGCTCTGGGTGGTGACGACATAAGTGGGCGGGGTAATTATGTCGTCACCACCCTGAGCATGCTGGGACTGTGACGTCTTAAGAGGCCTATATAACTCGTTGTGCACCGCACACCCGCACACCCTTATTAAAGGGGGCTCCCAGATTCCGATAAGCCCCACGCCCACAGATCCCCACAACCAATGGCCAGGGTTGTCAGGAAGGGGCCCTTGTCCTAATCAACATGGGGGCAAGGTGCTTTGGGGTGGGGGGGTGCTGACCGGTTTCCTGACCGGCCGGGCTGGTGCTCGGATAAGGGTCTGGTATGGATTTTGGGGGGGACCCCACGCCATTTTTCGGCGTGGGAGTTCCCGTTAAAATCCATACCAGACCAAAGGGCCCAGTATGCTCATGATGTGTTTTTGGTTTTTTTTAATTGGCGTGGAGGTTTCCTTCATGCACAAGTCGTGTACAAGTCGCATGCCAAAGTCGGATCTGTTAATACGGAATCCGACTTTGATCTGACTTCAGAAAAAAAGTAGTGCAGGAACTATTTTGAAGTTGGCACGTCTTAAAGTGGTGCCAGTATGAATGGTAGTTACTGAAAATCATGAAGAATGACTTGTCATACGATTTTGCCATCCAAAATCGTGGTACAAGTCGTATAAGCTCCCTTATATGTATTTCTTCTGTATATTTAGCTGTTTGCCTGGATATCAGTTTTAAGCCTCATGTACACAGGCTTATAAAAGTAAGTAGCATTTTATCTGCCAGAATTTGGCAGAAAAAAACACCTTATTGATGTTACAATATGTATGCATGTTTATGCATTGATGGCGTTTGACCCTAAATGCACTCTACTGGTCAGAATACTCCTTTAATATGTGCATGGCCACATAGGCTAATCTAGAGTTGCTTTTACAGTCATTAAAAAAACTGAACACCTATATAAGTGGCATTTGTTATGCTCTGTGTGCATGAGATCTTAATAAACATACATATGAAGTGCCTAGGTCCTGAGGTAATATGTTGCTTAAAATATCCATGTACATTTTTCATCAACTTCTCAGCTAGCTGGTGTAAAACCTATGGGCAGCACAATAACCAATCTGAAGCTTAGGTGATATCAAATCAAGGGTGGTGGATAACAGGTGGTAATTAATGCCTTTCTGACCAGACTGGCCAATGAGTGAGGTCAGAACATGTCTGGCAAAATTAATATTTGTTTGACAAAATGACCTAGAGATCAATTGTATACTTTTTAGCAAAAATAATAAAATATTCCATACACATTTAGTTAGGCCATTTTAGAGCACTTGCTCAATCTTTTCAAACTAAATGGCAATTAGTACATATTGCTTCGAGGATGCATTTGTATCTCTTTGGTTTTATGTGTTTAAATCCACATTTAAAATGCAAGTAAAATACATGATGAGTTGGGTATATGGTTAGCTTTAAGTGAAAGCACTGGGAGGGTATAGGAATACATGAAACCAATATGTAGACAGATTCCTGCGTTTAGATAAGCTGTATCTAAAAAATACATTGCATTCTTTTTTTTAATAGTGTTAAATACAAATTTGTAGTTATATTAAACACTCATTTAGTTATATTAAACAACATTGAGCACAATAAAATAAAAAACTCCCCAGTGAACTATTTATAAGTTATACATAGTTAGTCAGGTTAAAAAAAAGACACAAGTCCATCCAGTTCAACCAGTAAAAAAAAACAAAAAAAACTCATGCAATCCCATATACACAATTCTATACCCACAGTTGATCCAGAGGAAGGTGAAAACCCCCAGCAAAGCATGATGCAATCTGCTACAGCAAGGGGAAAAAATCCTTCCTGATCCCCCCCAATAGGCAATCGGATATTCCCTTGATCAACTTTACCTATAAATATCAGGGTTATATAAAGGCTAATTAAGTAATAGTCTTGTGATAAACTATTACTGAGTAACTAAATTAAAAGGTCATAACTGATTAGGCAGGGCAGAAATCCAGGGTGCCAATTAATTATGCCTGAGAGGAAAAAAATTATAAAAAGTAAATAAAAAAAGGAAATGATTATCTATCCTATCTATCTAGTGAAAAGAGGCTTATGGGAGGGACTTTTGGAAAGGTACCACTATGACAAATACATAAAAATACAAATATAAATTTATTAAATACAATCTTAAAGGGGTTGTAAAGGTAAATGTTTTTTCACCTGAAATGTATTCTATGCATTAAGGTGAAAAAATATCCGAGTATTAGCAGCCCCCCCAGCCCCCATATTACTTACCTGACCCCTCGAAAGTCCCACGCCGTGAACGAGCAGGCTTCTCGGCCATCTTCCCAGCTCATTCATTGGTTGATTGAAAGCAGCGCAGCCATTGGCTTGCTCTGCTGTCAATTACATCCAATGACGCGGCGTGTCGGGGGGTGGGCTGAGTGATACAGTGAGCGGCTATGGCCGCTGGCTGTATCACGGGAGAGCGCCCGCATGAACTCAACACCATGCAAGCTCGCTCACATGAAGGTGTTGAGTCCTTGTGGGGGGAGCCGAGACAGTTTGTTATTTAAAAAAAATCTTTAGTGATCCTTTAAGACACTAATAAAATACATGCAACATAAAGGCAAATTTTTCACAGGATGACTTTCTTCATACAAGTAAAAGCTCTAGATCCCCAAAAATCGTGGTACCCTGAATGAGAGATTTTTCTTGTATGAAGAAAGTCCTAACAAACTTGCATGTATTTATTAGTGTCTTAAGAGCAGTGTTGTTCATCTTCCTTTAAAAAAGTAATTAGTTATAGTTACAAATTACTTGTCCGAAAAAGTAATTGAGTTAGTGACTCAGTTACTACATTGGCAAAGTAATTAGTTACTCAGCAAAGTAACTGACTTTTTTTTTGCCGGCGTACGACGACCCCCTAATTTTCCAGCTAAAATTTTGGTTTTGGGATATACTCACTGTATAAGACGACCCCTCACTGTGCCATCATACATGCCTCACTGTGCCATCTGTAACATGCCTCACTGTGCCTGCAACATGCTTCAATGTGCCTGTAACATGCCTCACGGACAGTGAGGCATGTTACAGGCACAGTGAGGCATGTATGATTGCACAGTGAGGCATGTATGATGGCACAGTGAGGCATGTATGATGGGCCTCACTACCCCTGACAATGCCCTTGTCTGCTGTTCTTTCCAGAAGTATGGTGCCGTTTGTGTTCAGGCATTATCTAGTGTCTACAATCACTTCTTGGGCTGAATTAATGGTTCAGAGATGACACCAGCATGTAAATTCTAGTTCCTGCCTGTTTTATTACCATTGTGTCTTCTTATAGGGAAGATGTCTGCTCACTACTTTCAATGTGAGACTAGTCTCACATTGAGGGGGGCCGTGAGGGGAAGAGTAATCTGGTAGATTACTCGTTACCCTCAAAAGGGGCTGCGTTAGGTAACAGGGTTTATTTAAATGCCGTTACTTACAACACTGCTTAAGAGTGTATTTAATACAATTATATTTGTATTTTTAACTATTTTAGTAATGCCTTTCCAAAAGTCTGTTCCATAAACCTCCTTTCTGTATCTACCTACCAGGATGTGGCACCATCATGGCTACCAAACTGGGCATTCAGATAAGAATTTTGTATCTATCTATTGTCAGTAGTTTAAATATCCTTTACTGACAAAATATTTTGATTTAGAAATAAAAAGGACCTGTCCCATTTAATATTAGATAATCATTCCCTCCCCCCACAGAACATACAAGGCGTTTATGTACCTACCATTGCTGTTTGTGGTCGCATAGGAACCTATGAGTTAACGCTGAAAAAAGACATATGTGTCCATTGACATTAGCAAGCAAGACACACTTACACATATTGATCTTAAGGAAAGCAAACAATCCACGCACTCTAATATTTGCTGGCTATCTTTCACAGGGGAAATTTCTCTCCGTGGATCATCTGTCTACCTTATGACATTATTTTGTTAAACACAGTTTTCTAATGAAAAGCACTGTGTTTTTTTATATTATCCTCAAATTTCATATCGATATACAATAAGTTGATGTAACTAAAGCCATAGTAGGCCTCATGATTTCACAGTCTAGGTTTAACAAAATGTATCACAATTGTTTGTTAAATTCTGGCTCCTTAATTTGATTGATTTGTATGTAAACAGAATGCAATTTTAATTTGTTTTAGAATGGTATGGGTTCCAGTAACTGGACTACCTGTAAAAAAGAAGGTTGTTTAGGAGTTAAAGCACATCTCCAAGCACATAATAACCTCCCACTTGAATTTGGTTTGGGGCAGGTTCACCAGCCATTACTGAAGTTTGGTTGCCGAATTCAAATCTTATTGAGGTCAGTGGAAATTGAATGATTGTCAAACAAATATCTTTTGGGGCATGGTACTGCCCCCCGGGAACGTATACAAAAGCAAAATACATTTTATAAAAGTTCTGTTTGGCAGGAAGCACCAATTTAAAAATTCCTTAAAGGACATTATTAAAAATGCTAAATGTCCAAAACATTACATATTACCTGAAAGCAGAGACACTGGAGTATACGGTTTAACAATATTAGTGCAATGGTTTGACAAATGCATACATTTAGCAAAAAATACACAAATACATTTTCATGCATACAAATGCAATATATTACCCATTTTTTTTGATCTCCCCAAAATCCATACAAGTACCTGTGAATGAGTAAGAGGAACACAACCAAAGTGAAAAAATGGTATTTGAATAGTATGCATTTGTAGCACTACCCCCGAAGGAGCTGCTGGTTTAGATTTGGGCCTGCCGTTAACTTACTGTTCCATATGCTCTTTGCAGGGGTTGTCCTTGAAGAGTTGTCCATAAGAATGTACGCACCAACACAAAGTCTCTTTCAAGGGTTTTATTTCAAAAAATCTCCAACAGAGGGGTGTCATGAAGATCCTGCCAGAAACAGGCGACTTAGATTTTGCGGTTCCCGATCGCGGCTGCGATCACGCATGCGTGTGCATGCACGGGTGCACACGCCTATTGGAGCCAGGCGGGGTATTTAAGCCGGCCCCTCACACATCATCCCTGCTGTCTGCTCTACAGCGTTGAGTACCTGAAACCTGATCTGAGACTTACCTGTGAAAGACCCCGGCTTACCTGTGACTATTCCAGCCATCCGCCTGCACCTGATCCTTGGCCTGTTCTGACTACCCATCTGCCTGCACCTCTGTACCTCGCTGTCCGCCCCGATATCTGACCCGGCTTGTCTGACCTTCTGTGCTGATCCAGTCAGCTCCAGTCTGCTGAAAGATTCCAGTTGACCTAGTTCCAGTCCAGCTGAACGATTCCAGTTTGTCCTAGTTCCAGTCCAGCTGAACGATTCCAGTTTGTCCTAGTTCCAGTCCAGCTGAACGATTCCAGTTTGTCCTAGTTCCAGTCCAGTTGCTGAGCTGATCCGGTCTGCTAAGCTGATCCAGTCTATTGGACCTATCCTCTCTGCTGAGCTGATCCTGTCTGGTGTGGGTTTCCAGTCTGCTAAGCTGATCCAGTCTATTGGACCTATCCTGTCTGCTAAGCTGATCCAGTCTATTGGACCTATCCTCTCTGCTGAGCTGATCCAGTTCCGGTATTCCAGCTGCCGGCAGCGGAAGATGATTAGCTGGAAGTCACTGAAGCTATGATTCGGAGACACCAAGGGAGCTGTAGCAGATGAGGTGAAGATGCCGGTGCAAGTCAGAGTCCACGAGTTTGAGAGCCTGATCAGGTCAAGCAGGAAGTCCAGGAAACAAGCCGAATGGTCAGGGGTTCCAGAAGGTAGAGAGTCCAAAACGGGAAGCCAGGGATCAAAGGAATGGAGACGGAAGCGGGTCCAGTAAACAAGCCAGGAGGTCAAAGCGTAGGAGAAGGCAAAGAGTAGTCAAGTCCAAATCCGGGTAAAAACAGGTTAGAATACAGGTAATCTTCCAAGGTACTTCAGGTAAAGCTGACAACGAACCAGCAATTAGCAAGGAGGAAGGGGCTGGCTTAAATAGGCCGCTCAGGCCACTGATTGGTCCAAAGTAACATAGGTTCAGCACCAGGCTCCAACGGACAGCAAGCAAAGTAACACTTGAGCAGTGGCTCAGAGGCAAAGAGCTGGACTTGTAATGGATAGGTCCTAGGTTCAATCCCACCCAGAGCCAACTGGGGAATGTGACCGTAAAGGGCAGTGCCCTGACAGTGCCCCCCCTAGGGGCGGACTCCGGACGCCCAAACTGTCCACTTGTTCTGGATGCTCCTGATGGATCAAACGGGGAGCATGTAGATCTTTAGTTTTTCTTTTTGGACTTTTTTGATCCTGAAGTTCTGGTAGGGGGCGCCCTCCTTGCTTGTAAGGCCTGTTCAAAAGTCGCCAGATCCTGTTTACGGACCATAGTACCATTCGAGGCATATGTACAGTCTGGAGGGAGAACTTCACTTGGGGGAATATGATCTGGAACTTCAACTGGGGACACAGGAACTGAAGACACAGGAACTGGACCTGGGGACACAGAAACTGAAGACATAAGAACTGGAACTGGGGACACAGGAACTGAAGACACAGGAACTGGAACTGGGGACACAGAAACTGAAGACATAAGAACTGGAACTGGGGACACAGGAACTGAAGACACATGAACTGGAGACACCGGAAATGGAGACACCGGAAATGGAGACACAGGAACTTTTAAATGGAGATACAGGAACTGGGGACACAGAAACTGAGGACACAGGGACTGTGGACACCGGAACTAGAGACACCGGAGCCGGAACCGAGGATACTGGGAAGATAGGCACAGACTCTGAGGCGCAGAAAAAACTCCCAACAGTACCCACCTGAAGAACCCTTGGCCGAGGTGGGCGAGTTGGGCAGAGCGATATAAGGTGCCCGCTAGCACCACAATAAAAGCAAAGTCCATAGCCTCTCCTCCGCTCTCTTTCTTCCTCAGATAGGCTGGACCGGATGGCCCCGATCTGCATGGGTTCCTCCTCCTCCAAGGTAGGCGTGTGTGCATCCACAGGAGCGTCAAGGCTTGGTGGTGTGAGAGCTTCATGGCTGGGCACATACAGAGTTTCATAATTTGGCACACACTGGGCTGGCTGGATGTCATAACTGTACTGGGGCTTCCTGTCCCTGGGTACCCGTAGGCCCCGTGGAGTAAGAGCAGACCTGGGAGTGCTGGTCCTCTTGGAAGCAGGAATATATGAGTCCAGAGCAGACATGAACGTCTCCCAGCTGTCCAAGACTGGACTTTTTTCCTGCAGCAGCAGGTGAGCCCACGATTTGACCTGCCCTGTTAGCAAGTTGACGGAGGCTCTAACCTTAATATAGTCCGTGGCATAGGTCCTAGGTTTAAGGGTGAACAATAGCTCACAGTCGGTTTTAAAGCACAAGAAGGATGCACGGCTACCATCAAATTTTTCTGGCATGACAACAAATGGTTCATAACATGCTGGTTCCGGGGCTGGGCGTGCTGTCCCTTTAAATATTTGAACTTCTTGTTGAAGTTCCAGAATGGTATGGTTCAGGCTGGAGACTTGCAGAGCCAAGGAAGTGAGCATTTTGAACAAGTCTGCGGACTCCATGTTATCGGTCAGTCCATTATGTAAGGGCTTACTTTCTTGGAGTCTTTGAACGGCATTAGTCAAAACAGACACCTGTTGGCACAGGGTTTCAAAAGGTGAGCGCACCCTGTCGGTCTCGGACATCTGGCTGGTTCGTACTGTCATAGTTACATAGTTACATAGTTACATAGTTAGTCAGGTTGAAAAAAGACACAAGTCCATCCAGTTCAACCACAAAAAACAAAATAAATAAACACAGTAAAATCCTATACACCCAACTCCATACCCACAGTTGATCCAGAGGAAGGCAAAAAACCCCAGCGGAGCATGATCCAATTTGCTACAGCAGGGGAAAAAATTCCTTCCTGATCCCCCGAGAGGCAATCGGATTTACCCTGGATCAACTATACCTACAAATCTTAGTACTCAGTTATATTCTGTACATTTAGGAAAGAATCCAGACCTTTCTTAAAGCAATCTACTGAGCTGGCCAGAACCACCTCTGGAGGGAGTCTGTTCCACATTTTCACAGCTCTTACTGTGAAAAAACCTTTCCGTATTTGGAGGTGAAATCTCTTTTCCTCTAGACGTAAAGAGTGCCCCCTTGTCCTCAGTGATGACCGTAAAGTGAATAACTCAACACCAAGTTCACTGTATGGACCTCTTATATATTTGTACATGTTGATCATATCCCCCCTTATTCTCCTCTTCTCAAGAGTGAATAAATTTAGTTCCTCTAATCTTTCCTCATAGCTGAGCTCCTCCATGCCTCTTATCAGTTTGGTTGCTCTTCTCTGCACTTTCTCCAGTTCTCCTATATCCTTTTTGAGAACTGGTGCCCAAAACTGAACTGCATATTCCAGATGAGGTCTTACTAATGATTTGTACAGGGGCAAAATTATATCTCTGTCTCTGGAGTCCATACCTCTCTTAATACAAGAAAGGACTTTGCTCGCTTTGGAAACCGCAGCTTGGCATTGCATGCCATTATTGAGCTTATGATCAACTAAAACCCCCAGATCCTTCTCCACTACAGACCCCCCCAGTTGTACTCCCCCTAGTATGTATGATGCATGCATATTCTTAGCCCCCAAGTGCATAACTTTACATTTATCTACATTAAACCTCATCTGTCACTTAGTCGCCCAATCAGACAGAGCATTGAGGTCGGCTTGTAAATTGGAGACATCCTGTAAGGACGTTATTCCACTGCATAGCTTGGTGTCATCTGCAAAGACAGAAATGTTACTTTTGATCTCAGACCCAATATCATTTATAAATATATTGAAAAGTAAGGGTCCCAGCACTGAACCTTGGGGTACACCACTCATAACATTGGACCATTCAGAGTAAGAATCATTAACCACGACTCTCTGAATTCTGTCTTTCAGCCAGTTTTCTATCCATTTACAAACTGATATATCCAATCCTGTAGACCTTACCTTACACATGAGCCGTGTGTGCGGAACTGTATCGAACGCTTTTGCAAAATCCAAATATATCACGTCCACAGCCACGCCTCTGTCCAGGGTTTTACTTACCTCTTCATAAAAGGAAATCAGGTTTGTCTGACAACTTCTGTCTTTCATGAATCCATGTTGTCTGCTGCTTAAATAGTTTTTTTCCAGCAAGAACTCATCCATGTGGTCTTTTATTAAACGTTCCAGTATCTTCCCAACTATAGAAGTTAAACTAACAGGTCTATAGTTACTTGGTAAAGACTTTGTTCCCTTTTTAAATATGGGCACCACATTGGCCCTGCGCCAATCCAGTGGTACTATTCCTGTCTTTAATGAGTCCCTAAATATTAGATACAGTGGCTTTGAAATGACAGAGCTCAACTCACCTAGGATCCGTGGATGGATGCCATCGGGTCCAGGTGCTTTATCCACCTTTATTCTGTCTAAATATTTCTGGACCATGTCACTTTTGAGCCATTGTGGATTTGGGGCTGTGTCACTCCCACCCCCATTTTGGACATGAGCTCCCCCATGCTCCATTGTATACACAGAGCTAAAGAAAACATTAAATAAATTTGCCTTCTCTTTGTCCCCAGTCACCCACTCTAGATTATTTTGTAAGGGGCCTACATGCTCAGACTTCACCTTTTTACTATTAATATATTTAAAGAATTTTTTGGGGTTTGTCCTACTATCTTTTGCAATCTGTCGTTCGTTTTGAATTTTTGCATCCTTGATTTCCTTTTTGCATATCCTGTTATATTCTTTGTAACATTTAAACAACATTAGTGTTCCTTCATTTTTATATTTTTTAAAAGCTACTTTCTTATTGTTTATAGCTTTTTTAACTTTGACCGTGAGCCACATAGGTTTTATTTTTAGCCTTTTAAACTTATTGCCCATGGGAACATACTTTGCAGTGAGGTTCCACACAGTCTTTTTGAAGAATTCCCATTTCTGTTCTGTGTTCATCTGTGCCAATAGTCCCTCCCAGTCCAAGTCCTGGAGAGCAGCCCTCATCCTTGGAAAATTTGCTCTCTTAAAATTTAGTGTTTTAATATTTCCTGTATGTATTTCTTGCTTATAGTTAACATTAAATGAAATCACGTTATGATCACTGCTACCCAGGTGTTCCTTTATCTGAACATTAGTAATAAGCTCTGCATGGTTTGAAATTATCAGGTCCAACAGGGCATCATTCCTAGTTGGGGCCTCAATAAACTGCACCATAAAATTGTCCTGCAATAGGTTTTTAAATTTTTGTCCTTTAACTGTCCCAGAAGTGCCATTAATCCAATCAATTTCTGGGTAGTTAAAATCCCCCATTATTATCACCGTCCCAGACCTTGCAGCCCTTTCCATCTGTGCAAGGAGCTGAGTCTCCACCTCCTCATTAACATTGGGTGGTTTATAACAAACTCCAATGATTAATTTTGAACTACGCACATCTGTATGCAGTTCCACCCATAATGCTTCAGCCTCATCACACTCTCCATCAACCAGGTTCTCTTTCACGCTTGCTTTGAGGTCACTTCTCACATAGAGACAGACCCCTCCACCTTTCCTTTTTACCCTGTCTTTCCGAAAGAGAGCATAGCCAGGAATATTAATAGCCCTGTCACGGGTACTCACCGAGACCGAGATGCCGAGGGTGGCTACCTTTGCGACTCTGTGCACCTCACCCTCTGGAGATGGAGACAGCGAGGAGGGGCACAAAGAGGCACCGGCTGCCGGCAGCGGAAGATGATTAGCTGGAAGTCACTGAAGCTATGATTCGGAGACACCAAGGGAGCTGTAGCAGATGAGGTGAAGATGCCGGTGCAAGTCAGAGTCCACGGGTTTGAGGGCCTGATCAGGTCAAGCAGGAAGTCCAGGAAACAAGCCGAATGGTCAGGGGTTCCAGAAGGTAGAGAGTCCAAAACGGGAAGCCAGGGATCAAAGGAATGGAGACGGAAGCGGGTCCAGTAAACAAGCCAGGAGGTCAAAGCGTAGGAGAAGGCAAAGAGTAGTCAAGTCCAAATCCGGGTCAAAACAGGTCAGAATACAGGTAATCTTCCAAGGTACTTCAGGTAAAGCTGACAACGAACTAGCAATTAGCAAGGAGGAAGGGGCTGGCTTAAATAGGCCGCTCAGGCCACTGATTGGTCCAAAGTAACATAGGTTCAGCACCAGGCTCCAACGGACAGCAAGCAAAGTAACACTTGAGCAGTGGCTCAGAGGCAAAGAGCTGGACTTGTAATGGATAGGTCCTAGGTTCAATCCCACCCAAAGCCAACTGGGGAATGTGACCGTAAAGGGCAGTGCCCTGACAGTGCCCCTCCTTACTCCTGTGCCTTCTGTTATCCTATCAGGGGGCCACAAGTGGGAGCTGTAAGGGAGGCCGACCTCTGCAATTCGGGCTCATCACCATCAGGTACGTGACAAGGGGTAGAGGGATAGGGAAGACTCAGGCACTTTTGGCTTTGCGGGCCACAGGTATCACTTAGATCCAGAGGATTAACTCAGCTCCACACTGGATTGTAGCAACCACCAGATAGGCCTACTCTCACTGGCCGAGCAGCTGATGCGAAGCTCAACAAAGTCTCTGCCACAGACTTGACAAGTGTCGTCAGGCCGTCCCACGATCTTCTGCCACAGGATCATGTAACCGACTGCACACTCATATATATAGTTTCAACAAAAGTTACACGACTCACGATGCCAAGAATCTTTCAGCCGGACCGGCAGCACAGTGAGGTAAATCCGCCAGGTTACGTCCATCAATTGAATCCTACTGGTTCATCTTCCTTCTTTGCATAAGGTAGCGAAGGACCATCCCTGGATCAGTAGGCCCCAGAAACTCCTGGGCCTACTCTTAGTTGCTAGGCCTCGGGCCAGCCGGCCACGAGGCTATAAAACAGGTCAACATCCCTGAGGCCAGGAGGGCCCTCAGGTCAGAATCTGAAGACGAACCCCGCTAAACGGCATCTGTCCCTTAAGTACCCCTCCCCAGAATGCACAGCAGGTTAACCACTTACCCTTAGCCTCTTCTGATAGAGAGATACCCAATACATCCAGCCAGTTGCCTTTCCAACCGTGACCTGCGGTGACAGCAACACCTATCGTCATGGGGAAACTTGTGCAACCCAGCTGAACTGAACAGAACCAACAATTTAGAATAATCATCCCAAGCCAAACTACTGCTCAGGAAACTATAATTTAACTCATAGCGCCCACTCAATGGGAGCAGGGCGCTACACATTTTTATGCAGCCTTCATTAGAAAAACTGTTTTCTTTTTAATGAGGCATTCGTGTTTTTATGTCATTTAGTGGTATAATAAATATTTTGTTATATTTGATGCATTTGTTTTGTGAGATAAAAGGGACTAGGGTTTATGGATATGCACATTTACATTGTTGATTTTAAATCATATGTTTGTTATTTTCTTACTGTTGTCCTGGTATACTATTTGGAGATCTAATAGTAGGATGTAATGTATTCCAGGCAACAATATTTATCTATACACTTGTAATCCTTTTAAAATGTATGCTGCGCATTGTGTGTTGTGTGATCGGGTGTCTAGATTTTGTACTCTGCTCAATGTGTATATGAGAACCTTCCTCTTGGACCTCCTCCATCTCTATTATTAAGCCTAATTGACATGTTAGAGGATGCAGTCATAGGGCTGGGACTGCTATTGCAGAGATTGTAGTTGTTTCATTAAATAAACTTGGATTACATCAGTCATCGGTATCTGGTGGTCTTTCATTCCTCCACGCAGTACACACAGCACGCATATACCAGAAAATACTTAACTACTGTACCACAAGTAAGACACACAAAAACCTAAAAGAGCACATTGAAAATTAGACAGAATATGGACAAATAGCTACTGTAACACCTTTCAGAGACCATCTTGAAAAAGATCTTCATTAAACCCTTGTGGCCATAGCACCCCTGTCGCATAAGAGGATCTAAATGCTAAGGGCACAGGTGGGCTTTCAAATCTTGTGACCACTGTAATTGGCTGTTTCCGTGGTCACATGATTGGAGGCTCCCGATCTCAAGTATGCATTAGGATCTGCACATGACATCTTAGCTGAGAGCACACAGTGAGCACATTCTCGGCTCAGAAAAGCTATTTCTTATGATCACATTTTTGCGATCACTTCATGTTAAAGCCCACCCGCCTAGCAGCTGCATATGTGCTTGCAGCTGTGAGGAGCAGGTTAACATAGTCAGAAATTATTTATCAACTAGCTGCTAACACTTTGGTCAGAGTATGTAATGTACAGTTGTGGGCATTTAGTTATGTACAATGCAATTTACTGTATAACGGTCAGTAGTATTTGTCATAGTCCTTATATTGCTGGTCAGTAGGAAAGATCGGTGACTGTGGTCAACTGGTGAAAAAAGGGCTGGTGTCACCGGTCAGCAGGAGAAAAATATACCCAGCATTGAAGGTCAAGGAGAGGAAAATTATCCAGCATCAGTGATCAGGGGGAAGAAAAAAAATGCAGTGTTAGTGATCAGGGAAGGAAAAATACCCAGTTTCGCTAATCAGCAAGAGGAATAAAAAGGCCGGCATCAGTGGTCAGAGGGAGGAAAAACTTTTAGCATTGGTGGTTATTAGGAGCAAAAAATACCCGGAGTTAATGATTAGTAACTGTGCCCCTCATACATCGGTGATCAGTGTCTATGTTCCTTTTATTTTTTTTATTTTTTTATTTAAACCTTTTTTATTTGAATACAAAATAATAATACATTATACAATTGTAGTAGTGCATAATACTGTTATGATACACAGCTCAAATAAATCCACTAATCATGCAAATGCATACCGTCATGTGTCCCTTCTAACCTGTGGGTACCTGTGGGTACCATCCAAAACACTACTACAAAACTGGGAGAAAAATAAAAAATAAAAAAAAATAATATAAATTTTTTTTTTTTTTTTAAATAAATAAATAAATAAATAGAAAAAAATAATATAAACAAAAAAAAAAAGAAAAAAAAAGGGGGAAAATCCGCCTAAACTCTCTCCATTGTCCCGCGTTCCCACTCTCTCCCCTCCCCGTTCAAATTACCATCTGTAATATTAATCCTTACCCCCCTCCCCCCCCCCCCCCTCCCTAGAATCCAAAAAGGATTTCCAGGAGGTCCAGATTCTTAAATATCTTTCCTTTTGGTGTTGTGCTGTCTGTACTAATTCTTCTAATTTACTGATTTCTTTTACTTTGTTTATCCACATC
Source organism: Rana temporaria (assembly GCF_905171775.1). NCBI lineage: Eukaryota > Metazoa > Chordata > Amphibia > Anura > Ranidae > Rana > Rana temporaria. The sequence goes on from NC_053493.1 coordinate 260,599,868, forward strand.
TCTATTGTAGGTGGAGATGGTGACTTCCACTTCTTTGTTATGCACGCTTTTGCGGCATCTAATAGATGACCTAAGCTTGTCTCCCTATACGCTTTCTCTTGGATTTGATTCACGTGTAAAAGGTAAAATTCTGGGTCTTCCGGTATCTCATATTCTGAACAGGTCTATGTTCCTTTTAAACTGATAGTCAGCGTCTGTGCCCCACTTACATTGAAAGTCATTGTCTGTCTCCCCCATACACTGGTGGTAAGTGTGTCCTTTTATGTTCAAAATTCCCCCTTTTCACTTCCTTGCTGCTCACTGTGTTCCCCCTCACTACCCAGTGGTGGTTAATGTGCTTGCCTTGCTGCTCAGTGGTGATCATTGTGCCCCACCTTGCTTCTCAGTGGTGGTGAGTGTGCCCCCCCCCCACACAGTTGCATACTGGTCAGTGTGCCCCCCTTGCAATACAGTGATTTAGTGTGCCCCTCCCTTGCTGCTCAGTGTAGTCTGCACCCAGAAATATAGAGGTTGGAACGCAATTCCCATAAAAAAATTCTCTGTTGGTACCATCCCAATTTAATAAGTACAATACACCACTCAGTCATTCCAAAAAGATGATAAGGAGGAGGAGAAGCAAAAAAAGGACATTACTTCTATCAACGCAGAATAATCAATCCAAATATAAAATGCAGATTTTCTTACAAAAGTTAAAACTGCGACAAACATATAAGAAATCAGTCAAATGAACTTTGTCTTAGTCCACAGACTGCATTATAATCATGTGGTGCCTCAAAAATCAACGTCTATCAGCGTTTTGCAAGATGAGCAAAATGTTTTAATACATTTTGCCTTGATATACAAGCGATGTCTTGATATACAAGTAGTGTCATGTCACAACTGAGTATAAAAGAAAAGAGAGGCGCCTCTAAGTGTAGCAATATGGTTACATTTAATGAAGGTACAACATTTAGCAACTTATTGCTACACTTAGAGGTGCCTCTCTTCTCTTTTATACCCTGTAAAAAAAATGCTTTGATATACAAGTTCTTTGGATTACAAGCATGTTTCTGGAACGAATTATGCTTGCAATCCAAGGTTTTACTGTATAAGGGAGCATTACAACAGGTAAAGAGTAAAAAATGTCACTATTTCAAGTTCCCTGTCAATGATTATAATATGAAAAAAATAAAATAAAAATCCAAAGGGAAGGACACCCATACTATCCAAAAACAGAAATGAATATCACATATATACAAACTCACAATATGATAATTGTACCATATGCTCTCGGCAACGAATAAAAAGGAAAAAGGAAAAAGTGCCATTAAGCCACAGGAGACCCATGAAAGTATGGTACATAATGGTAATCAGACACATTTCTTTAAATACAAATGAAGAAATAAAAAAGCACAGTCAAGGCTGAAAAAGTGATTGGCTGTCTTATAAGGTACTGTATATGTATTAAAAAAAAAAAAGTGTGGCTAATTAGTACCCTGAAAAATGCTTTGTATTACCAATGTGAAATTACAGCACATTTCCAGTCATATGACATTTCCTAGACCTTTCTGTACCTATATAGCCCCATAGCTGCATATTTGCAGTGTTCATTATTCATGTTTTCAGGCTTTCCATTATTTTGCACAGGTGATTTGATCAGTTTCATTGCCTTAGTATTTATACACAGCAGTTTCATCTGAGGGAAATCCTGAAAACATGACCTGTTGGGTAGGGTGACCAGATTTTTTAAATGAAATCCAGGGACATATTTTTTTTTTACTAGTAATGGCGGCAATCAGTGACTCTCTGCCCGTCGCCACAACCTGTCAAGTCTTACTCTCCGGGCCCCCGGCTACTACTGGATGGGAAGCAGAGGAAGATTACTCAGCCAGGGAAGGCTAAGGCCTCGTACACACGACCGAGGAACTCGGCGGGCGAAACACATCGTTTTCCTCGTCGAGTTCTTGTTAGGCTTGTTGAGGAACTCGACAAGCCAATTTTCTCCACTCCCGTCGAGGAAAAAGAGAACATGCTCTCTTTTTGGCTCGTCGAGTTCCTCGACAGTTTCCTCGCTAAAAAATGTACACACGACCGGTTTCCTTGGCAAAAAAAAATCTCCCACCAAGTTTCTTGATGGATTCTGCTGAGGAAACCGGTCGTGTGTACGATGCCAAAGAGATAGGTAGGCTGCTGGCCAGCACTTGAGCCAAAGCAGAAGAACATGCAAGCGACAGCGGAACAGGCATGCACCCGAAACTGAAGAAATATTCCCTCTGCCCCGACCAGCACATGATCATCAGAAGGGGGCGCAGATAATGAAAGAAATAGACACACCCTGCCCCCCCCCCGAAGCTAGTAGAAGCGGCAGAGCAGGGGGGGTGTAATTCAGATTTTTTTTTTTATTCTGCACTGACTGCCTATGAAATTGTCCAAGCCCCTGTTCAAATCCAATCCGGGACAAAACTGGGGACAGACTTGGTCCGGGGACAGTGTCCTCAATCCGGGGACTGTCCCCGGGGATGTCTGGTCACCCTACTGTTGGGGTTACTTGAGGACTGGAGTTGAGAAACATTGGACTATGACATGGGAAAGAAAAAGCTTGCTCCTTTACCAGGATGGTCACCACCACACAGACACAGCTCACAAAAGGGCATGGTAGGTCAGTTCTGGGAAAGATTACCTGGAGGGAATCTACAGGCAATACTGGTGACTAATCCCTGTGCCTGTGCCTGACTTTAGCTAAATGAATGTCAAGTATCACAAAAGTACATCTTCTAAAATTGAAACTGATGTGAATCAGTACTCCTTTGACCTTGTCTAAACAATAACTGCATTTGTAAACTGGACATTTTGTTATAGTTGCTATTCATAAGCTGCCTGTATCCAAGGCCAATGCACCAAGATTGATAGCCTACCATAAGAGGCTCTCCTAGCAGTGGAAAAAGTAATACAGCCTGCTGAGTCATCTTCTAAGATCACTTTATTTCCTACATACAATTTAATTTTATTACGTTGTATGCTTGAAAAAGAAAACGAATGATGCTTTCAACCCACAATGTTTACCATCAAATGTTAAACATTATACAGAACTTGTAACTGTATTGATGATATTGTCTTAACCACTTCAGCCCCGGACCATTTGGCTGGCACAAGACCAGGCCACTTTTTGCGATTCGGCACTGTGTGGCTCCCAAACAAACTTGACGTCCTTTTTTCCCCACAAATAGAGCTTTCTTTTGGTGGTATTTGATCACCTCTGCGGTTTTTATTTTTTGTGCTATAAACAAAAATAGAGCGGCAATTTTGAAACAAAATACAATTAGCTGGCTTCAGTAAGAGTTAGGCCGGCGTATCAGTAGATACGCCGACCTAACTCGGAATTTTTGCGCTGTCCTAAGTTTAAGTGTATTCTCAAACAGAGATACACTTAAACCTATCTAAGATACGAAGGCTTGTGCCGTCCTATCTTAGGGTGCAATATTTAGGCTGGCCGCTAGGTGGCGCTCCCATTGCGTTCGGCGTAGAATATGTAAATCACTAGATACGCCTATTCACGAACGTCCGTCGCAGTAAAGATACGCCGTTTTTGTAAGAGATAGGCCGCCTAAAGATAAACATGCCCCCTAGGTGGCCTAGCCAATGTTAAGTATGGTTGTCGTTCCCGCGTCGAAATTTGAAAATTTTACATCGTTTGCGTAAGTGAATAGGGCTGGACGTAATTTACGTCCACGTCGAAACCAAAAGGTCCGTGCGGCGTACTTAGCCGCAATGCACACTGGCATATGTACACGGACAGCGCATGCGCCTTTCTTAAAAAACGTCAATCACGTCAGGTCACACTTCATATACATAAAACACGCCCCCCACATCCTCATTTGAATTAGGTGCACTTACGTCGGCCCCATTTACGATACGCCGCCGTAACTTTGCAGGCAAGTACTTTGTGAATACAGTACTTGCCTTGCAAACTTACGGCGGCGTAGAATAAATGCCATACGCTACGCCACCGCAAATATTTTTTACTTTATGCTATAATAAATATCCCCCAAAAATATATAAAAAAACATATTTTTTCCTCAGTTTAGGCTCAATACGTATTCTTCTACATATTTTTGGTAAACAAAATCGCAATAAGCGTTTATTGATCGGTTTGCGCAAAAGTTAAAGCGTCTACAAAATAAGGGATAGTTTTATGGGGATATTTGTTTTACTAGTAATGGCAGCGATCAGCGATTTTTACTGTGACTGCGACATTATGGCGGACACATCGGACACTTTTGACACCATTTTGGGACCATTGTCATTTTTACAGCGATCAGTGCTATAACAATGCACTGATTACTGTAAAAATGACACTGGCAGTGAAGGGGTTAAGTATGACCTAGGGAGTGCTTGTAACTGTTAGGAGGCGTGGCTTGCCATGACACGTCACTGATCACTGTTCCTGGTGACAGGGAACAGACGATCAGTGACATGTCGCTAAGAAGAACGGGGAGATATTATGTTTACACTGACATCTCCCCGTTCTTCAGCTCTGTGACCCGATCGTGGGACACCGGCAGACATTAAGTCCGCGGGTTCAGCGGGCACGGTGCTCACGACAGGGTCGCAAGCGCGCCGGTGACGGCGCGCGACCACACGGCTGGAAAATTTAAGGGGGCGTATATATACGCCCATTTTCCCAGCCATGCCCTTCTGTCCACGTATAAGTTCGTGCGGCGGTCGGCAGGTGGTTAAGCAAGCAATTAAATCATATAAATAATGGCCATTTTACAGAAACAGGTGCTAGCGGAGTTCCACCCAGTTACATTTTTTGTAGCTGCTGACTTTTAATAATCAGACACTCACCTGTCCCATGGTCCAGCGATGCGGAAAAAACATGTATGCTCGGAAAAATTTGCCGCATGCTCGGAAGCATAGAACTTAATTTTCTCGGCTCGTCGTAGTCTTTTACGTCACAGCGTTCTCAGCAGTCAAAAGTTCACCGGACTTTTGTGTGACCGTGTGTATGCAAGGCAGGCTTGAGAGGAATTCCGTGAGGAAAACCATCGTTTTTTTTTTTTTAGAAGGGAAAGCCGCTCGTGTGTACGTGGCATTAGGCCTTATGCCGCGTACACACGATCATTTTTCAGCATGAAAAAAACATTGTTTTTCAAAAACGTAATTTAAAATGATCGTGTGTGGGCTACACATCATTTTTCAGGTTCTGAAGAACGACAAAAAATAAATTTGAACATGCTGCATTTTTTTAACGTTGTTTTAAACAATGTCTTTTTCGGGTTGTAAAAAATGATCGCGTGTGGGCTAAAACGACGTAAAAAACCCGCGCATGCTCAGAAGCAAGTTATGCGACGGGAGCGCTCGTTCTGGTAAAACTACCGTTCATAATGGAGTAAGCACATTCATCACGCTGTAACAGACAGAAAAGCGCAAATCGTCTTTTACTAACACGGAATCAGCTAAAGCAGCCCAAAGACGAATGGAATTTTCCTTTTATAGTACTGTCGTACGTGTTGTACGTCACCGCGCTTTGCTAGATCATTTTTTTAAAACGATGGTGTGTGGGCAACATCGTTTTAATGATGAAGTTGGGAAAACGTTGTTTTTTGGACATGCTGAAAAATGATTGTGTGTACGCGGCATAAGTCTGTCTTTCAAAGACCTGACACTCAACACCTCTGTGCTTGCAGCTTCGTGCTGAAATGGCTCCCTCCTAACTCCTAGGCCAGAACTCCTGTCTGCCAGGGTCAGATTAAGAACATCATGGACCTGGTGCTGAGGATTTTGGTGGGGCCTTTTATAATAAATACATAACTAACTAAAAATCCAAACAATTCTTTGTTATAACAAATTAAATTAAAGAAAGAGAGGGAGGATGAGAGACAGAGGGACAGAAAGGGGATAAAAGAGGGAGGATGAGAGTGAGTATGCGCATGAGCATGCATGGGAATGACATCAACACAGCCCGGCCAAGGCAAGTGACCGAAGGCACAGAACCCAGAAGGAAGACTGGGTGAGAATGGAAGAGCCCGGGAACAGCCGTCTTGATCACAGCGCAGCACTGAAAGGAATTAGGTGTACCCAAATGTGCTAATACGCTGTGCATACTTGTAAATTATGGCATAACCTACCTCATGGTCTCTAAAAAGTAGTAATGCTAGCAAAGTTTACTATTGCTTTAATATCACAGGATCCCAGGAGCCTCTCATGGGGCCCCCTACTGACCCAGTGGCCCTTGGGCAGTGCCTAAGTGCATAGTTGCCAACATTTCAAACATATTTTTAAGGGACACTTTTTTGTCTATATGTTAGAGTAGCTGAGATCCCCTATGTTCCTCTATACATCACAGTAGTAATCACAACATTAAATGAGTACCAATGATGGGGCAGAACAAATAATAGGACTGCGAAGATTTCCTTTAGTTGAACTAAAAAAAGTGTGCCCATTCTAGAGCTGGTAACATTGAGGGTATTTAGTATAATTAAAAGAAACTTTTTTTGTGGGTAAGAGGCATAGGGGAGGAGAATGCATGGTATAAAAGTGAGAAGTATGTGCAGGTGAGGGAGAGGAATGTGGAGGGTATGACAGTGGGCGATATGTACAGGAGAGGAGTGTGGAGGGTATGACAGTGGGCACTTTGTTTAGGAGAGGAGTGTGGAGAGTATGACAGTGACCAGTATGTACAGGAGAGGAGTGTGGAGGGTATGACAGCGGACATTATCTATAGGAGAGAAGTGTATAGGGTATGACAGTGAGCAGTATGTACAGGAGAGGAGTGTGAGGGGTATGGCAGTGGGTACTATGTACATGAGAGCAGTATGGAGAGTATGTACAGGTGAGGAGGATGAATGAATCTGGGAAGGAAAAATGAAAAGGTTTGTGGAAAATGAGACCAGCCATAGTCGATCTATGTATGGGCTAGCTGGTTTTGCACAAGTCAATCTATTAATCGACTTGAGTACAACCAGCCTGGCAGGTTTTTCCCAAAACAATCAGTGCTGCCAGCTATAGTTAGCAATACTGATCATTGTATTCACTGGCAGAACACAATAACACTGCAGGAGTGATTCCCCATCAACAGGTCAGCAGGTGAGAGGGTGTGTGGGGATAGGCTGGGGAGAGATACTAGTCAGTGGCTAGTTAGGCACTGGTAGTATCAGAGAGAGATACACACAGGTTACATATGCTACGATCATTAGAGTGAGAGCAATAATTCTAGCACTAGACCTCCTCTGTAACTCTAAACACAACCTTTAAAAAAATTTAAAGCATCGATTAGTATACAAAAGAATTGTGCTAACTTTAGTGTTTTTGTTTTTTTTATGAATAAAACAGTTTGAAAAATTGCTGCGCAAATACTGTGTAACATAAAAAGTTGCAAAGACCACCATTTTATTCCATAGGGTGTCTGCTAAAACAATATTTATAATGTTTGAGGGTTCTGAGTACCGTATTTATCGCCCTATAGCGCGCAACGGCGTATAGCGCGCACCCCAAACTTAGAGGAGAATCCTAGGAAAAAAAAGAAATACTGACAATTTACAGATACAGTTACTTACAGTTGCCCGGCATCCATCGCCGGCCTTGTCCGGTCCAGCGTCCGTCTGCGGCATTCGTTGTGTCCTCCCCGCTTCTTCCTGCTTCTCCCGCGCTGTTTTTGAACGCCGCCGCCGACATATACCGAGTGCAGTACACTCGGGTACACTCAGCTGGGCTCGGTCACGCTCGGCTCCTCTTGCGGAGCCGAGCGTGGCCGAGCCCAGCCGAGTGTACCCGAGTGTACTGCACTCGGTATATGTCGGCGGCGGCGCTCAGAAAGCGGGGATCGGCGTATAACGAGCACCCACGATTTTCCCCTGATTTTAAGGGGAAAAAAGTGCACGTTATATGCTGATAAATACGGTAATTTTCGAGCAAAAAGAAAAAGATGATTTTTACATGTAGGAAAGAAGTGTCAGAATTGGCCTAGGTGGCAAGGGGTTAATTACCATAAGTAATATACAAATAATAATTATAAGCACTGTGAGCTCATCCTCTCAGTCTGCTGCAGAGTGTGTCAGCTTGTATTTATACTAGCCGCTCTGTATGTAGCTTCTGACAGGATGTGAAATCAGCCCGTATCTCCGGAACCATAAATTATAGGAGCCCCACATTTTGACCAGTGGTGGGGTGGGTCTTTAGCTACCTACCCCCGTAATTTGGGGTCTCTGGCCTCTGGTCACCAAGCTACAAACCTCAAAGTCCATACTTTTTTTGGGGCAAATGGGCCTATATTAAGGGAGGGGCCTGGAGCTGCAGCTCCAATAGCCCCAATGTTAATCCTGCCCTGCTGTCTGCCGGGCAGAGCTTTCTACAAGGATAAGCGCTGACCTCTATGCCAGGTTGATTATGAAGCCAGCGCACAGGTGTGCGATTAGCAAGCCAACCAAAATCAGGCATATACTTCTCATATACACCTGTGACATGGGGTCGCATCGCCACACCATACAATTAAATCTACAGTTTTAACACATCATAGATATTATGGTAGAGTACCCTCATTTATACATTTTTGCAAAATGTTTGTATTTGTATCTTTGTTTGCTTTTATTAATACTATTTTGTTGTTCACAATAAAATAACATTTACACTTCATCTGAAGGCTAAATGACCACAAATAATTTAGAATAGAAAACCATCAGCTTTCCTTTTTTCATTAAATTATTAAATAATGGTCAGGTATAGTTTAATAAACAAGGTTAGAATTTTGTTTTTGTGTATCTATTACATATTAGGTCGAACTTGAGTTTATACACAGCATTCTCATTAAAACTATTAGATTGACACATTTATTCTGTTTTTGTTAGGGTGTAATCAACTGCAGGGGTTTTACTCTTCTATAATCAGCATGATTGCTGATTATTTTTTGTTTTACAGGATCAAAATGAATAATTTTCAGTAATCAGAATTATTATTGCTTTCATGCATTAGCATGAGTGATATTTACCCATTTTATGAAATAACTAAAACATTAGATTCAATAGAATTCTGTAAATCCATATTTCAGCTATTTATTGTTTATAGGAATACTCTCTGTACTAATTAAAGCAGAGTTCAAGCCACAAACATCTTTTTTTTTTTAAGTCAGCAGCTACAAACACTAGAAGAACTGGAAAGAGAACAGTGAAGCCCAGATATGGATCTGTTGACAGAGCCAGAGGATGTGAAACATGTTGGCAGCAGGTGTGTGGCATACAGTGCCCAGCTCATGAGTACTAAGGCCTAGCTGGGTAATATAATGCGAAAATACATGTAAACTGAATCAGTCTGTCTGTGGTGCTAATAATGTCAGCAAGCCAGGTTTGTTGTACTTTGTTTCATTGAGTATCCATGAGAGGGCATTCAAACCACTTGCACTGGGCTTTGGTGAAGGGGTGAGAGCCCTCTGTTTGTAACAAGTAATACAGGTTTGTGACCACCTTCTGTTGGGTCAGAACTTGAAGTAGGTTTTCTAGCGAAGTGGGTTTAATGGTCACAGACAGAGAATTAAATGACATACCCACAATGTGATATCATAATTGTCCTTCAAAAATGTAAACACAGGAAACAATGCAAACTCAAGCGCGTTCTGTCAGCTAGTCAAAGAGAGAGTGTGGGTAATTAACTGCTTTGCGACCACCGCACGCAGGGCCGGACTTACCATTGGGCTTGACTGGGTTCAAGCCCATGGGCCCCGCCCAATAGGGGGCCCTTTACGTTTAAGTTTTTCAATAATATAAGTAATGTAAACCCTCGGACACAGCATTGTCTTAAAAAATAGCCCATAACACAGGCAGCTGAGCATTTGCATGACGTCACCGCGCTTGCGCACATTAGCCCCTCTAAACCGGCATTTAAACCGGCATTTAAAGCTTGCCGGAATGCAGTCTGTGAGAACTTCCCCTCTGTCCGGCACAGAGGAGAAGTCTCGCAGTGTTTAGCTCCTTCTACTCTTCCTGATACTCCCCCGTGTCACTAAAGACGACGTCACAAAAGGGGAGTGAAAGAAAACAGCAGCCGCAGACACAGCAACGATTGGTTAAAGCGCAATGGCGCATGCGCGATATTACCGACAGGGACACAATAAGGGTGGAAGCGACGTCATCATTTAAATCACATAACAGCAGTACAAATGGCGCTTGAGATACCTGGAAATACAGAGAACTAAACCATCCTAAAAAAGGTATTTGCAGGCCTCGTTTTTGGGGGATATATATGTATTGCATTGTGATGAGCTGTTATAACTTAATAATTGAAAAACTGCAAAAATCGTTCGGGGGTTTACTTCAGAATCGTGATCTCTTCTCAGTTTATCCAGAATTGTGTAGCTCTAATACATAGCTTGTGTATGTATCATTTTGTTCTATTTAAAGTAATGTATAGAAGGTAGGGCCCGAAAGTGACTCAAGCCCAGGGGCCCCCACCACCCTAAGTCCTGCCCTGACTGCGCGCATATATACGTTGACAGAATGGCACAGGTAGGCAGAGGTGATGAAATACCACCAAAAGAAAGCTCTATATGTGGGAAAAAAAGGACGTCAATTTTGTTTGGGAGCCACGTCGCACGACCGCGCAATTGTCAGTTAAAGCGACGCAGTGCCGAATCGCAAAAAGTGGCATGGTCTTTGACCAGCGTAATGGTCCGGGGCTTAAGTTGTTAAATACTCTCTTTAAACAGGGAGTCCAAGTGGGATTGTTCAGGTGCAGCACAAAAATGTAAAGGTGGTCTCAGGTGTGCTGACTAAAGACCGCTACCAGCTTGTAACAAGCTAGAAGGAGCTCTGCAGGAAACAAAACACAAAGGAGAGCAGCGCCAATCTAAGTGCAGCAATGTAAAAGCATTTATTTAAAAGTAGACAAAAGATAAATAAAAATAAAAGTAGACAATTGGTAACTCAAAAAATCATAGCTTTGTCAGCGCATTATAATATTAAGGAGGTTCATCCACTCATAGGAAGGCGTTTGGCTCACGGGTGGAGAGCCAGCTGGTGGTTCCCAACGCTTCCAGATTCTCAGAATGGCTCTCGAGCGGCGATACACGTCACTTCCGGTTGGAGAAGGAGTGGGGAGGAGCGCGCGCTCGGAGAATGTGTGCTCCTTTGTCAGGCACTCTTCAAAATTTTTAATCCAATGAATGATCTGTTGAGAAATAAATAAATGTTATAGGTATTTTTTGCCCATGAATGCACACTCGAGAGTGTCCAGATATCCATACAGTAAGTACATAAGACATACAGTAAATAGTTGAGGGAAGTGGAAACGTTGTCACTAGAGAAAGAGAGCCACTCTTGGATATATGGTAATTGAGAAACCAGGAAAAAGTTATAAAAATAAATAAATAGGATAAGCTAGCCCACAATCCACTGGTGCTGCTTGTAATGCACATTTGGCCAAACACGGTTAGGCATTATTCCAAAAGGAGAAAGATATGGAGGAGTCTAGGTTTTAAAAGAACCTTTAGGAAATGAAGTTAAGGAATGCATTAAGGTAAAAAAAATGTTTATGCATCGAATTGGTAAAATGTTTGACTATTCTTCCAGAAGCACATTTGTGAGGTCAGGCACTGATGTGGACCAGAAGGCCTGGCTCGCAGTCTCCGCTCTAATTCATCCCAAAGATATTCTATCGGATTGGGGTCAGGACTTTGTGCAAGCCAGTCAAGTTCCTCCACCCCAAACTTGTTCATCCATGTCTTTATGGACCTCTTAAGTTGATGTCTTAAGATATCAACATACCAAGACATTTTTGGACAATTTCATGCTCCCAACTTTGTGGGAACAGTTTGGGGATGAATCCTTCATGTTCCAACATGACTGCACACCAGTGTACAAACAAGGTCCATAAAGACTTGACTGGGCTGCATAGAGTCCTTACCTCAACCCGATAGGACCTTTGGGATGAATTAGAGCAGAGACTGCGAGCCAGGACTTCTCGTTCCACATCTGTGTCTGACCTCACAAACACTCTTTTGGAAGAATCTTCAAACATTCCCATAGACACACTCCTAAACCTTGTGGACAGCCTTCCCAGAATAGTTGAAGCTGTTAATGCTGCAAAGGGGGGGGCCAACTCATTATTGAACCATACGTGCTAAGACTGGGATGCCATTAAAGTTCATGTGCGTGTAAAGGCAGGTGTCTCAATACTTTTGGTAATAGTGTATATATAGATATTTGGGTAGATCAATTTTATAAGGCTGAACAGGTTGACAGAACATTATAATAAGGTTGATTTACTAAATTAATAGACTCTCTTCACTTTGCAAAGTGAATGTTCACTAAGTTCACTTCAATAAACGATTTGTGTTATAGGTAAATTCTGTATTTTCAATTTCCATGACAAGTGATTGACTAATACAAGTACAGTATACACATATGCATTTACATTATTTACTATGAACAAAAATAGAAAAGGAAGCACTCACAGTGCCACATCCGTAAATTGAGACAAGAAAAAAAAGGGGTTACTTCTGACAGTAACCAGGGTTCGGACTTTTAAGGCGTGGAAACAGAGGTATATGTAAAAAAAATGCTTATTAGAAAAAATACAAAAAGAATAACAGTATTCAAGAATTAAAATCATTAACATCATATACAGTAGATCATATAAAATAAAAATAGTTTGTACAATGAGCCCTTGCGTGTCTACGCGTTTCACCGTTGGGCTTCTTCAAGGTTCAAAATGGACGATAAGAAAAAAAAGAGTCTCACTATCTGCAATGAGATACATTCCAATTAAAAATATTGTACATAAACATATATATCATAAATGTTATGGTTTAAAAAGGCATATGTTGGACTGTTTTAGTGGATGACCGGAAGACAAGAGGATATAAATAAAATAAAATAACCAGAAAGATGGAGAAACCAGAAAAAAAAAGAAAAGCGAAAGAAAAAGTGTAGTACCTTAAAGTGGACTGAGCATCACGTACAAAATCCGATAGACGGAAAAATTATTATCATAGTCTGGAAAATTTCCACGAGCTAGCAGAGAGAGTGTAGGGCATATGGATGACTCTAATGGACAAAACATACAGTAAGTATATTATGTATAATGATGAATGATCTGTAAATATTCAAACATGAATGAAAAATAATAATATATAATAACCTATTCATCAATCCAAAAATGATATCCAATGGAATATGAATTCACAAGGATATGTTGAACACTTTCAAGAGACTTCAAATCGCAATGTTGGTTCTGATAAATAAAAACAATCATAATAATAAACCATGATATTGAGGGGCCTAATATGGATAAATGTACAGAACAGCACAAAAGAGTGTGTAGAAATAATACCTACTCGTTCTTAAAGTAAGATGAAATTGGAAACAGGGGCAGCATTATTTACTAGTCTCTTTGCAAAGTGAACATACAGTATGATGTATAAGTGAAAAGCCTACTTTGGTAATACGATGAAAACAAAACAGTAATAAAGAGATGTTACCCTCTAGAAAAAAAAAAAGGCACACAGTAGCTAAGACATAACAAAGCACCCAAAAAGAATACAATCAAAGCCAAGCTCATACAAGTATGTGGAAAACTTTTAAGATCTATGCCCTTATTAGTAAGGTAAATTAAACACTACCAATAGATATTGAATTCATGTACTGCATTTTAAAAACTTGAGAAAGAAAACTCCCTGTATTGCAGAAACTAAAGAGGAACAACCCTGCTGAGCTGTACAACATATATTTAAACTAATATTAATGCCTTAAAAAACAAAAAACAGAAAGGAGGACTTTATTGGTTGCCACCAATAACCCTTGAATGAGGGAGACAAATAAAAACAGTATAAAAGAACTACATTAATCCTATATGGACATCATTACATTCCCAAAAGTGATAACAGTACATATAGCCCATAAGTCTAGCCCTTAGATATAAATAACATAGTTAGTTGTACAAAGACAACATATTTCAGGCAAGTTATACTGCGTCAGATCCAGAGTCTAGTCTTGGGAAATAATTTTTTTTTGCAGGCAATTTATCAGGGCAATGGCTGGTGTTAGCGCTTTCATCATTACTGCATCATGGTTGTTATGGTGTCAGGATGATCGAAGCTCATTATTCCTATTATTACATTATAATATAAAATGAAATGGTTCAACTCACCATAACGCAGAATCAGAGTGTCACTTTCCACGTCGACCTGCCTTCGGATGCAGATTGTCACTTGCCACGTCCCTGCCACCAGATGCGGATTGTCACTTGCCACGTCACCTGCCACACGTTGCTGATTGTCACTTGCCACGTCACCTGCCACATGTTGTGGATTATCACTTGCCACAATAAGTGAAAAAAAAATCACTTGCCACGTCACCTGCCACCAGATGCAGATTGTCACTTGCCACACATTGCTGATTGTCACTTGCCACGTCACCTGCCACACATTGCATATTGTCACTTGCCACGTCACCTGCCACACATTACGGATTGTCACTTGCCACGTCACCTGCCACATGTTGCTGGTTGTCCCTTGCCACGTCACCTGCCACATGTTGCTGTCTGATTGTCACTTGCCACATTGCCTGACACACTTTGCCGATTGTCACTTGCCATGTCACCTGCCACACATTGCTGATTGTCACGTGCCTGCTAAAATGCAGATTGTCACATGCCAGAGTGAAGACAGCACAGTGAGGGCTGAACTACAGGAATGCAGGCATAGCGTGAGAGATAATGTCATCTCTCTACCCCCCCCCCGGATCGCTGACTGGCCAGCACCTCTGCTCACCTGCCAACTGGCCCGCCCACTCACTCACCTGATGACTGCTCTGCCCGCCCGCACACTCACTAGCCGACCCCCCCTCACTTACCCACCTGCTCACTCACCTGCTGACCCCTGCTGACTGGCCCGCCTGCACACTCGCCAGCCTGCTCATTGACCCGCCCGCTCACTCACCTGCTTCTCCAGCCTTCCGGCTCACCCGCCGGCCCATTACAAATTTCTCAGGGGGGAGAATTGTTCCCCTGGATCCGCCCCTGGCCAGAAAATTAAAGAAATTCAATGTCCAGTCTTGATCTCTACGCGCTTCACCAACAATGGCTTCCTCAGGACATCCTACTTATGTCAGAAAATTACAATTACTTACAGAGCTTAATAATTTTCTTTTACCTACTAAATGTTATATCTAGTACTCACACATAGAAAATGGAACAAAGGAAAGGGCTCAGAGATGCTCAGTCCATGCAGGGGAGTCCAACAGCTGTCAAGGAGCCCCCAAGGGCAGTATACAGCCTGGTAATATTACATACATCATATATTTGTATATTCCAAAAATGTAATAAAAAATGTATATATATATATATCAGAAAATAAATGTATAGGGTCATTTTAAACATCAATGCTTAAGCACATGTATTATTCCTTAAAATGGTTAATAGAGTTTTTCTGATACAAGATGTACTGTGAAAAATACAACATATAGGGGCATGTAAGTACTTAATCATGCCTTGCATAGTAGTTGAATAAGAAAAAAAATGAGTCCCACAGATAAATAAGTAGAATAATTGACTTTAAGTGGCCTCCAAAAAGGAGAAAGCTTGACCGCCGGTCGCCACATACAGTATGTATAACCACACTGGCCCCTAAAAAATAATACTGTAAGCGCTCAGTGCAGAAGTGCCCTTATATGTGGCTGAAAAATGGCTGCCGAGGGACAGTAGTTTCTCCTCCATGCGCAAATCTCGGCTGCATTTCCAGAAATGGCGGGGCGGCGCTAGGCCCGTCTTTCTGGGGGTTTTTTTGTTTGTTTTTTTGAGTTTATATTCATGAGATGTGGTGCTAAATCAATATTGGTGCTTCACTTTGTACTTTAGAATTAAAGCCTTAGTAATAATAAAGCCTAATGCCGCATACAGACGGTCATTTTTTGTGATAGAAAAAAACGACGTTTTATGTGATGAAAAATAACAAAGTTTTTCAAACTTAATTTTCAAAAACGATGGAGTATACACACCATCGTTTTTTCCAAAAGCTCTAGCAAAGCGCGGTTACGTTCAGCACGTATGACGGCACTCTGTTCCATTCAAGCTCGCGTCCTAACTTGCTTCTGAGCATGCGCGGGTTTAAAAACGTTGTTTTAAACGTTGTTTTAGCCTACACACGGTAATTTTTTATGACACAAAAAACGACGTTTTGAAAAACGACACAAAAAATTGAAGCATGCTTCAATTTTTTTTTTGGCGTTTTTCAGAAGACATAAAACAAAGTTTTCCCCACACACGGTCATTTAAAATGAAGTTCTTAAAAACGTCGTTTTTTTACATCACATAAAGCGACCGTGTGTACGGGGCATTACTCTGGGCACCTTGATTTTTACAATTTCAAACCCTGATGCCGCATACAGACGATCGTTTTTTGTGATGAAAAAAAATGACGTTTTTGAAAACGTCATTTAAAATGATAGTGTGTGGGGAAAATGTCGTTTTATGTCTTCAGAAAAACGACCAAAAAAAAATTCGAACATGCTCGAATTTTTTGTGTCGTTTTTCAAAATGTCATTTTTTGTGTCAATGAAAATGATAGTGTGTGGGCAAAATGACGTTTTTAAACCCGCACATGCCCAGAAGCAAGTTTTGAGACGGGAGGTAAAACTACCATTCATAATGGAGTAAGCACATTCATCACGCTTTAACAGACAAAAAAGCACGAATCATCTTTTACTAACAAGTAACCAGCTAAAAGCAGCCTCAAGGCGAATAGAACTTCCCCTTTAGAGTGCCGTCACTTTGTTCATCATTTTTCAAAATGATGGTGTGTATGCTACATCGTTTTTGAAAATGAAGTTTCAAAAATGTCGTTTTTTTTCATCACTTCAAACGTCATTTTTTTTTCATCACAAAAAACGACCGTCTGTATGGGGCATTATTATTAGGAGGTTTTATTTACTTCCATAATTGTCTATAAGCCCCACTGCACGGCAGCAGTTCTAGTGTTGTCCCTCCACCCCTTCCTTCTGCTTTGGCATTTACAAAGACTAGATGCCGAATAATTTAACAGAAGATAGGGAAGATAATAAGGCTTTAAAAATGGAAAACTTAAAAAAAAGTAAAAATAACACCAAGAAGCAGGATGGAAAGGTTAACAACAGATCGCAATTTCTCTTGAAGGAAGATATCTAAGCTACAGTATGATCACGGTTGGTAGCACATTGCCTCGTTGTTGAGCAGAATATGATAGTATGAAATGAAAATAGCTGCATTTAGCTTTTTTTTTATTTTTTTATTTTAATGCTGCTGAGTAAAATTCAGTGCAGTCTTTTCCACTCTGTGCAGGCTATAAAGATGTTTTCTGAGCATTTTTCGAAGTTGAAAGAGCATCACAGAACTTTAAGCCTTCTAACACTCTGGTGGAAGCTCTTTACTTCATGATGGCAAAAAACAAAAGTAAAAAGAGCATGGGGAAGCAGAAAGTGTCTTACAGGGGACTATATTATATAACACAAAACAGGAGGGGAATAAACCAAGGCATTAAACATAACAATAAGCAACAATAAAGCATGTGTCAGCATACTCCCCACCTGATATTAAAAGATACCACTATTCTAAAAATGTGATTTGAATTGCAAAAACATTAACACAACCACGTCAGTGAGCATGGATGATTTTTGTATTCTGGGCCTGAAAGATAAAAAAAAGGAGAGAGCAAGAAACAACAATATAAAAAGAATACATCCTTATATAGTGAAGTCTGTCATGAGTGTTCATCAGTGTAGACTTGAAACAGCTAGAGTATTTCTTGAAAGTATCAAGTCATTTCTTCAAAGGTAGCAGGGCCTACATAGTCTCTTGGTGGCAAAGGTGGAGTAGTCCCTCTAGTTGGCTCAAGAAACATCTTGATATGTCTGTCCTTGTTCATTTCTACTTCCAACTTGTGAAGATAGAAATGTTTTTGCATAATGATGAACCATAAGATTCTGTGAAGATTCTTAGGTTCTTCACTTCTAACAGGATTCCAAATGCATTGATTGAGCTGTCAGTCATGTTAATTTGAATCTCAGTATCAGTGAATTCCTGTTCATCTGATGAAGGTGTACACTTGCCACTGTCAGTGGCAGTCTAGAGCAGGGGTCCTTAAACTTTTTAAACAGGGGGCCAGTTCACTGTCCCTCAGATTGTTGGGGGGGCCGGATCAATGCAGCCTCATAAATGCCCAGCAGTGCCCAGCAATGCAGCCTCACCAGTGCCCAGCAACACAGCCTCACCAGTGCCCAACAATGCAGCCTGACCAGTGCCCAGCCAGCCTGACCAGTGCCCAGCAACACAGCCTGACCAGTGCCCAGCAACGCAGCCTGACCAGTGATCAACAATGCAGCCTGACCAGTGTCCAGCCATTATGACCAGTGCCCAGCAACACAGCCTCACCAGTGCCCGACAATGCAGCCTGGCCAGTGCCCAGCCAGCCTGACCAGTTCCCAGCAACACAGCCTGACCAGTGCCCAGCACCACAGCTAGCCTCTCCAGTGCCCAACAATGCAGCCTGACCAGTGCCCAGCAATGTAGCCTGACCAGTACCCAGTAATGCAGCTTTAGCAGTCCCCTGAAATGCAGGCTGACTAGTGTCCATCTATGCAGCCTGACCTGTGCCCAGTAATGCAGCCTGACCTGTGCCCAGCAATGCAGCCTGACCTGTGCCCAGCACTGCAGCCTTTCCAGTACCCAGCAATGCAGCCTTACCAGTGCCCAGGAAGGCAGACTGATCAGTGCTCATCTATACAGCCTGACCTGTTCCCAGTAATGCAGCCAGTCTCTTCAGTGCCCAGTAATTCAGCCAGCCTCTCCAGTGCCTAGCAATGCAGCCTGACCTGTGCCCAGTAATGCAGCCTGTCCTGTGCCCAGTAATGCAACCAGCCTCTCCAGTGCCCACTAATGCATCCAGCCTCTCCATTGCCCAGTTAGGCTCCATGCACACTGAAGCTGATAAACTGTAGTTTATTGGTGTTTTGGCTTTTTTTTTAAAGCCCATAAACTGAACTCTATGTTAGCCTATGTGCCCATGCAAACCTGGGCGTTTTTTTGTGTTAATGAGCATTGGAGTTTATTGGCTTTTTTCTGAACGCCCGAAATTTGTGCTCAAAGTGCAGTTTTTTTGGCGGTAAAAAACGCAAAACGCTCAAAACGCTGGCACCAGCTACACTGAAAAACGCTGATTAAAGCTATTGCAAACATGCTAAAAAACGTTGAAAGGCTCCCTGCAAGACTACTGGTGTTTTTTTATAGCTTTTTTTAGCTTCAGTGTGCATGGAGCCTAATGCAGCCTGACCTGTGCCCAGTAATGCAGTCAGCCTCTTCAGTGCCCAGTAATGCAGCCAGCCTCTTCAGTGAACAGTAATGCAGCCTGACTTGTGCCCAGTAATGCAGCCTGATCTGTGCCCAATAATACAGCCTGACCTATGCGTAGTTATGCAGCCTGACCTGTGCCCAGTAATGCAGCCTGACCTGTGCCCAGTAATGCAGCCATACCTGTGCCCAGTAATGCAGCCAGACCTGTGCCCAGTAATGCAGCCGGACCTATGACCAGTAATGCAGCGTGATCTGTGCCCAGTAATGCAGCCTGACCTGTGCCCAGTTACGCACCGTGTACATGGGACAGAAGTATTTTGGATCCCTATGTCTTTTATCCCCTTTCCACTGGTATTACTGGCAGCAAGTGTGGTTTCTGTCTTTTTGACAGAGATAGCATTTCTAAAGTTCTTATACTTAGACATATGGTCCTCATACCCTACCTCTGTGACGTGAGGAGCATTTATGTCATCAACAGAGAAGCTTAGGAAATTCTTGAACTGGGCTATATATCTGATGAACTCCAACGCCAATTGATGTTGCCTTTTATAACTAGAACCTGCTGTTGACCACCTTTCCTGAAGATAGTAAGGCAATATTGCAACCTGTTACGGAACCATGAACCAGACGTACAACAAGAGATAAGTGAAAATAAGAAGGCTTTATTGAAAATCAAGCTGTAAAGCAAAAGTCCAACGGATGGTGAAACCAGAGGTCAGGAACCAGAAGGGTAGTCAGACGAAGCCAGGATCAGGAACCAGCAGGGAAGTCAGACGAAGCCAGGATCAGGAACCAGCAGGGAAGTCAGACGAGGCCAGGATCAGGAACCAGCAGAGAAGTCAGACGAAGCCAGGATCAGAACCAGAAGCAGCAGCAGTCTTAGAAGCATGTGCACACAGGAGGACCAAGCAAGGAACTGAAGTCACAGACCTCCTATATATGTGAGCCAGGTATCCAGCTCCTCCCAGTGGGAAGGAGGAGCCGCAGGGTGGGAGGCTACAAGAGACCTAGAAACCAAGATGGCCGCCAGCACATGTCAAACGAAGGAGACAGGAGAGAGGTAAGACCATGACAGTACCTCCCCCTCAAGGGCCCCTCCTCCGCGGTGCAAAAAACGGTTTCTGAGGGAAGCGTGCGTGGAAGGCTCGGAGCAAGGCAGGAGCATGGACATCTGCGGAGGGAACCCAGGAACGCTCCTCAGGACCATAACCTAGTGGACCAAAAACTGCACCCGACCGCGGACCAGGCGTGAGTCCAGGATATTGCTCACCTCATACTCCTCGTGATTGCCCACTTGGACCGGACGAGGCCGAGGAACCGAGGAAGTGAAGCGATTGCACACCAGTGGCTTCAACAGGGAGACATGAAACACGTTGGAGATCCGCATGCCAGGTGGAAGCGCAAGGGCATAGGCTACCGGGTTTACCCTGCGAAGCACTCGGAAGGGACCAACAAAGCGAGGAGCCAGCTTGGGAGTGGGCACTCGAAGGTTGAGGTTGCGGGTGGACAACCATACACGGTCTCCGACCTGGTAGGAAGGAGCAGGCGCTCGTCTGCGATCAGCCTGGAGTTTCTGGCGCTGCGCAGAGACCTCAAGGGACCTCTGGATCTGTACCCAAGAAGCACGTAGAGCAGAAAGGTGATCCTCCACAGCCGGAATATCCTGGGGAGAGAATGCCTCCGGTAACACGGCAGGTTGGAACCCATAATTGGCCATGAAGGGAGACGTCCCAGAGGAAGAGTTCACAGCCGTGTTCCTGGCAAACTCAGCCCAAGGCAGGAGGTCAACCCAATTGTCCTGGTGATCGGAGACATAGCAACGAAGGAATTGCTCCAAGGCCTGATTGGATCGTTCTGCGGCCCCATTGGACTGAGGGTGGTAGGCCGAGGAGAAGGAGAGATGAATCCCCAACTGGGAGCAAAAGGCGCGCCAGAACCTGGACACAAACTGACTCCCCCGATCCGACACTATCTCTTTGGGCAAACCGTGCAACCGGAAGACCTCCCGGGCAAAAATCGTGGCCAACTCTTGTGCAGAGGGTAACTTCTTGAGAGGAACACAGTGGCACATTTTGGAAAACCGATCCACAATCATGAGAATGACCGTATGGCCTCGGGATGCAGGGAGGTCCACAATGAAATCCATCCCCAGGTGTGACCATGGGCGCTCCCCGGTGGCTATGGGTTGCAGCAGGCCCAACGGAAGGTGCCGAGGGGACTTACTTTGGGCACAAACGGAGCATGCCGCTACATATGCGGCGATGTCGGAACGTAGGGAAGGCCACCAGAACAGACGTGAAACAGCCCAGGACAGCTGATTCTTACCAGGATGCCCCGCGGTCTTGGAGTTATGGTAGGTTCGCAACAACCGAGTGCGCAACTCCTCAGGCACAAAACATCTGCCGTTGGGTGTCCCAGAGGGAGCACCAGACTGAGCCGCCAAAATCTGCTCACCAAGGGGAGAGGTCAGGCTGGTGCGAATGGCGGCCAGGATCTGATTCGGAGGTATGACCGAAGTCGGTATAGATTCCTCCCTGGACAGCTCGGAGTACTGCTGTGATAAGGCATCCGCCCTGATGTTCTTGGAACCAGGTAGGTAGGAGACCACGTAATTAAAACGTGACAAGAACAGAGCCCATCTGGCCTGACGTGGTGTCAATCTCTTGGCCTCAGAAAGGTAGGTCAGATTCTTGTGGTCCGTCAGGATGAGAACCGGAACCACCGAGCCCTCGAGCAAGTGCCTCCACTCTTTGAGAGCCTGCACTATGGCCAATAACTCCCTGTCACCAATCTGATAGTTGCACTCCGCGGGTGACAGTTTCCGGGAGTAAAACCCACAAGGAAGCAGCGGACCCTCTGGTGTCCTACGCTGAGACAGAAGGGCGCCTACTCCCGTCTCGGACGCGTCCACCTCGAGGACAAAGGGCAACCCAGGGTTGGGGTGAGACAGAATCGGAGCTGACACAAAGGCGGATTTTAGGGCCTCAAAAGCCCGGATGGCCTCGAGCGGCCAGACCTGGGAATTACTGCCCTTCCTGGTCAGATCCGTGAGAGGCTTGGCCAGCATGGAGAAGTCCCTGATGAACCTCCGATAATAATTGGCGAAGCCCAAAAAAACGCTGCAAGGAACGAAGACCACTGGGCTGAGGCCACTGTAAGACAGCCGAAACCTTCTCAGGATCCATGGAGAACCCCTCAGCGGAAATGATGTAACCTAGGAAGGTTACCTGGGATCGGTGAAATTCGCATTTCTCAAGCTTACCGAACAGCTTGTTCTCTCGTAACCGTTGCAACACTCGTTTGACATCCAGAATGTGGGCCTCCCTGGATTCAGAATATACCAAGATGTCATCCAAATAGACCACCACACACTGCTGCAACAGGTCACGGAAAACATCGTTGATGAATTCCTGAAAGACTGCGGGCGCATTGCACAACCCAAAGGGCATAACCAAGGATTCATAATGACCGGTCCTGGTGTTAAAGGCGGTCTTCCACTCATCGCCCGCCTTGATCCTTACCAGGTTATATGCCGCCCTCAGGTCGAGTTTGGTAAAGACCGTGGCCCCTTTAAGGCGATCGAACAGCTCGGAAATCAAGGGTATCGGGTAAGCGTTCTTGATCGTGATGCGATTGAGACCCCTGTAATCGATGCAAGGCCTCAACTCACCGCCCTTCTTTTTCACAAAGAAAAATCCAGCCCCTGCCGGGGACGAGGATTTGCGAATGTGACCACGGGACAGCGCCTCCATCACGTACTCCTCCATGGCCTCATTCTCCGCAACCGACAGTGGATAGACCTTGCCGCGAGGAGGAACGGCACCAGGTTGTAACTCAATGGCACAATCATATGGGCGGTGCGGAGGTAGGGCAACTGCGCGTACCTTATCGAATACATCCCGGTACTCCTCGTATTCAGGAGGCAACAGAGAGTCCGAGGAAGTACACAGCAACTTGACAGGCCCATGGATGCACTTAGCCCCACACTGTGGTGACCATGAGAGGATCTCGGCCGATCTCCAGTCAAAAGTCGGATTATGCTTCTGGAGCCAGGGGTACCCCAAGACCACCGAGTAGTGTGGAGACGAAATAACTTGGAAGCAGACCGACTCTCTGTGAGCGGCACCAATGGCTACCCCCACTGGAAGGGTCTCATGAGTCACGTGTGACGGTTGGAGGGGTCTGCCGTCTATCGCCTCTAGAGCCAGCGGGGAACCTCGAGCCTGTAGAGGAATGGAATTGGCGGCAGCGAACTCACTATCAATGAAAAAACCACCAGCACCAGAGTCCACCAACGCCTGGGTCGTCACCGAGCCCCCGACCCAGGAGAGGACAACAGTGATCAGTGGTTTAACAACACGGGAAACCGGGGACGAGGAGACTCCACCCAAGATCTGCCCCCGACAGGATCTCAGGTGCGAGCGTTTCCCGGACGGTTCGGACATGCCAACCGAAAATGCCCATCGAGACCACAGTACATGCATCGGCCCTCGCGTCTCCGGAGTACCCTCTCCCCCTCGGACAAGCGAGCAAACCCCAGCTGCGAGGGTTCACCCCCAGACAAGTCAACACCAGGAGGCGTGGGAGGAGAGGGAGGCACGGGTGGGACAGCAAACGTAGGCGCCAAACTGTTAGGAGGCCTCCGCAGGCACACCTTAAAGGAAGGTCTCTCCCTGAGTCTGGTGTCAATCAAAATCAGGAAAGAAATAAGAGCCTCGAGCTCCACTGGTAGGTCCTTAGCTGCAACCTCATCCTTCAAGGCATCCGAGAGACCATGAGAGAAAGCAGCGACCAGGGCCTCATTATTCCAACCTACCTCTGCTGCCAGGGTACGAAACTCAATGGCGTATTTGGCTACGGATCGTGAACCCTGTCTGACGGACATAAGGAGCTTCGCAGCAGAGGCGGCGCGAGCCGGCACATCGAATACCCTCCGAAGAGAAGCAACAAAACCGGAAAACTCGGCAACCACCGGATTGTTGTTCTCCCATAAAGGACTGGCCCAGGCCAAGGCCTTGTCCGAGAGCAGCGAGATCAAGAACCCCACCTTTGATCTCTCAGTGGGAAAGGCATGTGGCAGCAACTCGAAATAAATGCCCACTTGGTTAAGGAAACCTCGGCACTGAGTTGGCTCTCCCCCAAATCGCTGTGGAAGGGGGGCAGAACCGGACATACCCCGAAACACCGCAGGCGCAACAACAGGTGTCGAGGTAGACTCTGGCGCAACAGTCGGATCGGCCGTAGGAGCGGGCCCAGGAGCGACGACCGACCCATCGGCAACGGGAGCGAAATGAGCCGTGCGTTCAAGCAGGGTTTGCAACGCCACGGCGAACTGACCCAACAGGGACTCCAGCTGATCAAGTCTGGCAACCAGCGTGGGTAGCGAGGATGGCTCTGTACCGTCAAAATTCATGGCTTGGTCCTAATGTTACGGAACCATGAACCAGACGTACAACAAGAGATAAGTGAAAATAAGAAGGCTTTATTGAAAATCAAGCTGTAAAGCAAAAGTCCAACGGATGGTGAAACCAGAGGTCAGGAACCAGAAGGGTAGTCAGACGAAGCCAGGATCAGGAACCAGCAGGGAAGTCAGACGAAGCCAGGATCAGGAACCAGCAGGGAAGTCAGACGAGGCCAGGATCAGGAACCAGCAGAGAAGTCAGACGAAGCCAGGATCAGAACCAGAAGCAGCAGCAGTCTTAGAAGCATGTGCACACAGGAGGACCAAGCAAGGAACTGAAGTCACAGACCTCCTATATATGTGAGCCAGGTATCCAGCTCCTCCCAGTGGGAAGGAGGAGCCGCAGGGTGGGAGGCTACAAGAGACCTAGAAACCAAGATGGCCGCCAGCACATGTCAAACGAAGGAGACAGGAGAGAGGTAAGACCATGACACAACCACTGGGTTCACACTATGCACCTTGGGAATGCCATGATAAGCATTGGTAAATTTTTACTAAACCAACCCCACTTTTAACTAGATTAAAAGGCATTATTCTGATCAGCCATAAGTCCATGTTTGTCGTCATGATGTATATAAGCTACAAGAAAAATGAAACCCTCTCTCCTCTACCCACATGCACATTAGCCATCACCTAGCTATCAAGATTTAAGAAGAGATCAAGCCTGATCCTTGCTGTACTTGTTGATGCCAGTCCCCTGCACACCCGACTGACTCCATGGTGAAGAAAATGCCCACCACCCATAGCTCTACAGCCTGAACTGTGGGCTCCTTGCACAACAAAGTCTCCTTCTCAAATGGCGCGCTTGAAGCACCAGGCTTAATTTGGAGGTCTCCCAACAGCCCTGCATGAGAGACCAGGACTTGTTCTCTGGTGCCACAGATGTTTTGCCTGAATAACAGCCACAGCCCCTCCGAGATGCGAAGCATCTTGCCAGGTTCAGAATGCTGTTACCACAGGAACTCACTGCAGCAACGGAAAAGTTGGATACACATTTGACCAAAGAGATCAGACATTTTGAAGGCTGTGCTAGTGCTCTGGAAGACCAGATGAACACTGCTGCCACCCCCTGGACAGCCATGAGCATGTTGTCGACAAGCAACTATATGCTTGGAGAGATCCCTCCAACCTTATGCCTTAGTGCACTCTTTTTCTTTTTTGATGTCTTTTTGTCTCTCCAGGAGATGTTTGCTGGTCCTTGACCTGAGACTTTTTCATTTAATACCTAGCTAAAAAGTATTTTTTTTCCTCAGGGTCACCTCCTATTTCTATTTCTAGTTTACAAGATGAGGTCTTGACCATAGTTGATTGAGTCATTTCTTCATTTGCAGTGCACCTAGGGGGCTCTGGGGTAGACCCCTTGAGGGGCGCATCTTGGACTCTTGGACTCCCTGGAAAATTTCTCAGCACTATATGCCATGTCACTTGAGGCCACTGGGCACATGTTTGCTCCCTGTGGCATTCTGGATGGGCTCCTGCCTTTAGTTTGTTGGTTACTTAATTGTCCTTTTTTTCTTGTTTTTCCTTCTAGGATCCTGGGGGAAGTCCCCCCCCCCCCACACACACACTTTCCCTACCATTTTCCCTTCCTCTTCCATTTCCCCCTCCTCCCTCCTCTTTCTTCCACGACCTCCCCTCCCCCCTTACATGGCAAAACTCCACCCTCTTGTTTGTAATATATCCCTACTAGAATCCTCACTAGCTTTGAGCTCTGCGGGATTTTCTCTGGAGGGACCTTGTTGTACTTCAGCTGCCTCATATGTATATTTTTCAATATGGTCTACATGTATGATGCATCTGGAGGAGACTGGGCCGCCCTTTGTGGTGGTCCCAGTTCCCCCTGGCAGGTGTATGCATTAGGATATCTTAAGATTGCTTTACAAATAGTTTTGATCCCCACCTATTACTGGTTCAACAGGTCAAGGTCTCACCTAGGTCTATCATTAGTGCCATCCTTAATACTAATTGCCATTCTCCCCTGGCCGGTTCAATTGGGATTATTGGTTTGGTTTCTATCAACTTCCCTAATGAACATGTAGATTCCACTGCTAGGGTCTTTTTTCTTCACACACTATTGCAGCTCTCCTTTGGTTCCCCCCTGCATATGCATCCATGTGCATTAGGGAAGAACACCCCCTGACTATTTCCATACTCATCTGGACATGCCACGCGATTATCACATTCTTTTTGATAGTTGTTGCTTTGTTTTAGTTTTTATCTTCCCTTCCTATCTTCCCCTAGCCATCCCCCATTGATTTGGGTCTCATTCAGCCTTCTCACCCTCCTAGACCTTTTGGGCTCCTCTATAATTTTCAGCTGTCCTTTTTCTCTTTACCACCATGTCACCACAACTTCTGATATTCTACTTCCTAAACATCCAAGGTTTCAATACCCTCACTTTTTTAAATCTCACAAAGTGGGCATAGATTGTCTGCAGGAAACTACGTGTTCTACCTTATCTTTTCTGGTCTTCTCAAATTCCCAGGACCCTTCCTTCTGAACTGCATATGCCCATAAAAATCAGGGGTCCTGATTACATTTCATTGCAGTATTCTGTTCTCATACTTCCCAAGATAGCAGACCTCACTGGCCGACTATTACTCAGGGTAATCTGTTTGGCCACAAGGATACTATAGTTACTTACAATGCTACTAACAAGTTTCAGCAAGTTTTTTTTACCCACCTCTTGAAGGTTGTCTCATATCACAGTAAGGACCCATTGTTTCTAATAGAGGATTCCAATATCACGCTTAACTCATTCTCAGGAAATGCTTATGTGCTCTCCACTTCAAGAACATAAAGATCTAGAGAATATACCATCTACTCAAATCTAGTGTAGGGGAACGGTTCGGGCCGAGAAAAAGTTTGACCTGAACATCGCTTATTCACCCGTTCGGCTAACACCTGAATTTGCTAGGGCCCTAATTGGATGAAGCCTTTCACCTGACTGCTGGTCAGGTACAAGGCTTTGCCAATTAGGGCACAGAACCCTGTCAGAGCCCTGATTGGACAAAGTTATCATCACTTTGTCCAATCAGGGCTCAGTGCTCATAGTCCCACCCCACATTATAAAAGGTTCCTTCACATAGAAAGCTTTTGCAGTTTGTTGTTGGAGTGGAGATACTAGCGAGATGGTGTGTTCACTTATTGTGACTCTGAGTGTAGAGTGTTAGTATAGTTTTAGTACAGTATGTGTGTATAATGTAGTGTGAGTATAGTGTGTAAGTACTCTGTGTTAGTACAGTGTAGTGTGTTAGTAGGAGCAGGGCCGCTGATAAGCCAGTACAACTGGCCCTGTTGTACTGGGCCCAGTCAGCAGGGGGGCCTGGGCAATCTAGGATGAAAGAATGCAGAATAATAAAAAAAAATGTCACCAACAAGCAATCGCAACAACCCCCATCCACCCCCCGCCCGCTCCACTCCGACTTATTAGCATTTTTTTTAAAACATACTGGTTCCCTCTATTTTTCTTCTGGGTGTATGGGAGGGACTATTTCTTGTATTTTGGGTAAGGTCTGGGGAGGAGTGTGGCCAGGGGTGGGGCTGAAGGGGGACCCGTCAGGTAGGCTGTATTGGGTCCCATGATTTATATCAGCTGCCCTGAGTAGGAGTTAGATAGAGCAAGGCTCAGTTGGCTACTAGCGAGTTAGTGTGTTCACTTATTGTGACTTATTGTGACTCTGAGTGTAGAGTGTTAGTGTAGTGATAGTATAGTGTAATGTGAGTATAGTGTGTCAGTGTAGTGTAGTGTGTTAGTGTAATGTGGTGTAATGTGCTGTATACAGTACTGTATACCCTTCTTTTTTTGGTTTCTGCAGGCTTTTTTTGTGCAATCACACATTTTCTCACTGTGGAGCAAAACGTTGTTATTTCCATCCTAAGTCTGCCAAAGATACACCAGAATTTATTCAAAAAATCTCCAATCTTGTTCCGAATGCACTAAACTGTGGCCTCATCATACAGACTAGCTCCCAAACGCCATTGTTTACAAAATAAAGCTTGCAGGGAAAAGCAATTTAAATGTTGTTTTGTTTTCTTTATAAATGTCAGTTTTACTGCAGCAGGTTCTATACACAGTACAGATGTGACACTTTACAGGCAGACTAAGGGGACCCACCAGGCACTATATTCAAAGTTTTTTTTTCATTTTTATTGTTTCACTTTAAGCATCATTAAAATCACTGCTCCTTTAAAAATTATCGTTTAAAAAAAAAAAAACCTTCAAAATGGGCACTTTTGATTTTTCAAGTTTGGGACCCATAGACAATAATAGGGTTCGTGGTTCAGGCCTGAACTTTTGCGATGTTCTAGAGTTCTGGCACAAACTGGACTGGAGGGGTGTTCAGCCCATCTCTATTTAAATCCCCATCATAGCTTCTGTAGACCCGGATAACAGCCCTCTTTTATTGTTTTGCAGGCTCTCTAGACCTGATCACTCCTTATTTTGATGGCATCTGAACAGGGCTGTGGAGTCGGAGTCGGATTTGAGGAGTCGGAGTCGGGGGAAATTTTGGGTACCTGGAGTCGGAGTCGGAGTCGGCAAACAATGCACCGACCTTGACTCCGACTCCTACTAAATTTAGATTGGAATAAAAAAAAAAAGCAAGTTTA
This sequence comes from Rana temporaria, assembly GCF_905171775.1. NCBI lineage: Eukaryota > Metazoa > Chordata > Amphibia > Anura > Ranidae > Rana > Rana temporaria. The sequence continues at coordinate 260,629,227 of NC_053493.1, forward strand.
AATGTCCCAATTCACAAAAAGTTATAATTAATGACTTCTCTACTGTAAGAATAAAGACCAATGCATGCAGTGCCTCACGTAACCGCAAAACGAACACGTTAAGTGACCGTGAAGAAGCATGCTTTTCATGTGCTTCACTATATGGCACGCAACGCACAATTAGGAGCTGCAATACTTATACTTTCCATAGTGTTGTGTTCTGCTTTTACAGGGAACGCATGTTAGAGAACCAGTAAGTGTCCAAATAAAAAAATTCCAACAGGAGTTTTATAAAGCACTAAAAGAAGTTGAAAAGTATGATCGCTCATCAAAACTTACTGTTGAAGAAGCCATCCTTGTTTATCCAGAGATCGTTAGTGATGTGGCCAGAATAGTTACTGCAATGCCACCCACCCAAGTCAGTGTCGAAAGATTATTTTCAGCCCTAAAAAGAATAAAGTCTGACTTAAGAGTCTATGAAAGAGGATCTGGCAGAGGCAATTCTCTTCCTTAGAACTCTACATTGAATTGATTTGCATTTGCTAAGCCTATAACTACATTTCAAGATTAATATAAACCATTTCTAGGTTTTACAGATTTTGTTTTTGGTTCATTATAGATAAGCTTTGTTTTTGTTCTACAACAACCAAATAATGTGGTTTGTATTTTTGAACTGGTAAAGATCCTGTTTCTGATGTTTATGCCTGCTGCTACTATCCAGCCACTTGATTGATTAATATTTTTTTTTATAAAACTTTGTTTTCATTGTGTTTGTCTTTTGCTTAAACTGTGCAATACAGTAGACTGTTGGCTTCCCAGCCAGTAGTCCTGTGGTAGGTTGCGTTTCTTTCCCTCAAGGAATGTATAAAATACATTCGCATATTAATACAGAGGAGTCGGAGTCGGGGAGTCGGAGTCGGAACATTTATCTACCGACTCCACAGCCCTGCATCTGAACAAAGCTCTCTTCAAGTCCTGAGAGTCCTCTCTCCAACTATATGAACATTTTTAGACATTCTTTCCAGAGACTTTGTCCCCTCTTAAAGTTCTTTTGGGAGGTCCCAAAACGGGACCCCGTATTAGCCAAGAAGCTCAACTCAGTAGGTAAGCCCTTCAAATCAATCCTCAACTTCACATCTGATTAGAGATTGCCTGGCGGTTCGCCCGGCGGTAGGTTCGCGGCAAACTTTGCTCGATCGCGATTCGCTGAACAGGCGGACATCTGGCGATATTCGCGCCGATCCGCAATTTTACATTGAGAAGAACTTTGACCCATGACACATCCATCAGGTGGTACAGGACAGCCAATTGAGACATTTCAGCACATAGATATTCCATCTACCTTATAAATAGACCTGATCTGGTGGCCATTTTACATTCTGCTTTTTGTCAGTGTAGGGAGAGGTTGCTGTGTGGAGCAGGAACAGGCTGTATTGAAACAAATCGCTAGCTAAAAGGTCCACAAAAGTCCTTTTAAGGACTGCTATAGGTGTACTATTGTTTGGTGTGCAGTATATAGGGGTGTAATACACTTATAATATACTTTCTAACATAGAAAGCATATTATAGTGGATTTGTATTGTGCACTGTGCAGCATTGCAGCATTGTGACTGGTGTATTTGGGTACTGCAGAATTTTTTTCTGTTTTACTGCTTTACCTCTTGCTACACACAGTGACAAACGATACTGGAAAAAAAGTTTTATAACTGGTGTGATACATTCTGCTTTTTGTCAGTGTAGGGAGAGGTTGCTGTGTGGAGCAGGGACAGACTGTAGTGACACAAATCGTTAGCTAACAGGTCCACTAAAGTCCTTTTAAGGACTGGTAAGGACTGGTATAGGTGTACTATTGTTTGGTGTGTAGTATATAGGGGTGTAAAACGCTTATAATGTACTTTCTAACATAGAAAGCATATTATAGTGGATTTGTATTGTGCAGCATTGTGACAAGGTACGTGGGCAGTGACCCAAATATATAAATGCAATGAGTACAGCGAGCTGTACTATATTATTGAGACATAAAATAGATATCACATATATTATATATTTGGGTCACTGCCCACGTACCTTGTCCCCCAACTAATCTGTGAAACATATATGTTTATCTATTTCTTCAATAGTGCAATATAGTCATGGACGGTGCATTATGTGAAAGTAATAAAATATTTAAACCTATTCCAGATTTATTATCTTTGATTCATTCCCCCCATTTATTGTAAACAGTTTCCCGCACATGCTTCATTTAAAGTCCCGCACTTGTTTCTCTTTTCTATACTTTCATAATAGTTTATTTGGGTACTGCAGAATTTTTGCCTCTTTCGCTGCGTTACTTCTGCTACACACAGTGACAAAATTTTCTGAAAAAAAAAGTTTTATAACTGGTGCGATAAACCAGTGGCCCCCCAAAACGACGGATTGAAGTGGGGTGTTATATAAAAATATGAAAATAAAGTGCAGCGCCTTTAACCCAAAGATATGAAGCACTCTCCATATACTGGGAATGCTAATGACCGTGAAAACAAGTGATGTCAAATCACTGAAATACACAACATGTGTAACTGTGAAAAAGTATGGTGATGTGTATATCCACAATGATGACTAATGCTAGTGATCATATGCCAAAGTCCCATAAAATAAAAATAGTCCATCCAAATACAGTGAAAGCATCAGAATCTATACAGGAGATGGAGCCTGTTTCTTTCCGATGTCACCGTGTCTAGAATCCCCCTCAGAGGTGCAACCAACAGCCGAATAAAGGAAAAAGGTTAGATACCCTTACCAGCTGTGGTGGACCCAAAGCACCATACGGCGGTGGGTCTAATGCGTATGGTCAACCCAATCCTCTGGGGTACAGATCTTCCCGATGACACTGGGGTACGATTCTCCACGATGACAAGATCCAATTTGACTCAAATCCCTTGTCGTTATACGATGGATCGCTGTTTCATCTGTATTATATGGTGGACTCCCCACGTGAAAAAAGGAAAAAGCAAAAAAAGAGAGGATGCCTCCTCATAGTGTAAAAAATGCTAGAAAATTTATTCCAAAAATTTCATCCATCAAACGTAAAAAAACTCCATAAAATATTCACATCAAAGTAAAAACGTGAAAAATATCCACTTAAAAGAGAGAGATAGCACAGTGTAGGAATGGCTGGGGCCAGTGTATGTGCCCCGACCGGTTTCGTCTGCTGAGACTTCAACTGGGGCATACACTCACCCCCCACTCCCCTGTGCTTATATATCAATGTAGCTATCAATCAATAGGATGCTTACGTGAGACCCCACTCCTCCATTCTATGTGAGTATGGCGTGCGTTCCAAATAGGACAGGTCGCCTCGTAATGATGTCATCCCGTGCGCTCCACCAAGCCGAAAGTGGTAGCGCATGGATGACCGCATTGAATGCCCTGAAAAAGAAGAGGAACCCCCTCGTTGATAGAGAGGATTCTCACCGCTCACCTCACCTAACTTTTTTTTATATAAAAATATACTTTCATAATAGTGTATTTGGGTACTACTTTTCCATTTTGCTGCTTTACCTCAGCTACACACAGAGACAAAAGTTACAAAAAAAGTTTTATAACTGGTGCGATAAACCAGTGGCCCCCCAAAACGACAGATTGAAGCGGGGTGTTATATACCTTCTTCCACGTATACTGTGCTTCTCTAGAGACTTTTGTCACAGGGTCATTTAAAAAATGGCAGGCAGAGGAAGAGGCAGGCCCTTCCACAGGGGTGGTAGGGTAGGGCAGGAGCGGCAGGCCGGAGCCAAAGTGGAAAGTGGCACAAGGTGCGTTCGATTACGTCAAAGGACGCACCAGACTTGGTTGAGTGGCTCACCACCACCACCACCACCACCATATACCCTCCGCTTGAGTCACAGGAATTATTTTCCGATCCATCTGAAGACATTTCCGATGCGCAGCCATTCATGGCATTGGATCAGGAAGAGGAGGTAGCAACAGCCACCACTCAGCAGTCTGACGACAGTACCCAGATCAGCCCAAGGAGGTTAGTCCCCGCTGTTGCTGCCTACTCCGAGATCTCTAATGTTAGTGGTCGGGAAGGTGACGTCGATGATGACGTGTCTACAGACGTTACATGGGTGCCCACAAGAGAGGAAGAGGAGGGGATTTCAGAGGGAGAGATGGACCAGCAGATAGGGCGGAGAAGCAGGCCGAACTTACATTGCACAGGAGGGACAAACCATACTCCTAATGTATCAGGAGCGAGCCATCAACCATGTACGGTCACATCTGGTGCTCCAAGGACGCCGGCCCATGGCTCCGCAGTGTGGGCTTTTTTTAACGTGTCTGCTGCTGACAATAGTGTTGCCATATGCAGCCTTTGCAGTCAACGCATAAGTCAAGCATGTAACCTGTGGCACCCATGTAGATTTGGTTTTACCGCCACAGATTGCATGCAGGCCTGCCTCTTCTTCTCCACCTCATCCTACTCCATCCTCCCTCTCCTCCTCGGCTGACTCCTCCTTTTCTGATGCTACTGTCTCTTCCGCTGCGCCGCCCAAGATCCCCAGAACCTATTTGACATGCCAGGTGAGATGTTGCCATGCTGTGCTGCGTCTGTTGTGCCTGGAAGACAAGAGCCACACTAGTCCTGCACTCCTTTCAGCTTTGCGTTCACAGGCAGATCAGTGGCTAACACCGCTCAATTTGACAGTTGGTAAAGTGGTGTGCGACAACTGTGCCAATCTGCTGAGCGAGCTGAAACAGGGAAAAATGACACACGTGCCATGCATGGCATCTGTCCTGAACTTGGTCGTGCAGCGATTCGTTGCCAAATACCATGGGGTCAAGGACGTCTTGCGGCAGGCCAGGAAAATCTTGGCCCATTTTAGAAGATCTTACACGGCCATGGGTCGCCTTGCTGACATTCAGTGGCGACACAACCTGCCCGTCAGACGTCTTATTTGTGACTGCCCGACACGATGGAACTCAACCTTGTATATGCTTGATAGGCTGCTCCAGCAGAAACATGCAGTTAACGACTACCTGTACAAACTGCGGCAGGACAGGTTCTGGGAGCTTGTTTTTTTTTTCAGGATGGTGCCGGGGTGGATGAGGAGGAGCAAGAAGAGCATGCTTTAAACCTTTCTGGGATTCCTGGTTTTGTCCGTGGATGGGGGAGGAGAACGACATTATCCTGGATGATGAGCAGGACCCATGCCACTACACCGCTTCCAGTTTAGTGCAAATGGGGGCCTTCATGCTCCACGACATGATGGAACTCAACCTTGTATATGCTTGATAGGCTGCTCCAGCAGAAACATGCAGTTAACGACTACCTGTACAAACTCTGCGGCAGGACAGGTTCTGGGAGCTTGTTTTTTTTTTCACCGCACCAGTAGCTGCTCCTGCGTGACTGGTCAGTCGCAGCCAGGGAGCCATCAGTGACATTGCACCTTACGCCTTCTTTCTAGAGTGTGCAGTGCGTTGTGTCATTGATCAAGCCGTCGAGGAGCAGGAGCAGGAAGATGAGGAAGTCGCAATGCTGGATGAATTTCCAGGGGGGGCTACTCCACCTGAGAGTCAACAACGGGAAGACGAAGAGGAGTTAGAGGAGGATGGTGCCGGGGTGGATGAGGAGGAGCAAGAAGAGCATGCTTTAAGCCTTTCTGGGATTCCTGGTTTTGTCCGTGGATGGAGGAGGAGAACGACATTATCCTGGATGATAAGCAGGACCCATGCCACTACACCGCTTCCAGTTTAGTGCAAATGGGGGCCTTCATGCTCCAGTGTTTTAAGAGGCACCCCCGTATAAAAAGCATATAGGGCAAGGACCAGTACTAGGTGGCAACGTACTTAGATCCCCGATACAAACAAAAAATGGCAGAAATGTTACCACCATCACAGAGGGCTATCAGATTGCAGCACTTCCAGGCCTTGCTTCGAGAAATGCTGCATTCTGCTTTTGCGTCCGCTGGCAGAGGAATTTCCACTCACAGAGAAACAGTTGCAGGTACCAATCCAACAGCGCCTGCAAGAAGAGGGCGGTTTGAAGATGTGCTGGTCACTAATGATATGAGATCATTCTTTGAGCCGAGCCATCGACAGCTGTCCTCCGGATCCAGCATCAGGGAACGCCTAGACCGACAGGTGTCCGACTACATCGGGTTAACGGTCGATGTGGACGCACTGAGAAATGATGAACCCCTGGACTACTGGGTTGGCAGGCTTGACCTCTGGCCAGAGCTTGCACAATTTGCAATGGAACTGTTGGCTTGCCCCTCGTCCAGTGTCCTGTCCGAAATGACGTTCAGCGCAGCAGGGGGGTCGTGACCGATAACCGCACTCGCCTAGCTCACGACAGCGTTGACTACCTCACATTTCTAAAAATGAATGAGGCATGGAGCTCAGAGGAATTCAACACATGTGACCAGTAGACCATGTTTGATTCAAATTCCTCATGACAGGCCACAAATATCCGCCACCCCCCATAACAATTCATGGTCCCTGTCTTTGGTAAATACAGCGGCATAAAAGGCCTTTTATCCGTTGAATGCCTAATTTTTGGGGCCTGCACTTATGTGAAGGACTTTTATGCAATTGCCTATATGCTTCAGTTTAATTCTCTCTGTGAAGGACTTTTATGCAATTGCCTATATGCTTCAGTTTAATTCTCTCCCTGCTATTTTAATGTCTGTGTGTTATGTGTAGAAGGTGATTTCATGGGGACCCGAATGACTCATTCCTCTGCATAACAGACTGTTGAAATGTTAATGTCCCATCCCCAGCCAGCTCTCTATTCTAAAGGGTAACTGATCTATT